>NC_058134.1:88870930-89228597 GCF_016433145.1 Gracilinanus agilis
ATATGAAGAAAGAAAGGAAGGAAGGAAGGAAGGAAGGAAGGAAGGAAGGAAGGAAGGAAGGAAGGAAGGAAAAGAAAAGAAAAGAAAAGAAAAGAAAAGAAAAGAAAGGAAAGGAAAACAAAACAAAACAAAACAAAGCTGAGTCAAAGAGAGAATGTACTTTTTAGCACTTGGAAGATATTCATTCAACAAATATTTATTAATACTAGAAGGGCCAGGTACATCAGTTGATCAATACACTTTTTTTAAATTTTTCACTTGTTTATTTGGGTTTATGTTCAGAGGTTTGGGTTTATATGGTCATTCACTTACAAAAATGAACAATATGAAGATATGTTTTGAATGATAATACATGTCTAACCCAAATTTTAAAAAATAAACTGAAAAAAATACATTTTTATAATTTATAATAATTTTGCTATTATTTTTCTCCTCTCTTTGAAATTAAAAAAATTAATTCGTTATCTCTAGCATGTGTGTTAATTGACACACTTGGTCCTTAGAGGTATTTGTAAATTCCAATTCTTCTTTAAGCAAGACACTGTGTTAAGTGCTGGAGGAGAGACAATAATCAATAGGAAATATGACATACTCCCTGCTCTTAAGAAGCTAATAACTTACAAGAAATAATGTCCCCAAAGCTGTAATAAGAAAGGTAATGTGACCAGTGAATAAGAGAAATAAATACAAAGGGATAGCAAAATGAACAGGCAGAAGAAATTGATTGCTTTTGGCTGAGGTAATCAGAGAGGATATATGATAGAACCATCGTTTGAGCCAGACCTTGAAAAATGGATGGGATTTCAATAGGCAGCAATATGGAGGAAGAAGAGAAATTTGAACCATAAGGAACAACTGAGCAAAGGAATGAAGACAAGATCAGGTTATGGGGTACAGTAAATAGCTAGAAAGGTGGACTGGAACCAGACAGTAGAGGATCTTGAATGAAAAACGAAGGAGTCTGGACATTCTTGGAAATATGGAGTCCTCAACATTTTTTTGAGAATTAATGATCTGAGTTGTGCATTCCTAGAGGTTCATTTGGCAGTGAGGTAGGATGGTGGAAACTAGAGGCAGGGAAACCACTAAGAGGTTATTGAGGTAGAATCTGAACAATGTGTACTATTACATCAGTGTTGTTAAATCAAAAAATTCTGAAATACTTAAGAACTCTGATCAATGCAATAACCAATCATGAATCCAGGGGACCAGTGAGGAACATGCACCACCTCTTGGCAGAGTGATTTAGCATGCAGAATGTGATACACATTTTTAGTCGTATATACTAATATGAAAATTTGTTTTGCTTAACTATCTTTATTGGTTACAAAAGTTTTGATATTTTTCTTCCATTGGCAGTAGTGGGATATTAGAAAAAATAAATGCTGGCTACGTGAAAGATAAAGTAAAATTTAATTTTTTTAATAAACCCTTACCTTCCATCTCAGGATCAATACTCTGCATTGGTTCTAAAGCAGAAGAGCGGTAAGGGCTATAGGCAATGGAGCTTAAGTGACCTGCCCAGGATCACACAGCTAGGAAGTGACTGAATCCAGATTTGAACCTAGAAGCAGGATGTCTCTCTCTCTCTCTCTCTCTCTCTCTCTCTCTCTCTCTCTCTCTCTCTGTCTCTGTCTCTGTCTCTCTCTCTGTCTCTCTGTCTCTCTCTGTCTCTCTGTCTCTGTCTCTCTCTCTCTCTCTATCTCTCTCTCTCTCTCTCTCTCTCTCTCTCCTTCATTTTTATTCCCTTTTCACTTACACATGTGCAAAACGGTTTTAAAATTATATCTTCTATCATAAAAAATTTCTCAAACAGAATCCATTTCGAACCACCTTTATGGTGTCTGTGGATTTTACTATTACATTGTTTCAATAAATGATTTTAAAATGGAAAACATGACACATACTAAGTTCTATGGCTTTTCATTTTAAAAAACACCAGCTTCAATTCTTAATAAACTGTTTACAATTTTTTTTTGCACCTCATAAGACAAGATTTAGTGAAGCAGGAAGAAGGGTGGAGGGAAAAACCCCAGTGATTAAAATATGTATGGAAGAGAAGATTTATATGGTGGGTACAATGCAAAATAATGAGAAAAGGAGAAGGGGTCAGCTGGGTGGTTCAGTGGATTGAGAACCAGGCCTAGGGATGGGATGTCCTGGGTTCAAATATGGCCTCAGACACTTCCCAGCTGTGTGACCCTGGGCAAGTCACTTAACCCCCTTTGCCTAGCCCTTACCACTCTTCTGTCTTGGAACCAATACACAGTATTGACTCCAAGACAGAAGGTAAGGGTTCTGTTTTGTTGAATTTTTTTTAAAGAGGTTATTGAAATAGTCCAAATACAAGGTAACAAGAGCCTCATCTGGGTGGGGAGAGAGCTTGCTTTTTGGTTTGTCTGTTTTGTTCATGCTTTATAAAGGGCTCTCGTTTCCATGAGGTTCTTGGTTTTTCTGTCCTTCTCCTATTGGGCCTGCCATGCAATCTGAACGAGAGGTGCCAGGAAGCCCATGATGGCGGTGCTAGAGGAAAAAGCCTCCATTCCTAGCCTCGAGAAGAAATTCAATGGCCCCAGAAGCTCAGCCAGTGACAGGAACTTCACGAGGGAACACGTCGGCGCGTCTGCAGCGTTTGATCTAAGTGTCCCCTCCCACCCCCAGATCTTCATTCACAGGGCGCGCTGCTTTTTGACAGCCAGCTCCAGGGGCAGCCAAGCTAAGCATCCCTACTCCTGCCCGAACGTCTCTGCTCCACTGCCATTGTCAAGCAAAGCACTACACGGGGATGTTTCTGTCAGTGTCGGAATGTGGATGGTCAGGGGTCAGCGGGCGGGTTAAGCAGCCAGGACGGTGAGAAGCTGACGCACACCAGGAGTCGGCAATGGAGCAGGTGAACAGTGAGCGGAGACAGAGAGAGGATCCAAAGTCAGGTCAGACAGAGGGTCAGCAAAGCGGAGGGATGCTGCTGCCGCGAGAATTCATCAGGCAGGAGAATGGGCCAAAGTCTGAGAGGCAGGCAGGCAGGCAGGCGAGAACCTGGGAGTCTGTGGGAATCGAAGGGAAGGATACACACTACTGAGAAACTATATATCAGCGTCGAAGAAACACCCACTGGCCCACGCCCTGAAGGAATGAAACAAGCGATTGTTAAGCACCTACTCTATGCACTTTACAAATATTATCTCCTCGGAACCTCACAGCCGCTCTGAAATATGTTATTATCCCAAATTTATACTCCAGGAAACTGAGGTACCTGTTGTTGTTTGTCCAAATCTTCATAAACCCGTTTGGGGTTTTCTTGGCAGAGATGCTGAAATTTTAGACCCGTTTCCTTCTCCAGCTCATTTGACAGACAAGGAAACCGAAGCTAGCAGGGTTAAGTGACTTGCTCAAGGTTACACAGCCAGTAAGTGTCTGAAGCCAGATTTGAGCTCAGGAAGCTGGGTCTTCCTGACTCTAGGCTTGGCTCTCTATCCACTATTATACCATCTAAGCTGCCAAAAAAACTGAGGTACATAGAGGTTAAATGACTTACCATGGGTTGCACAGCTAGTTAATCCCTAAGGCAAAATTTGAACTTGGGTCTTCCTGAACCCAGCCCTCTCTCCAACTGTACCACCTACCCATCTCCTGGTTAGGTAGCCTGGAGTGGTATGGGAGTGGGCAACTGGAAAATACTGACCTAAGGTGAGGAATTTTACCCCCCATCGCAGTGGTTCCTGACCTTTTTTGGCTTACCGCCCCCTTTCCATAAAAAAAATATTACTTAGCCCCCTGAAAATTAATTTTTTTTTAAATTTTAATAGCAATTAATAGGAAAGATAAATGCACCTGTGACCATCACCGCCTTTCTGGATCGCTGCAGCACCCACCAGGGGGCAGTGGCGCCCACTTTGGCAATCACTGTTTTAGAATATGAGACCCACTTTGTAACACCCAAAAAAAATGTCTTGGACCCTCTATCTATTTTGCAATAATATTGCAAAAGATCTATAATCTCTTCTATGTGGGCATCCCTCTAACAATGCAAATAGCAACCTATCCATTTCCACCCATCCTATGTGACTCATCCATGTCCTCAATTAAATTCCCGAAAAGGAAGATCTAGCCAATGTTCAGTGGGTCTGCCTTATGTTCAGAGGCTGAACTTCCATGATAACATATACCACCAGGAGAATTTTTCTTTTTACCAGACATTACTGAATTGATAGAACAACTCCCAGTGAGGAACTTCTCTGCTAATGCAGATGGGCAACTGCTCTGCAACTTGCTGGTTTTAGAGAGGTGCTGATAGAATTAAGGTTGAATGACTGCCCCAGGATCACACAATCAATATGCATCAGAAACAAGATTTATGGCAACATCTTTGTGACTAATGAAGTCAGCTCTCTGTCCATTAAGGCACACTGCCTGTAACCATTCCCCACCAAAAAAAAAGATAATAATTTGATGTAGGGGATTTGAGGTCTGGGATTTGTGGTTCAGAGGGGCAATGGCTTTCTTTCATCCCTCTAACCGATTTGGTTTGTTGAGATCTTTGAGCCAGAAACAGGTCTTCAGTCTTAATTAGTATTTTGAAAAGAGAAACACTCAGCAGGAGAGAGAGAAGACATAGGAGAAAGAGGGTTTCCCTGGATTCAAATCTTGTCTCAGACATTTCCTAACTGTGTGACTCTGGGAAAGTCATTTAACGCCAGTCACCTCCCTTTACCACTCTTTTGCCTTGGAATGATTCTAAGATGTAAGGTAAGGGTTTTAAAAAGAGTGGGAGGGAGGAAGTACAAGAACTGAGTAGCAGTAATGGGGAGACTCCCCAATGCCCACAAGCCATTTTCAGTAAGCAAATCTAAGAAAGGCAGTTAGGTGGAAAAGTGAATAAAGTGCTAGGTCTGGAATCAGGAAGATTCGTTTCCCTGGGTTCAAATGTGGCCTATGATACTTACTAGCTGTGTGACCCTAAACAAATCAATTAACTCTGTTTGCCTCTGTTTCCTCATCTGTCAAATGATCTAGAGAAGGAAATAACAATCCCAGTATCTTTGCCAAGAAAACCCCAAATGGGGTCACAAAGATTCAGATTCAACTGAATAACAATAACAACAATTTCAAATCAGTTTCAAAATCTTCAGAAAGTCGGCCAAGGATACTCTGAGTCAATGAACAACAAAAGAGAAAAAAAAAAAGATTGGCTACACCACATGCAGAATTCTGGATCAGATCAACTCAGTTTCTGAAAGCAGGAATGTGAATCATACCCATTCAGATAGATGTTGCCTAAGATAGAGTAACTAGTCTTCTGTTCTATAAAGTATGCTCATCAGATCAGAGATTAAGACCTAGAAGTTCTTAATACTCGATAGCCATCTAGAATCCTCCCCTCTGAAAGTCAGCCGTCCAGAGTCACACAGGCAGAACCAGGATTTGAATCGATGTCCCAAGACTCAAAATCCAGACCTCTTTCCATCATGCCAGCGCCTACCCCAACACATATTTGAGAATTCTCCCCCTTTCCAATAGGTGCCTAAACCTAAAATCCTCAATGTGCAAATAATAATTCAGAATCCACCCTAACCAAATGACTATTACCCACTTGTTAGGTTATTAACCCACATTGGAACATAGTATATAATTAGGCAAGCTGCCTGTAATCTCTCAAAGTAAATATTTTGACTTTGTTATTGTCACAACAAAATCCTCAGGAGACTTCCACATCATTAGCAAGCTCCACCTTAGTTGGGACTGGGCTGATGGCTTCAGTGCAAACAGCTCAACCTTGCAAATAGTCACTAGCCCCCTTGGCCTTCTTGAATAAAAGGTCTTTTCCAGCCAAGAAGAAATGGATGCTAGTTTCCTGCCTTCATTTTCCTACCTTTCCAGTGGGAAGAAAGCATAGTCTCCCTTTTTTTCTAGGCTGGTGAAATAATTGACATTGGTTGCAAGGTTCAGGTACATTAAACTCATGCCCACGCTGGGAAGAACGGAAAGTGACTTAGTCAACTCTAGCAGGAATCTTGAGAGTAGAATTCTGTACTTTTAGGTCAGCAACAACTGCATTAGGGAAAACCACATAGCCATCATCACCTGATAGCTAAATGGTACAATGGACAGGAGGAAGGTAAAAGTAAAAGGGATAAGCATTTATATTGCACCTACTATGTGCCAGGCACTGTGCTAGGTCTGAAATCAGGAAGATCTAAGTTAAAATCTAGCTTCAGACACTTAGTAGATGTGTGACCTTGGGCAAGTCATTTAACTTCTGTCTGCCTCAGTTTCCTCAAGTGTAAAGTGGGAAGAATAATGACATTTAGGGTATCTATGAGGATCAAATGAAGTACTATTTGTCAAGTGCTTAGCATATTGCCTGGTACACAATAAATGTTTAATAAGTGCTTGTTTCTTTCCTTCATTTGCCTTAGATTTCCCAGCCAATATTAGCTCCCCCTAAACTCAGGATTAAACAATATGAATCTGGCCTCAGACATTTCCTAGGTGGGTGACCCTGGGCAAGTCACTTAACCTCCATTGCCTAACTCTTCACTCTTCTGCCTTAGAACCAATACGAATATTGATTCTAAGATGAAAAGAAAAGGTTTTTTAAAAGGGGGATTAAACAATATAAAAGTTGGGGAGCATGAGTCGATAGCATCACAAGTTATCATTTTTATTAGGAAAGAAGCCATTAAAATCAACTTTCAAGTATCCTTGGGATCTGGACAAACCTAGAGAGCATAGGCAGGTGAAATCCACCAATAATTTTAAAAAACTGCCAAGTGGAAGCAAATAGACAGAATTTTAGGATTTTCTACCTTTTCTGGTCTCTCCACCTGGTGGGAGATATGTTAAAGAAGCAGTAAAGTATTATAATGTCATAGATAACTTGCCAAACCAGGAAGGGGCTTTAGAATTTCTCTAGTTCAACTCTCTCCTTTTATAAACAAGGAAACTCAGATCTAGAGAGAGGAAATACCACATCCATTTCACAGTTAAGTGGTGACAGACACAGGACTAGAACTTCTACATTTCCAGTTTAAGACTCTTTCTGACATACAAAAAACTAAATACTAATATTGAAAAATTATCTGTGGAATGCCTAAAATTTTTAATAAACAATTCTAAGAAGTCCAGGATCTCTGGGGCACAATACATGAATTTAAAGGTAAATTAATAGCCAGGCAAGGCGGCACATCCTTGTAATTCCAACTACTTAAGAAGCTGAAGTTTGTGGATCTCTTGAGTTTAGGAGTTCTGTGCTACAGGGGACCACACCGAGTACGTATTTGCACTAGCGTAGCAGTAATATGGTGAGCCTCTGTTAGCAGACTGCCTAAGGTCGGGTCAGAAGTTTTGCACCAATAAGTAGCGGAATTGAGTCTGTGAGTAGCTTCTGGACTTTAAACTTGAGAGAGAGAGACAGAGAGACAGAGACAGAGACAGAGACACAGACACAGACACAGACACAGACACAGAGACAGACAGTGACAGACAGACAGAGACAGAGACAGAGACAAACAGAGAGACAGAAAGAGACAGAGACAGAGGCAGAAGCAGAGGCAGAGACAGAGACAGACAGAGAGACAGAGAAAGATTCTGCTTGGTGCTATCTCAATCAGCTATCAAATAAATATGAAGCCTACTTATACTCCCTCTTTCTTAATGTTTTCTGTGCCTTCCATAGAGGCATGTAAAAAAGAAGAACCTAGCCCAGTTTCTCAACATTTATCCTGATTCGTCCATGGTTTCAGGGTTATTATGGTAGCATAGCATCCTCTGACCTTAGACATGCTGGGGTAAAGGGCAGAGGGATTTAATAGTTTGTCCCTAAATCAGGGTTCCTTTCATTGAGGGAATTCAGAGAACAGGCATGAGTAACCAGAAAAAGATAGGAGCTAGTGAGGATCTTGGGTTTCCTTGTTCCTACTATGCTATGAGATTTGGAGTACTTCTGGTATTGTTTATTTTGTACTAAATGTACTAAAAGCTAAAATATCTATTTCATCAACCATTTAGCATTTAGTAAGCATGATGGGCCAAACCCTATGCTCAGCACTGAGGATATGAACAAAAGGAAAACAGAGTCCCTGCCCTCAAGAAGCTCATACTCTGATGAATCATTAAAAGGAATTTGAATTTATCTGTCCAGACAGGATAGCCAAGAGTTTTTACTTCACAACAGACCCTGTTCTGTTTTCCAAACCTCTTACCATGTTCAGTTTTAGCAGGTAACTGCAAGGCTGGCAAGACCTTCTTTTGTTTGTTCTATTTGTTTTTGAGGATACTGCGAGAAATGTAGTCCGGAATGTTTGGACCACAAGCTCCAATTCCACCTTTGGTTCTTAGAGCCAGACTCCACCTAATATTCCTAATAAGAGAGGAGAAGGAAATAAACATTTACATAGTGACTATTAGAAATATTATTTCATTTGATCTTCATTTGCTACTAACAACAATGCAGAGAAGTAAGTGTCTTTATTATCCCCATTTTATAACTAAAGAAAATGAGGCAAACAGAGCTTTCCTGACTTGCCCAGGGTCACACAGCTAGTAAGTATCTGAGATCAGATTTGAACTCAGATCTTTCTGACTCCAGATTCGGGGCTTTTTCCATTCTATCACTACTTCATTGCCATAGAAGAAATGAAGCCAAGTTTAGAATAATGCATAAATAATAACTAAGCATTGGAAGGGGGAGAGGGTTGCCCATGCAGCAGGGTGTTGATAGTAGCTCCAGGCTAAACACTAGCCAAAGGCATAAAGGAAAAGAAATGTCACACATGAGTACCAAGGAGAATGACCTAGAATGCATTTTTCATCCCTCCTTTTTTGGCTTTTGTGGGTATGCATTTTCCAATACTTTTATCAATACTCCTTTATGAAGAAGCAAGTATGTACATACCCACTTCCATTTTCCAACACTTTCTCATAGAGTGATTCTCTTGAAAATTCTACAGATTTCCAACAACTTCCCCCTTGACTTGGCACTCCCTGAACCATCCTCAAAGATAGGTTGCCCAAGGGGAAGCTACACAACAAAATGGATAGAATGTCAGGCCTGGAGTCTGGAGGACCTGGGTTCAAATAGGACCTCAGATACTTCCTAGTTGGGCTTAATCCTTAACATTAATTCTAATTGTCTAGCCCTTGCTGCTCTTCTGCCTTTGAATTGATCTTTAATATCAATTCTAAGACAGAAGTTAAGGGTTAAAAAAAAAGGTAGATTGTCCAAAACACAAACTAAAATGTCCCTGCACTGAAGACATTATTTATATCTTTGTAACCAGGTTGATCACAACATTGCATATAGAGACAGGGATTAAATAAAACTCCCAGCTACCCATCCAGTGGTAAAATGAAGGGGGCTGAGAAATAGTAAAAAAAATTAAACAATCAAGTTAAAGCTATAAACCTTTAGGACATAATATGTAACCAGACATAGTAGTAAAATATACATCTCCTGATACCTGCTTTCCATCCCACTGTAGGAGAGATTCACATCAGATGACCATAAAGAAAATCTCATCAGATTTTATATAATAATAATCCATATTCATAGAGTACTTTGAGACTTATAAAAACTCTTACCTCAAAGACTGGGAGGTAGGTAATATTAGCAGTTTGTCCATTTAATAGATGAGGGAGTAAAGCAACTTATTTAGAGTTAGAGCTTGTAGAGCAACTCATCACAAAGTCAAAGAATTACCAATTCTCATGTTGGAAAGGCCCTTAGGTACCATCCAGTTGAACTCTTAGCTGAGCAAGAATCCCCTCTATGACATGCTCAACATCAGTTCTGCCTTCATTTGAAAACCTCCAAGGAGAGGGAACTGACTGCAGCTGGGTTCCCATTAGTACAAATAACAAATCTCCTGAAGTGTTTACATTATTCAAATTCACATTACATATTTCCACTGCTCCAGAACCAACTATCATATTTTACATTTGAGGTGCCACAAGAATACCCTAGTGGGTTTGTACCCCAAAGAAATAATAAGGAAAAATGTTTGTACAAAAATATTCATAGCTGCACTCTTTGTGGTGGCAAAAAATTGGAAAATGAGGGGGTGTCCAATTGGGGAATGGCTGAACAAATTGTGGTTTATTATGGTGATGGAATATTATTGTGCAAGGACTGATTAACTGCTTGATTTCCATACCTCCATGAGCTGATGCGGAGTGAATTGAGCAGAACCAGGAGAACATTGTATACAGAAAGTGAAATATTGTGGGATGATCATATGTAATCAACTTTGCTACTAATAGTAATGTAATGATCAAGGACAATCCCAAGGGACATATAAGAACAATGCTATCCACATGGAAAGAAAGAATTGTTGGGGTCGAAACTCAGAAGGAAAACAATTAATTTATCACTTGTTTATATGGGTATTGGATGTGGGGTTTTGGTTTTTAAAAGATTCATCCATTACAAAAATTAATAATATGGTTCCGGGTTAAGATGGTGGCAAAGAAGCAGCTCTTAACCTCTCCTGACCAAAACACACAAAACTCCTCAAGGGGACATAAAAACATAAAAACAAGTCCAGACAAATGGAGGAACCCCACAACAGGGCACAGTGTGGAAGGTACGTGGAATCGAGGCATTTCCATGCTATAAAGGGGTGAAACAGCTCTCACTAAATCACTGGCTGAGCAACCACCCCACCCCCAACCCCTCCACACACAACACCTATAGCGCCGAGGCCAGCTGGGAAGAGGTGGAGCAAGTTTGGGGCACCCATGGAGTCATTGGCAGCTCCGGGGCCTGTTCCTGAGAGCAGCAAGATTTAGGACCCCAAAAAGCTAATGAACGCACACAAAAAAAATCTGAGCGCGGGAGCAGGACGCTGAGAGTGGACACAGGGCGCAGAACACGGGCTCAGAGCCCAGGCGCAGGCGGAGGCGTGGGTGGAGGCAGACACAGCCAGGAGCTAAAGCTCTGAAACCCTGAGTGGGGAACCAGTGCAGACGGGTATACGACTGTGGAAGCAGCGCCCTGAGACTTGTAAAGGAACCTCCTGCAGACGATCAAGCAAGGGGGTCCACCAGGGGGCTTGACCACGGACAGACCCTGAGCACGAGGATAAACCTGAGAAGCTGCTGGGCTAAGGATGGCTACCCAGTCTCAGGAAGTTCAGAAGAGAAAGATTAACAACAAGAAAAAGAAGTCTTTAACACTCCACAACTTTTACACAGAGAAAATCCAGACAACCGAGCAAACAGAGGAGGAGAACAAACAAGCATCCGGACCCTCCCCAAATAAGGAAAACTCCTCACAAGCTATGGAAGAGTTCAAAACTGAGATTTTGAGGAAAATGGAAGAGATCTGGCAAGAAAATAACTATTTAAAAGGTAGAATCTTGCAATTGGAAAGTGAGGCTCAGAAACCAAATGAACTGATAAGCAAATTGAACACCAGAAATGACCAGATTGAAAAGGAATACCAGAAGATTATGGCCGAAAACCAGAAGATTACAGCCGAAAACCAGAAGATTACAGCCGAAAATCAAAAGATCATAGCCGAAAACCAAAAGATTATAGCCGAAAATCAATCCCTAAAGGGTAGAATTGAGCAAGTAGAAGCTAATGATCTCTCAAGACAACAAGAACAAATAAAACAAAGTCAAAAGACTGAAAAAATAGAAGGAAACATGAAATATCTCAATGAGAGAGTGACAGACCAAGAAAACCGGTCTAGAAGAGACAATTTGAGAATAATTGGTCTTCCAGAAAAACCAGAAATTAATAGAAACCTGGACTCCATACTAACAGAAATAATTCAGCAAAATTGCCCTGAAGTCCTACAACAAGAGGGCAATATAGACATTGAAAGGATTCATAGAACACCTACGATATTCGATCAAGAAAAGAAAACACCCAGAAATATAATTGCCAAATTCAAGAGTTTCCAAGCAAAAGAAAAAATCTTACAAGAAGCCAGAAAGAAACAATTCAAATATCAAGGAGCACCAATCAGGATCACACAGGATCTGGCAGCCTCCACGCTAAAAGATCGCAAGGCTTGGAATACAATATTCAGAAAGGCAAGAGAGCTGGGCCTGCAACCACAGATCAACTATCCATCAAAATTGACTATATATTTCCAGGGGAAAGTATGGGCATTCAACAAAATTGAAGAGTTCCAGGTATTTGCACAAAAAAGACCAGGGCTAAATGGAAAGTTTGATATCCAACCACAAAAATTGAGAGAAACATGAAAAGGTAAATAAGATACAGAGGGAAAAGAAAGAAAACTTATAATTTTTAAATTTGCCTTTTTAAGGGCCTCAGTGAGATCTAATTATCTGTATTCCTATGTAGAGAAATGTTATGTATAATTCTCTGTAGTGAACTCTATTCACTATTATAATATTCACTATTATAGTAATCAGAAGAATAATTCACAGGGTGAGGGTGGAACACTAAATAATCTAAGATGACATGGGGGATGGGAAAGAGGGGGTGAATAGCAGGGGACACCAAGAGAAACTTGAGTGAACAAGAAAATAGGATATTCTATTACACACAAAGAGGGCATGGGAGGGAGAGGGGACAAATACTATTATAAGAAGGAGAGGAAGAGAGCATTAAGAGGTAATAATCAAACCTTACTCTTAGTGTAATCAACCCAGAGAGGGAAGAGTAGCTATACTATCCATTGGGACATAAAACTCTTATCTAACCCTTCTGAGAAAGTTAGAAGGGATAAACCAAGGGGAGCAGGAGAGTGGGGAGGTCAAAAAAAGGGAGGGGAGAAGAGGGAGGGAATTCATAAGGCCTTTAAAAACAAAAAGAGGGGGAAAAATAAGGGAGGGGGTAGAAAGGGAAGTCAGTCAAGGGAGGGGATAAGGGATAGGGTCTTAATAGCAAACCACTGGTTTTAAAGGAAATAGCTTAAGGAAAAGGGGTAGGAATGGGGGAGGATTTGAAAAAGTCAGCAAATGCACAACTGATGATTATAACTCTGAATGTGAATAGGATGAACTCGCTCATAAAACGGAAGCAAATTTTAAAACCAAGCAAGAGTTAGAGAAAATTACAAAATGTAAATTAAATGGTTTTGATTATATTAAACTAAAAAGATTTTGTACAAACAAAAACAATGTAGTCAAAATCAGAAGGGAAACAACAAATTGGGAAAAAATCTTTATAACGAAAAACTCTGACAGGGGTCTAATGACTCAAATATACAAGGAGTTAAAGCAATTGTATAAAAAATCAAGCCATTCCCCAATTGATAAATGGGCAAGAGACATGAATAGGCAATTTTCAGGTAAAGAAATCAAAAGTATCAATAAGCACATGAGAAAGTGTTCCAAATCTCTAATAATTAGAGAAATGCAAATCAAAACAACTCTGAGGTATTACCTCACACCTAGCAGATTGGCTAAAATGAAAGAAGGGGAGAGTAATGAATGATGGAGGGGATATGGCAAAATTGGGACATTAATGCATTGCTGGTGGAGCTGTGAACTGATCCAGCCATTCTGGCTGGCAATTTGGAATCATGCTCAAAGGGCTATAAAAGACTGCCTGCCCTTTGATCCAGCCATACCATTGCTGGGTTTGTACCCCAAAGAGATCATAGATAAACAGACTTATACGAAAATATTTATAGCTGTGCTTTTTGTGGTGGCAACAAATTGGAAAAGGGGGGTATGTCCTTCAATTGGGGAATGGCTGAACAAACTGTGGTATATGCGGGTGATGGAATACTGTTGTGCTAAAAGGAATAATAAACTGGAGGAGTTCCAGGCGAACTGGAGAGACCTCCGGGAACTGATGCAGAGCGAAAGGAGCAGAGCCAGAAGAACATTGTACACAGAGACTGATATACTGTGGTAAAATTGAATGTCATGGACCTCTGTACCAGCAACAATGCAATGACCCAGGACAACTCTGAGGGATTTATGGTAAAGACGCTACCCACATTCAGAGGAAGGACTGCAGGAGAGGAAACATATAAGATAAACAACTGCTTGAATGCATGGGTCGGGGTGGACATGATTGAGGGTGTGGACTCGAAACTACCACACCAATGCAACTACCAACAATTTGGAAATTGGTCTTGATAAAGGACACATGACAAAACCAGTGGAAATGTGCATGGGCCATGGGTGGGGGAAGTGCGGGGGGCGAAGGGGAAAGGAGGAGCATGAATCATGTAACCATGTTAAAAATGAATATTAATAAATGTTTGAAAAAAATGAGTAATATGGAAATAGGTATTGATTGATAATACACGTATAACCCAGTGGAATTGCTTGTTGGCTCTGGTGGGGGGAGGGGAGAGAAAAGGGGAAGGAAAGAACATATAAACATGAATCATAGAATCATGAAAAAATACTTAAATAGAATAAAATTTAAAAAAGAATACCCTAGTGGGCCCCAACCAGATTAAAATGTAATTGGGAAATGTTTAATAAAAAATATAATACAACATAAATAATGTTAGTTTGTGGTTTTCTTCATCAATCTCCTGCCAGTTAGTGATCCATTTCTGAGTTTGATGCCACTATAAATTTAGAACTTCAAGTAGTATAAATTCAAATACATGTAAGCATTTCTTAGGGATCCCCTTTTCACACTAATCAGGACCTATGTATCTCAACCAACGTTTAGAAAGCCCAAGACAATTCCTTATTGAGAACATTTCCAACTTTCTAATGAAGAACTGAAATTTGCTTCTCTGTAACAGAGATATCTATATAACTAGAGCAGGGTAACCAGGACACCAAAGTTTAGAATATGCAGAAACTTAAAGCGAGTTCACCTTCAATAGAAGCCATTCATATAACTAATTCCTCCTTGTGTTCAACTGAATTTGTCTTGAGTACTTCTTGTATTATTTCCACATCATGAATTACAAAGTTGACTTGACAACATGTTTCCTGCTGCTTATCCCCAGGGCTGAAATTGCTAGTTATGGCTCTTTCTCCAAGTTCTGCCATCTGGGGCCAAGCAGAACAAGTCTAATCCTTATTACAGGTGACAGTCCTTCAAATACTTGAAGACAATTTTCATTTCCCTCCCTAAATCTTCTGTTCTCCAAGCTAAACATGCCTAATTCCTTCAACTAATCCTCATACAAAATGATCTTCTGTATCAGGAAAACCATGTGGCACAGTGGAAAGAGAATTAGCTGCGTAGGGAAAGGACCTGAATTCAAATCCTGCCTGTGATGCTTATTAGTGTGATCTTAAGCAAGTCATCTAATCTATAAGGGCTTCGGTTTTCTAACTTTTAAAATGAGAGTGCTGAATTCCATGGCCTCTGAGGCCCCTTCTAGCTCTAAACAATCCTCTGGCCATCATGGTCATCCTCCTCTAGAAGTTCTACAATTGTTGACATCCTTCCTAAAATGTGGCAACAAGGACTGAACACAACATTCATGTGTAATCTGATCAGCTCCCTCTTTCTGGATTCTTGCTTCTCTTAATACAGCATAATCCTAATAATGTGTTAGTTTTAGGGGCTGCCATATCACATCATTGACTCTTGAGCTTGTAGCCCACTAAAACCCACAGATCTTTTGCCACAGTCAAAGTCAACCTAACCACACCTCCTCCACTAAGTTCAATTTGATGAGCATTTATTACGAATGGAATATACGCAAGGCACAATGCCAAGCCTCAGGGACACAAAACAAAAGAAAAGTAGTCACTGCTCTAAAGGAGCTTTCTCGTACATAGAAAGTAAATTTCTGAATCCAAATATAAACATCATATTTGTCCCGATCAAATATCACATTATTAGATTTAGCCCAGTTTTCTAGTCTATCATAAACCTTTTGAATCCAATGTATCACCTTCAGCTTTGTGACATTTGCAAATTGGATAAGCATGCCATCTCTACCTTTATCCAAGTTTGATAAAAACCAATAAGCAACATAGGGCCAAAGATATATGCTTGGGGCACTCCAATGAAACGCTCCTTCCAAAATTATCTCAAGTCATGACATTTCTTTGGACCTAGCCATTAGACCAGTTCAAATCTACAGGACTGTATTGTGAGTCAAACCTACATCTCTCCACCTTTTCTACATGGATAGTACAGGAGCCTGCCACATGCTTTGCTCAAATTTAGGGAAATTATAACCATGGCATTCCCTTCATCCACTATTGTCAATAAAGTTGCCTAGAGACCATCTAGAAAAGGAAATGATCATTATTAGAAAATAACAATTATTTCCTTTTCTAGACGGTCTCTACTAACCATCCCTTTGATCAGAGATATCAAACTCACTCTGGAATGTAGCCTGAACCAGATTAAAATATAACTGGAAAGTGTTTAATGAAATACATTAAAATATAACATAGAAAATATTCATTTGTGGTTTTCTATGTCAACAAGCAGCCTCCAGAGATCCGGTTCTGTTTGAGATTGACACTACTGCTTTTAATAATATAGTCTAGAATTTTGCCAGGAATCAAAGAGGCTCATGGTTCTATAATTTGCCAACTCCCCTCTCTTTCCTTTACTGAAAATCAGGCCACTTCCCCTTCTCCAGTGGCATCCCTTCCATTTTTCATGATCTTTTGAAGATCATTGACAGTGACTCAGCCATCTCGGCTACCAGCTCATTCAGTATCATAAGATGAAGTTCATCTACTCCTGATTACTTGAGCCAATCATAGGTAAATAGGGATTATCTAGGTGGCTCAGTGGATAAAGAGCCAGGCCTAGAAACGGGAGGTCCTGGCTTCAAATCTGGCCTCAAACACTTCCTAACTGTGTGAACCTGGGCAAGTCACTTAACCCCCATTGCTTGGCTCTTACTGCTTGTCTGCCTTGGAACCAATGAATAGTATTGATTTAAAGGTGAAAGATAAGATTTTTTAAAAGTAGATAAGAGATCTCTTACTGTCTCTCTATTAGCTCCTTATTATCCATTTATGTTTGACCTTTTCCAGTTCCAAGATTATTCTTCTTGGTAGAAAAAAAGAGAAGCTAAATAAATGGTGATTACTTCTGTTTGTTCTCCATCATCTGTTTTCAAAGTCTAATCCACCCTAATAGAAACAATGTCTCTTCATTAATTTTATCATCCCACCAAAATAAAAAACTAATAAACAGACAAATGAAATACCTTTTTGTTGTCCTTCGAATGCCTTACCAGCCTCAACTCATTCTAAGTTTCAAGCACTCTTAGTTTGTCCATGATCAATTTAAACATATCAAGATCAAGAGACTTATTCTCCCAATCTACATAGCAGATCAGGTTCTCAGAGTCAGCAAGGCTACATCTCCCCCTTGGAATCCTAGTTAACAGATACAGAAGCCATAGCGTGGTCATGTACTCCCAAACCACATGGCAGCAGCATTATTGGGGAAATGAAGATCTGAGGTCTCTCTCCTCATTGAGAAATCCTGGCATCTTCAATTGTGGAAAGAGCAAGAACATAATTTTGGCCATTTAGTGCCTTTGGAAGACATGCAGTTATGTCTCAGCAACCAACCAAGTCTGTCTTCACTGATTAGATGTGGTTAGATGATTGAAAACCATTACAGAAAGCCCTATGGAAATCCCTCCACTTACCTTTGTTGATATAAAGGACTCAGTGCAACCTTTGCACTTGCTTGTATTGAGGGAAGCAGAAATTACCCTCAATTGTACCTCTCTGCATTTGTCATTGTCACAATGATGATCAGAGGAAAGCTAGCAGGAAGATACCCCAGGAAGATACTGATCCAGCTGGATGCTACAGTATTTTGATGTTCTTATTCCCTGTGTAGTTGACCTCTTCTTTTCTCTTCACTAGACAGGGTCAGAAATTTGAGTATGAAATTTGAACACCCAGATTGTGTCCTTAAATTCCTGCATTTCTTTGGACTTACCCATAGGCAAGGGGGAGGTTTGAATACGAAGCACCCAAATTACATCTTGAACTCTTAAGAGGGTTTTGGCTTGCCTGCAGTCCAAAATCATATTTAAGCTTTAGTGTGAAAAGAATTTTTGCTATCTCCCCAGACAGTGAGGATATTTCTAATGTATGTTGTCTTGATCCTTTTTTGTTGTCCCTAGTAAAGAACTAGAGAGTTATGCCTTAGTTCTGAGATTGACTCACTGGCCAGGGCATGGTGGGAGAAATTCACATCTCTCCTGTTCCAAAGCTGCTGATGTCATTTACTGCTTTCTCTGGATCTGCTCCTCTACTGACCCATGCAAGGCAGTGGGTCCTATGTTTCCTGCCATATGTCTCTGTTTTCTCCTCACCAGGTGTTATGCCTCAGCTTTAGCTGGTCTTCATGTATCCAGCTATTTCTATGGATACCTAAAAATCTGTCCATCATTCACTAGAGTTCCTTTCAGCAAGCACCTACTATTTAGGGAGCACTTACCATGTGCCAGGCCAGGCACTGTTCTAGGTACTGGGGACTCCTTCAGGGACTTTTCTTTCTAGTCTCTCCTCTTCCAGAAGGAGTATAACATTTGCATCTGCCTCTTTCAAGCTTATGACTTAGCTACAGTCAATCGTCTATAAGGGGTTATATTCAGAGCCAATTGTTTTCCATCTACTTTTTTTTCCTATCACCTTTCTCCTCAGAAAAGGGCCACATATTTCCTCCATTAGCCTGCTCTTTCAGGATCCTGATGTATCTTAAATAGGATTTGGAGAGACCCCTAGACAGAGTTCTGGGTTTAAAGCTTTGCTCTACTGCTTATTTCCTATTGGATTTGGAGAAGTCAACCCTCTCCAAGACTCAGTTCCAATCAACATATCAAAAAGGAATTTGGAGCAGATGATAGCTAAGGTCCCATCTAATTCTACCTCCTATTATTTTACTTCTCCTCAGTTCAGCTGCCATCTTCAAATTTACATCACAGCTGATACCTATGAACCTATGAAATTGGAGCTTTCCTTGGCCCTCTCAGTCAATGGAGTAAAAAGTTCTCTTTCCTCTGCCATGCTGTACCACAAGGTAATAAAGGTCTAGGCTCCCTCCTATCAGGTCTGCTCTGTGAGCTATTGTTAGAACTTTTCTCTTTGATTCATCTAAGAACTGAACTCTTCTGTCAACTTCACTATTCTTCCTTTCACTGTCTCCTCTGAGTCTTTCACTTCAACTGTCACATTCTTATGATCAGAAATCCATTTTAGTTCTTGAATGCTGTCATATCCCACCTCCACACTCAGCTGAAGCAAATAGCCCTGCAACTCTATGTCCTCAAACAGAAAGGAAGAGTAGTGGTACGGAGGAATCCATTTTAACCTCCCCTCATCATATTTCCTTTGTTCAATACAAATAACACTGACTGTGCTAGCTAGAGAAGACTCAGAGGACTGATGACTTTTGCATCCTTTTCCCCTTGCAATTTTTCACAGTCTGATCTCTCCCAGGCCTTTCTACATGATGACAGTGTAGTAGAAGAAACCCAGGTTTCTTCATCTATGCAATGAAAAACAATTATGCATTTATGTCTTAGGTTAATTGTGCTTCAGGGGTTAATGGTTTTCATTATTTGCCAGATGAGAAAAAAAAGTTTGAATCTATAAATGAACAAATCTGAAATGTCTAAGAGCTTAAAAATAATTCTGTGACTTCTCAGTCATTCTACTTCATCTGTGTTGGCAGAGTTATGGGATGATATAATGCAAGAGTCACACATACAGCCGAGGTTCTCCAATAACTTAGCCCTCACCCAGTCTCTTCAGTATTATCCAGGACTGATGAGAATTTGTAGGGCCATTTTACACAGACAAAACAAATGGAGGAGTAGAACAATGGAGTGAATTAGTGCTGTTGCTTTAGAAAGAGGCTGGGTTTCTTCTTGAGCCTCCACTTCTGATTAAACCACAGCCAATATTAGGAAGAGAACTTGATGAGACCTGCTGAATTAAACCAAGGAAATGTTTTGGTGCATCAAAAGTTGGACAACCTTCCCAAAGCAGCTTGGGCACATACTCTTGGAAACCTATCATTAGATAGAAATTCCAGGAGAAGCAAGGCATATGTTTTCATTCCCTCCTCCTCTACTTTTGCAGTTCATTCTCATCTCCATTCCCTTTCAAAGTATGTGTCTAAACAGCATCAAACATCAAAAAGAAACCGGCAAGCATTTATTAAGCACCTACTGGACATACAAAGATAAAAGGGGCATGCATCCTGCTGGGGGAGAAAAGCACGTAGATCTACTCCAGTTATCTAGATATTTCCAACTATGTAGTCTTCTGTGTGAAATATGGTGTCATACAACCTAAAACTGCCTACCACCCCCCCCAAAAGTGTAGAGTATTCCTCAAAAATCCAGTCAATGCCCTTATTCTCCTACAAGATAGTCCAACCCTTGTCTCATTGACAATTCATGCCTATAGCATGACCCCTGAAAGTATTCCCAGCACTCCCTTTGGTGGTTCATGTTGCTTTCTGCTTACTTCATTTTAATCTGCAATGTGGATGTGGTCCGAGTTTTCTGGTCCCTTTAGCCTTTCCAGAGATTAGCCCTGCTGTTCAATGGATGGCATAGTCGAGGCATTTATCTAGGATTGGTAAAATATTTATAGCTCTTCTGATGTGAGAACCCAAACAAGCTGTGTTTTCGTTTCTGAAGTTCTGGTTCCTATAAATGATGTTTCTTTATTTTTCTGTGCTAGATATTGTCACAAGTTCTTGAGGTATTGAGTTTTTATTTCATCTAGAAGTATTGTCTCTCTTCCCACCGATAGGTTGATTCAAGGTACCCGGTTGATTTTTCTCTGACTTGTTTTGTTTAATTGTTTTCACTGAGGAAAAAATATACAGCAAGAAACATGAAGAAACATCATTTTCCTATAAGCTGTTTCTGTATTAGACAAACCAAAATAGAACACTTAGCATTAATCTAACACTTCGTATTGTCAAGCCATCCTACTATCGTTCAGTAAGCCACACAATTCCCCTGTGAGTTCTGTCAGTGAGTGTGGTTATCTCCATTTTGCAGCGGAGGAGAAGAAGGTGATAGCTGCACATGCAAAATTAAGTGGAGAATTACCTGAATAATTCAGACAAACACAAAACCCCTCATTTGGACTTCAATTATCTAGATATTTCAGGACAAGCTTGTTTTGGGCTGAGTTATCCAGATAATTGCTCTAGTTCTTCCCTTCTCTTTTCTATAGGTAGTCCCCCAGGCCTCTGAGTCCTGAGGATCGGAACTAGCTCCCTTCTCCCAGTTCCAGTCCTTTGAATGTAAAGATGACTGCTACTGACAGCGATTATTGTCTGTATATGCAGGTGTCACTGAATGCATGACCAATAGCCCTCCATAAACGTATTCCCTAAGACACTAGAAGTGTTGTAAGCAGGACAGCTTGCCTTACAGAGGAAACCCAAGAAATCAAAATGAAACCAACACACACACACACACACACACACACACACACACACACACACACACACTGGTCTTAAATCCCCATTTTAGAAAATGACTCCATTAATCCCTATTGTTCATTACAGTGAGCAACGCAGTTTCCGTGTGGATTGTTATCTCTTTGATATTTCTAGATTTTATTCCCAGGATCCTTAAACACACACCTGGCCCCTAGAGTGTTGTTGCTTGTTTGGTTTGGGGGGTTTTTTCCTTCCTTTTTTTCTTTAACACGTTCAATAAATACACTAAGAAGGGGGTGACAAATGTAATTTTCACCTAACTGCTTTTCGTTATTGTACAGTAAAAACTGCCTCTTTAAAATTTAAAAAAAAAAAAAAAAAACTCCCCCCCCACCCACCCTTTTCTTTCTTTTAATAATTGCGAGTCTATTCCTAGTGATGAGAGATTACCTGCTGGTTGAGGCAGGTAATAACAGGTATTTTCAATCATTGCCGAGCCTGTGTTCCGCTGCCAGAAAATTGGGTTATTGTTTTTAGTGTTCTTTGATTCTTAAACCGCACACATTTTGTTTAGTACAATCCCAAGGATAAGGCTTGATTATTTCCTGGAGTCTAGCGGAGAGTGGGGTAAGGTTCCCTGGGCGAGCGAGCTATTATTTAAGTCATTTCTCTGCCCCCAACCCACCCACCCCGTCCCCGCCCGGGGGAAGGAGCCGGGGACCAGGGCTGATGCTGGCAAGGAAACTTTCCTAACTAGGAAAAGCACTTTCCAACTGCATCCCGAGTCACCTGAGCGCTTCCTCCAGCTAAATGATTGAACTGAAACCAAGCAGGATGGCTCTTTGGAAGATGCTATCTTCCTTTCATTTAAGGGACCACACGGACTCTGGTCCATTTCTAAGGTCCCTTCGCCAACTCGAGAGCCTGAGGAGCCCTTTCTTTGGACGGAGGGTACCTGAGAGTTAGAGGGGCCTGTCTGGGGTGGGAAGGAAAGACAGCTTTTCAAGGGTTCCCAACAGCGCCTCCTACGCGAAGTAGAAAGGAGGGACCACGCTCTCCCAGAGACAAAATCCACTCTGTGTAACTCGGGGTTCGATTCAGTTTCCGCGGTTCATTGAAATCTCCTGGTAGTAGCGTGGGTGGGTGAGCCGGTGTGGGGGGGACCCTTGGAGTCCCTCTTCTTAGGGCTGAGGGAGCGCGCCGTGAGCCGGCGGCATTGTTCAGGGCCCCCGGCGCCAGCTGGTATGTCACGCGTGTGAGATCACACCACTCCCCACTCCTTCATGCCTGGGGGGTAGGGGGGGGACGGAATAGGCGCGTTGGAAATGTAACAGTCGCCTGCAAGGAAGTCACAGCCCCTCTTGAGCCAAGATCTATTGAAGGCTTGGGTGATTCTTTAAAGAGGCTTAAATTGCATATGGTCTGAAGGCTGGAGGTCCCAGGTCATAGGCAAATATCCCTCTGACTCTCAGTCGGAAGGAAAGAGAGAGAGAGAGAAGAGAGAGAGAGAGAGAGAGAGAGATTCCTGTAACTACTCCTTCAGGATGCAGATCGAAGCCCTTCAAACTCCCTTGCCTGCCAAGAAGAGACTAGCTCTCTAATATTTTGAAGATGCCACTTCTAGGGTTTGTATCCTATTTGGTCTGCGAACCTCCTTGTCCCCCACCAAAAGAAAATCCCCAAAGGGTCACCGAGTTCAGTGAAAATCCTACAAGGTTTTCCAGAACAAATAACAGACACTGACCCCTGGCCCTCTCTTTGCATAAGAATTAACATCAGTATTCAGGAGTCACTGCCAGTGGCAACTGGGACTGGGCAAATGCCAGATTCTGATTTAAAACTCTGATTTTTTTAAGAACCCAGAAGAAAAGGGGGGACTTGGAACTCATCTGCATTACAGATCAGGCCTCTTTGAGAAAATCAACCATCCATAATTCATTACATGTTTCCTGCAGGGGCTGGAGACAGCAGTGATCCTAGCAACGGAGTCATAGCAACAGCAGCAAACCTCAACCAATCCAGGGATGGGCTTTCTGATCGTGCACAGTCAATGGGGGTAGAAGGGGAGAAACCAAATGTTGTCAAGCTACCCTTTAGGTCAAGGCCAAGCCCCTATTCAGCAAATCTGCAACTGGACTTTTAAAATGAATAAGCAATACATTGATCGGGGCCCAGGGAGGGAAGGAATATGGACTCATGCCATTTGGTGTGTGTATTTGTTCCCCATAAAATATTAGCTGAACCCAGGACAAAGGTTTCAATGAAAAGAGGCAATCTCTAACCAAACTGGTTACACTGAATAGAAACCACCAGATTACTAAAAGCAAGATGTGATCATCATTGAAGGAACAGCTTAACATTGCAATGAGAAAAGTACTTTAGCCTGATACACTACTAGAGGACTACCTGTATTGACACTTGAGAGGTTTTTGTGTGTGTGCCTATTTACGGGAAAATCTGTATTTCACCCTCTGCCTTTCATCTTCAAAATCAGTGTTGGGCTTTAGAATTCTGTTGAGAAGTGTTCTTGACATGTCTTAACTGTTTGATGGCTTAGCTACCAAATAGAGACTCCACTTTATTCGACATATCTGATCTTGAATAGACGAGTGGCCACATAAGAATATGTCTTTTACACTTTACTGTGCTTCCCTAGAAAGAGACGAAACAGGTGAGCCTTTTGGACCGGGTTGAAAGCCTTTGAACACTTCACAAATAGAAGCTGGCAGTCCTGCTTTTGAAATATTGGGGCTTGTGTTTGGTCTTTTGAAAGGTTTCCTCCCTGCCACAATCTATCTTACTTCTAACTTCATCCTGATGGAATAATAAGGTAAATTTACATCGAGTCAATATGCCAGCCGTCCAAAAAAGAAAGGGGGTTTTTGTTGAAGTTGCCGCCATCGCCAAACAAGGGGACCAGAGACGATAAATAAGTTGGCAAGTCAGAGCCTTCGCTCTGAAACAAACAAACAAACAAAAATCACCTCGGATCGGGCTTTGTGAACAAACACACGCGTGTATAGCAAGATACAGCTTGTTTCCTACTGTATTTTCTGGGGGAAATTTAGAGTATTTTAATTTGCACACATATTTTTGTGATGAGCCTTTTTAATGTCATTTATTCCATGTGAAATGATTCAGTGAATGACTTTGTCAGCCGGCATGCTTCAAATACCTGATATTTACAAAGTGAAGGCACACAGGGATGGTTATATCATATACACAGATAGGCAGGCAGTGCAACAGTCAAGGGGAATCCTTTAAAGCATTCATCTTCTGGAGAAAAGGAAAACTGTTGATTTTACTTGGAAGTGACACAAAAGCTGAAATAAGCAAGGTGAGTTCTATGGCTGATTGCGTGGACCTTCGGGCCCCCTAATCTGTCCTGGGTTCTATTCTAATGGATATGTGCCTTAGGTAGGGAGAGCTGAGATTAAAAGGTTTCTTATAGGTGCTTCAAGCCACATTTGGGGACCCTATGGTGAACTTGACTGAATTGCAGAAATTTGCAAAAACCCGGGCAAACTGCCAAGGCATGATAGAAAAATGCAATATCTTTATAGTTTGTACTCCCCTACTCCCAAGTATCTTCAGGAGCAATAAGTAGTGATTTGCTTTGTTAGGACCACACTTTCTGAAATTCTTCATGTGAAATGGCTTTCAGTTGGGAAAGCCACATCTCTCTTAACTCTTAATTCTATGGGAACTAAAATCAGCTGTATTTGAAAAACTTGGGGAATTCGTTCTTTTAGAAACAGTTTTCCTAAGACCAAAACCAGCGTTAGTAATGATTTAGACTTAAAATAACTCCATTGCATACCAGTGGAGTTCAAATGGACACACAATGCTCAAATGCAAACTGTGCTAGGAAAATTGTAAGTCACAGAGACAATCCAAGCAGAGCTGCAAACGCTGAAAACAAATTGAAATGGATCTTTTGTGGCCCTAACTCCATGGCCAGTATTTAGATTTGTAATTTTTCGGTAGCAGTTAGACAGATGAAGGAGGGATTTGTATGCCAGGCTTGTGATGGATCATTAAAATAATCTAATGAACCCTGTGGTCTACATAGTTAAAAATAAGAAATTGCTTTGTAGGATTGATAAGCGGCCCTGCTCTTGCTTCCTTAACTTTGACAGATTCAACACTGAGCTGGAGGCATCCTCTAAGACGAAAGCCAGGGGCTCTCTAATGAGCTGTTAGGATCATAAGACTTTAGCTAACGAATTTCTTTTTTCTCTCATACTGATGAAAGTTTGTGGCAGAAGTCAAAAGATTGCTGGCATTTAAAATAAATTTAGATATATATTACTTAAAATTAAAATCTATCATCAATATAGAAACTACAAATTCCCTAACAGAGAAGGGAATTTTGATAGGGAAGTCATATCAAAAGGCATTAGCAGAAAATGAGAATTTCCCACCTGAACAACAGCTGGGAGAAAAACCAAGAACTGCCTTAGATTTTCCAAAAGCCTGGTACTTGGTACCATCTTAGCCAGACCATAACAGGAAATCCCAGAAGGGCAGACCAAAACTAGGAGCAATAATTACCTTCAGAGAGCTCTTTCTTATCAGAGACTCAGTTTCCTCATTTGTAAAAAATAATCTTTAAAGTCTTTTCCAAAGCCAATGTTAGTTCACTTGCAGTGCCCTTTCCCAACAACAAATACTGGGAATTGAGGGGGGGAATCTATGCGTCAAATATCTTTCATAAGATTCTGATACCCAAGATATAAAGAGAATTGACACAACTATGTAAGACCAAGGACAGTTAGGTGGAACTATGATTAGAATGCTGGGTTTAGAGTCAAGAAGACTTCTCTTCCTGAGTTCAAATCTGGACTCAGACACTTACTAGCTGTGTGACCCTGGGCAAGTCATTTAACTGTTTACTCAAGTTTCCTCATCTGCAAAATGTGTAAAAGGAAATGGTAAACCACTCTAGTATCTTTGCTAGAAAACACCCCAAAAGGGGTCAGAACCAGACAGGATTAAAAATGACTCAGCATTTAAGACCAAGAGCCTTTCCCAACTAGATAAGGGGTCAAAGAATATTGACAGCTTTCAAAAGACTTGAAAACTGTCAATATCCATATGAAACATTGTTCCAAATCACTAATAACAATAGAAATACAAATTAAAATAATGTTGAGATTTTACTTCACATTCCTCAGTGTCAAAGATGGGGGGGGGGGTTGAAGGGGCTGGGAGATAGCAGACATGCTTCTTGTGGCATAAGAACTCAGTCCCAGCTTTCTGAAAAATAATTTTACAATTACTGGAAAGAAGTCTTTGAACTGTTCAGTCCCCTTTACCCAGTGATTAATCCTGTTCATAAGCCTATGGGCTCCAAGTAGATCAGTACAGAAATAAATGTCAAAATATTTATTGCAGCACTTGTTGGGGGGTTAAAATGGAAACAAGGTGGGTGAGGAATGATTGAACACATTTTCAGATAGAAATATGATGGAGTGATGTTGTTCTATAAGAAAAGATGAATGTGAGGAATTCAGAGAAATACGAAAAGACTTGGATAAACTTGATACAGAAAAGAATGGAACAGAACCAGGGGTACAATATATATGATGACTATAATAATATAATCCAAAAACAGTACTGAAAGGTCACAGGGCTCTAATTATAAAGACCAGTCTCGGGGGCAGCTGGGTGGCTTAATAGATAGATAGCCAGGCCAGAAGATGGGAAGTCCTGGTTTCAAATCTGACCTCAGACACTTCCTAGCTGTGTGACCCTGGGCAAGTCACTGGCCCACCCCCACTTCATAGCCTCTACTACTCTTCTGCCTTGGAATCAATGCATAGTGCTGATTCTAAGACAGAAGATAAGGTTTTAAAAAATTACTTAAAATGATGACCGGTCTCAGTCTCAGTCTCAAACTGATGATGAAATACACCTCCCTCCTCCTAACAGAAAAGTGGAGTTTATGGATGTGGAATGTGGAACACACCAAGAGAAATGGTATATGGTATATACTGGTTTACTTAAACCGTTTTCTTCATAACAAAGGATAGTTCAATGGATGGAGGGCAGTTAAGGGGAAATGAGTATTATTGAAAAATAAAATGTATCAAATAAATTTTTTAAACATTAGAATAGTGGCTTGCCATTCTGCAAATGAGTCATCTGGTGTTTCTTCCTGGTCTTCTTTTTTGGACTTCCTGTGATTATGACAGTGGTCCACGGCAATATCAACACTTCATGGAAACTCTGCCAGGCCAGTATGGAAAGCACTATATTTAGTATTATTTTCACATTCAAAAATATACTGCAATGTGCCAGCTACAATGTTTTCTTACAGAATGGAAAGGAGAGCTTATTTAAGATGTAAATGCATTCAGTCCTACATTTTACATCTGATCATACACACATACACACATAAATGGGCTTTATTTCCATTTCTATTAGCTGGTTTTTTTGCCCAAAGAAATGTTGTTCTCCTAGTCTTGGGAACCAATGGTGGTTTTAATATCTTGTGTACTCATCATATTAATTATATCATGTAGTATCTGGCAATGGAGTCAAGATGCCTCTCTTCTAGTGCTATCTCTGGCACTAAAGAGTTGTATGACTTTAGTAAGCTATTCACATCTGAAACTCAGTTTTCCCATTATAAAATGGGCTGGATGACCTCTTGGGACTCTTCCAAATTCAACACTAGTTAATTCTGTTGATCTCTTCTACTAGAGGGTCAACCCATATCTTTACATTTTATGAATATTTCTTCCTTTCAGATTTAACATCCAAAAGATCATTCTGAAAATAGAGCTATACCTGAGAAATTCATCTTTCATCAGCAACTGCTGCTTAAAACTTACTGAGTGAGTTTGGGGAGAATATTTTTGGGGTGGGATGCTGTGGGCAAATGCCAGATGGGTGTATTGGGGAGGCAGAAGAATCCAGGGATAAGAATAATGAGTGACAAAGTAGAAAGAGCACCATGTGGAATAATAGAAAATACCTAGATATGAGATCAGGGAGCCCGAATTGTTTGCTTCTCCTCTTACCTGTAGAATAAACTGTAAGATCTGAGGGTTCTTTACTCTTTTTTTTACTTTTTTTTTAGTTTACTTCACTCAGGAATCTTTAAAATCCTTTCCAATTCTAATACTCAGTAATTGGGAGGAGAGAAGGGGAAGAGCATACTGAATTACTATCAATAGATGAGGAAGGTAAAACAAAAACACAGGCTATGTTGTTTTTGCTTTCCTCCCTCCCCATAATCCATTCCAATTCTCTTGAGATTTTACTTCATGCCTCACATTTGTCATAATAGATGGAAGGGAGAACCACCCTGAGAAAGAGAGCTAGGTAATGATCTATGATTAGTTCCTACATCCAGAGAGATTTAAAAAGAAAGAATTGGAAGCCTCAATGGAAAACTCCCTCCCTCTCCTCCCTCTATGGAAGCCTGGCAGGGGAAGGCCAAGGGATCAGTCAGAGATGATGACTCCTCATTGTATCTTCCACTGAGGGGGCCATGGCAATGACACATGGCCTAGCCTTCTTTCCAGAAGGGTGGGAGGAGTCAGAGGAAATGACCCTTGCTGACCCCTTCTTCAGGGAGTACCAGTGAAATGACCATTGATCCAGTCAGTGATTTCTTTCCTTCTAAAGAAGAGACAAGGGAATTAACCACCCACTCAAACCAAGGCTATTTCTTTCTTTCCTTTTTTCTTTATTTTCCCCTTTTCTTTCTTCCTTTTTCTCTCTTCCTTCTTTTCTTCTTTTTTTCTTCCTTCCTTCCTTCCTTTCTGTCTTTCTCTTTCTTTTTCTTTTTTCCTGCTCTTCCTTTTTCTCCTAATCTTTCTTTCATGCTCTTATTCTCTCTCATTTTCACTATCTTTCTCATTCTAATATTTTCTTCTCTAACCCAAGGATAAAAGTGAAAGTCCTTATTCCTTCAGGAGGGGAACCCACTATTCTTTCTCAAAAAGAAAAGAGACCATCTCATAAGCTTTTCCTTCTGTGAAGTTGACCAGAAGGAGCAAGACAGCAATAATGTGAGGAAATGGTTCACAGGGAGGTTCATCTCGTCCCTCTCTGCACAAAAGTTTTTTAAATGACTCTCCATTCCATTCAATGTGAGATTTGGGGGAGGGGACAGATCTTTGGTTCTTTCCCCCAGAGCTAGTCTGAGAAAATGACCCTTGACCCTGGGCTCTGTAGGGGGTTAAGGTTCAAGAGAGGTCAGGAAGAATAACTCTCTAGCCCATCTCTTTCTCAGTAGGGGTTGAGAAAATAAGGAATCAGGGAGAATGCCATCAGTGGAATTTCAAGTCACTTCTGAAAAGGCCAAGCATTTTTTACCCATGGACCCTCCAGGGGAAATTGAACACCAGAGAAACAGCCAAGCCCATTTGAAGCAAGAATGAGGCTCAAACTCTCTGACCTAGAAATCAAGAAGAATGAAAAAAAATTAAATAGAAAAAAAAAAACATCAGGGACGTTGTATGAAATCAGGGGGCGCCTGCTGGAGAGGTGTAATCAAGACTGAGCCATAAATTGTAATGGTTTTGATTAAAGAAGGAATTGCCAAAGTAAGTTTAACTAGCTTCTTCTCCTTCCTTTTTTTTTTTTTTAAAAACTACGTGATTCTTTGCCTTACAACTGTCAGCCTAAACAAGGGGCAGATTGAAGGAGGTGGTAGGATGATTAGAGGAAAATAACAGTGAAAGAGCTGTACCCCTAATACCCTACACCCTAAAGTCCACTTTAAAATAATCAATGCTCCAGCCCCCTCAGCAATTTCCACAGCCTTTCTGTTGCTGACACTCCAATGAGAGGCTAGCTGAGGGGAAGGGCAGTGGGTAGCAATGGAAAATGAGCTAGATTTGAAAGATCTAAGTTCCAACTCCAGCTCTGTCCCTTGCTACCTGAGAGACTTTGAGCCAGTCCCTTAATGTCTCTGGACTTCAATTTCCTCTTCTATAAAATTAAAAAATTGGACAAGATGCCCTCTGAGGGTTCCTTCAGCTTAAATCTGTGATCTCACTTGGCCAGAGAGATGGTACAAGAGAAAGCACAAGATAGAAACTTCCAAAGGAGAGTCATTTTTTAAAATCCTTACCTTCTGACTTTGACTTAGTATCCATTCTAAGACCAGAAAAGTGGCAAAGGCTAGGCGAATGGGGTTAAATGACTCACCCAGGATCACACAAGAAAAATCATTTTTAAAGACACCTCCAAAAAATCAAGTAATTAAAGTAATCCCATACATACATACATACACACACAGAGAGAGAGAGAGAGAGAGAGAGAGAGAGAGAGAGAGAGAGAGAGAGAAAAGGACTATGTGCTTCCCTCTGAGAGGTTTTGCTGGTACATTCATTACAGGGACATATATTCTGTGAAAAGTCAAAGTGAGGGCAGCTAGGTGGCACAGTGGCTAGAGCACCAGGTCTGAAATTGGGAGGACCTAGGTTCAAATCTGACTTCAGACACTTTCTAACTGTGTGAACCCAGGAAAGTCACTTAACCTCTGTCGCCTAGCCCTTCTGTCTTAGAGTTCTTTCTAAAACAGAAAGTAAGCGTTTAATAAAAAACAAAAATGAGAAACCAAGGTGAGGAATTGCTTGTTGGCTACGGTAGGAGGCAGGGAGGAGGGGAGGAAAAGAACATGAATCGTGTAACCATGGGGAAAATATTCTAAATTAATTAATTAGCTTAATTAATTTAAAATTGTTTAAAATATTTAAAAAGAAAGAAATCAAGGTGAAAGGGAATATAGGAAGGACAGGAATTTGGGGGGGAGGGGTCTAGATCTAGGATTTCACCTGTATAAGAAGCTCCAATGATTGACAATTGAACTGCAACTTATAGTCTTAGAAATGTGCCTGGATCACTGATAAGTTAAGAAACTTGTCCATGATCACCCAGTCATTAAATGGGAAGCAAGCCTTGATGCAAGGTCTTCCTAAAACCAGCCTTTTATCCATTATACCAAACTGCCTCCCAAGAAATAGGATGAAATCATGAAATTTTATAGCAAAAAGGGAACTTAGAGAAAATCTCATCTCATTGTCTCACTTTTCAGATGAGGAAATGTAAAAAGTTCAAATACTTCCTTTGGGATCAAGTGACAACCAGAAGCAGGATTTCCTGATCACTCTTGCCCCTATTACCATCTCAGTCTAGAAATAATAATAATAATATTCGTACAGTGCTTAGCACAGTGCCTGGCACCCAGTACGTGCTATCTAAATGCTTATTCCCTTGTCTTGCCTTTCCTCTCCATAATCTAATTCATTCCCATAGCTTTGAGTATCTTCTCTGTATAGGTAACTCCCAGATATGTCTCTAAGCCCTGCCCTTTCTCCCACGCTGCAGTCCCCTACATCTCAGCTGTCCTAAAGGACATCTCTATACCTGGGTGTCCTTTTGGCACCACAAACCCAGTTTGCACAAAACCAAGCTTTTATCATCTTTTTGCCTAAATTTTCTCCTTCTGACTTCCATTTTTCTTTTGATCAGTAGCAAAATCATTTTCAAGTGGAATCCCATCATGGAAACCCTGGGGCTACTTTGGAGTCTTTCCTCTCCCTCAACCCTGTTAATTCTAACTCGATAACATCTCTCACATTCCCCTTTCTCTCCATTCCCATTGCTACTATCCAAGTAGGTAGGTAGCTAGGTAGCACAGTGAACAGAGTGCCAGGTGTGGAGTCAAGAAGATCTGAGTTCAAATCCAACCTCAGATACTTACTAGCCGTATGTCCCAATGAGTTAAAGAAGGAAATGGCAAACTATTCCAGGATCCACCAAAAAAAAAAAAAAAGAATGTCTGAACAAATTGTGGTACATGTTAGTGATGGAATACTATTGTGCTATAAGAAATGATAAGCAGGACGATTTCAGAAAAAGCTGGAAAGATCTGTGGGAACTGATGCAGAGTGAAATACGCAGAACTGGGGAAACATTGTACACAATAACAGCAATATTGGACGATGATTATCTGTGAAAACTTGGCTACTCTCAGCAAATGCAGTGATCTGAGACAATCATGATGGAGAAAACTATCCACCTCCAGAGAAAGAACTGTTAGAGTTGTCCTTCACATCAGTGTATTTATAGTTTTATTTGGGGGTTCTGGTTATGTATGAGTGTGCTTTTACAACAATGACCAATAATAATAATAAAATAAAATAAAAAACAAATGGGGTCACAAAAAGTCAAATATGACTGAAACAGCTGAATAACAACCATCATCCAAGTAGTGTCTCAAGTCCTTATGACCACCCACCTGGACTATTGCCAGAGCCTCCTAACATAGCTTCCTGCCTCTACTCCCTCCCCTGTCTAATCTGCTCTTCACACCACTGTCAGACGTATGTCCCTTGTTCACATACTATCTTTCTCCTAATTTGCTCAAAGTCCTTCCTCCCTGTTGTCTGTTGATCAAAGTTCAAATTCCTTTTTGCTAACTAGATAAACTTACACCGGTGCTTCATCCCTGAGTTTTCTCACCTGCAAAATGAGGAAGTAGGACCAGATGATGTATCTAATAAGTGGTTCTGGGGGTGGAGTAGAGAAATGTATGCAGAACACACTTTTCGATTTAACCTGCATTATTAATGTTTTCTCCATCATTCTTAAGTTAATCAATAAAACAATAAATCAAGTCAGTTTGTAACATTTGCCAACTTCTGAAGTGTAAAAACTCACACCAAAAATTTAACTATCAGCTTTCAGAAATATATCCTGAACACCCCTCCTGAGCACCCTTTAATGCTGTCTAATATAGAATTAATTTTTTCTGATTACATCATCATACTGTCATGCACATTGAACTTACAGCCTACTAAAACCTCCTACTTTTTTCAAAGTATTATTTAGCCATGCCTCACCCAACTTATTTTTGTAAAATTCATTTTTTAACTCAACCAACACTTTACATGTCTCTCATGGTAAATTTCATCTTATTAAATGCACCCCAATGTTCTGGTTTATCGAGATCTTTTTAGCTCTTGACCCTGTCATTCAGTATGTTAGTTTCACTCCCAGTTTTACATGATCTGAAGAATTTAATAAATATGCCACCTGTGTCTTTTTCCATGTGATTGGTAAAAATGTTAAACAACACAGGGCCAAGGAAAGATACCTGGAGTCCTCCACTAGAGATTTCCTTCTGAGATGTCATCAACCCATTAAATGAATATTCTTTGGGCCAATCCATTTAACTAGTTCTAATCGGTAAAACTGAGCTATCACATAACACACATCTCCATCTTTTCTTCAAGATACCATGAGAGATTTTGCTAAAATCTAGTTGAGCTGAATTAACAATATATCCCTGGACTCCTATATATCTGGTAACTCTGTCAGAGGAAAAATGAGGTGAATCTATTCTTAATGAAGTCATGCTTGCCCTTTGTGATGAAGGCTGCCTTTTCTAGAGACTCACTATGAGTGAGTATTATCTTTTTGATAAGGCCTCCTAGAATTTCCCCAGGAATCAGTCTGATTTGCTGCCCTATAAATGGTAAATTCCATGTTCTTCTGCTCACTCCCTTTTTCTTTTTTGAAAATCCAGACATTTGTCTCTTTTCAAGACTGGGGTGGCAAGTTTTCCTATTTTCCATGACTTTTGAATATCACTGACAAAAGCTCAGCAATCCTATCTGCCAGGTGTAGGGGTCAGGGTTGAGGGTTAGGGTGGATATAAGTATGGGTATTTTTTTCCATAGTTCATCTACAAGCAATGACTTGAATTTATAAAAGCCAGCTAAGTGATCTCTTGCTAATTTCCAAAGAATCCTGGATTTCAATTCTCCATAGGTCCTTTTCTTTCCTATACTTTTCAGTTCAAAGTTTACTCTACAGTCAAGTAAAATAGAAAAAAAATAAGAAGTTAACACTGTCTTTTCTCTGTTACCTATTATGATTTTCTTATCCCTGTTCCTTCTCTGTTCCTCCTCCTTTCTCTAATCTGAAGGGGGTGAAGAATACCTTTTTTGTCCTTAGCATGCTTCAACAGATGAAGCTTATTCAAAATTTCAGCATTTCTGATATTCATTTTACAGGATCGTGTTGATTTTTTGCATTCATCCTTAGTCACCTGCCGTTCCTTTCACAATCTATACATTTTTTAAAAATCTAGTTTGGGGGCATCTGGATAGCTCAGTGGATTGAGAGTCAGGCCTAGAGACAGGAGGTCCTAGGTTCAAATCCGGCCTCAGCCACTTCCCAGCTGTGTGAACCTGGGCAAGTCACTTGACCCCCATTGCCCACCCTTACCACTCTTCCACCTATGAGACAATACACCGAAAGTTAAGGGTTTAAAAAAAATTTTTTTTCAAAAAAAAAAAATCTAGTTTGGTTGATAAGGTCCCTATATATCCATATTGATCTTCTTAGAAAACTTAACCCATTCCTCTTCATCAGAATACCTCCTCTTTGTACCTCAAGAATTTCATTCTTTAAAAGCCATGCCCAAATTTACAAATACTCAAAGGACATGAATAATAAAATTTCATAGGAAGAAATCTAAGCTATTGGTAGCCATATGGGAGAAAAAGTTCCAAATTGCTATTAATTAGAGAAATATAAATTAAAACAACTCTGAGGTTTTACCTCCAACCCACCAGACTGGCAAAGCTGACAGAAAAAGGGAAATGACAAATCCTAGAGGGGTTGTAAGAAAACGGGTACATGAATGTACTATTTGTGAAACTGTGAAATGGTCTAGCCATTCTGATAAGCAATTTGAACTATGCTCCTAAAGCTAGCAAACTTGTGCAAATTCTTTGATGGGGCCCTTTTTTTGGTGGCAAAGAACAGGAAATGGGGCAGGGGGGAAGGGAATGATATCTATCAATCATGGAACAGCTGAATAAGTATATGAATGGAATGGAATGCTATTATGCTATAAGAAATCAGAAAGGGTCCCATAAAAAACTAATGCAGAGTAAAGTGAGCAGAACCAGGACAGATATTGGAAAGGCAAATAACTTTGGAAGATTTACAGATGCTAATCCACACAATGACCAATGACAATTCCAGAAAACTCATGATGAAACATGCCACCACCTCCCGACAGATTCAGGTTACAGACTCAGAGTGAGACATACATATCATATATGTAATGTGTATTGGGAAAGACCAATGTGAGAATTTGTTTTGCTGAACCATACCTGTTTCTTACAAGAGTTTTGTTTTTCTTTCTCAATTGGAGATAGGATGGGACGTGGGGAGAATAAGGAGAGAAGGCAAATTTTTGCTGATTAAAAAAGAAATTAATTTTTCCCATATTTGTCATGTTGTGGAAGAATACCCACAAATGAAGAAAATAAAGTGAAGAGCAGTCTGCTTCGATCAGTATTCAGATTCCATCAGTTCTTTCTCTGAAGGTGGATAGCATTTTTCATACTAAACCCTTTAGGATTGTCTTGGATCATTGTGTTGCTGAGAATAACCAAGTCACTCACAATTCTTCTTTGTACTTTTTTGTTGTTGCTCCTGGTGTTGCTCACTTCAGTCCCCATCAGTTCACGGAGGTCTTCACAGCTTTTTCTGAAATCCTCCTGCTCATCATTTCTAATAGCACAATTGTATTCCATTACAATCATCTACCACAATTTGTCCAGCTCTTCCCTAATTAATGGGGATCTCCTCGGTTTCCAGGTCTTCACCATCACAAAGAAAGCTGCTGTAAATATTTTTGTACAAATAGATCCCTTCCACTTTTTTTTAATCACTATGAATGGGATACAGACCTAGTAGTGGTACTACTGGATCAAAGAGTTTTTAGAGCCCTTTGAGCATAGTTCAAAATTGCCCTCCAGGATGGTTAGATCAGTTACAGCTCCACCAACCAGTTGCACCAAGTGGCCCAATTTTCCCTTATCTCCTCCAACAAATGAAATTAATTTTTTTAAAGCCTCTACAATCCTGAAAGACTTATGATGGGGAAAGTTATCCACCTCCAGAGAAAGAACTGTTGGAGTCGTCTTTCATAATAGCGTATCTTTTATCTTTGGTTTTATTTTGGGGCTTGGGTTATATATGAGTGTGCTATTACAATGACCAATATGGAAGTGTGTTTTGCATGACAATAAAATAAAATTTTTTTAAAAAACAGCCCTTACTCTTACTTGCTCCCAGAAGAACCCAATGTGGAAGGTAGCAAATGCATAGAACAGCAATTTCCAACCAAAACCATAGTGCAAACTGCTGAACCATTCTCTGCCGTGGTCCATTCCACCTTTAGTGCTCTTCCCTCCATCATGGAGGCTCCCACTTTTGTGCTTTCGTGCTAGCTGTTCTCCATACTTCCTCATCTCCTCTTCTTGGAATCCAAAGTTTCTATCAAAACTGAACTCCATCAAATAGTCTCCATTACAGGTTCCTGCTCTCCTTCCTTGTTAGTGTTCTCTTCTCAGTCTCAACACACACACACACCCCCATACATAAACACACACACCAACACAATGAAAGGCTTTGTATTATTTCATTTTTTAATATTCACTCATCTGTGTACATGCTGTTTCTCCCTAGTAGAAGGGGAACTCCTGGAGGGCAAAGATAGTTTCTGAGTTGTGAGGAGTGGAGGAAGGATGGGTGGGTTGGTTTGTGAAGAGTAGGGAAGCGGGGAAGGGGTGTCTCTACCAAGTAACACAGCACCTGACAGGCTTAACAAATGCTCCTTGGATGGAACTGGATCAAGCTGAATTGCTCTCAGCGGCTCAGGCAAGAAAAGAGAGCCGGAGATGGGGAAAGCAGAAAGCTAGAGAAAGGACAAGGCAAAATCGGAGTCTGGTTTTTAAGGTCTCACATGAGGCTCCCAGAAAGATAACTCAGATCTGAGGCACTTTGTAGATGTAGGTCAGCAACTACTTAAAATGATCGCTCACAAACTTCCACTGACGTGTTTACTTTTACCAAGCCAACCAGAAAGGATATAGGAGTTCAAAGCAAAAGACTTTTAATCAAACAGCATAGTAAATTAAGTAACAAGAAAAAGATTTCCCTCCTTCTCCCCGCCCCAGCCTCCATAGTCACAGAAGTATACTCTCATAGGTTTCCTATCCATTGGGGAAGTGAATAGACGTGCAAAGGGCTCTTGTGATCAGAGAATTCCTGTGAAGAGCACATACAGGGAACATGTGAAGGGGCACATGCAGGGAACCCCCTTAGAGGGACATACACCGAGGGAGTACATGGGGTCTAGACTCATGCACAGAGGGACCCGATCATTGGGCACTTAGAAGGGTAAGCATCATAGGGGGAACTCCAACTTCCAATAACTGTATGTAAGGGGGCAGCTAGGTGGCTTAGTGGATGGAGAGTCAGGCCCAGAGATGGGAGGTTCTGGGTTCAAATTTGGACTCAGACACTTCCCAGCTGAGTGACCCTGGGTTCAAATTTGGACTCAGACACTTCCCAGCTGTGTGACCCTGGGCAAGTCACTTAACCCACATTACCTAGACCTTAGCTCTCTTCTGCCTTAAAACCAATACACAGTATTGATTCTAAGATGGAAGGTAAGGGTTTTATTTTTTAAAAAAATTTAAGTAACTGTATATATTCCCTTTGCTGCTGGATCATCTCTCCTGGGCTTCTTTCCTTTCCACTGGGGCTTGATTTGTGCCCCCCAATTGGCTTCTAGCTATGGGGCTCACTGCCATCTACTACCATTTGCTTAGCTTTAACCATTTGAGTCATCTGCTACTCTCTTCCAGGGATCATTAGCTAGGAGGCAAACACTTATTTAGTCCCCTTGGCCCAAAATCATGGCATGTGCACTCAGCCAGGCATTCCTCAAAAGCCAGCAGATGCCCTCAGATCAAGATTCAGTTTGCCTTCTAGGCTGCTACCTTGAATTCGTGTCCTTAAACAACTATCTGACCTGGAGTTAGAAAATTTGGGGTGGGAGGGTTGAACTAGGTGGTTCAGTGGTTTGAGAGTCAGGTCTAAAGACAGGAAGTCCTGGATTTCTATCTGACTTCAGATATTTCCTGGCCGTGGGACCCTGGGCAAACCAATTGACCCCCATTGCCTAGCCCTTACGGCTCTTTACAATACAAAGTATTGATTCTAAGACAGGAGGTAAGGATTTTTTTTTCATTCCTTTTTAACTACTGTCAAATCCCTGAGTGTTATTATATCTCTTTTTTTTAACTCTTACCTTCTTCCTTTGTATTAATTCTAAGATGGAAGAATGGCAGGGGGTTCATTTCTTTAAACCTTTACCTTCTGTCTTAGAATTAATACTATCGGTTCCAAAGCAAAAGAGCAGTAAAGGGTAGACAACTGGGGTTAAGTGACTTGCCCAGGGTCACACAGCTAGATGTGTCTGGGGTCATAGTTGAATCCAGGTCCTCCCTACTCGAGGCCCCTAGCTGCCCCATCAGTCACTTTCTCTTCAAACCATTGTGTAGGCTCTACTCAAAAAACTAGAAAGCAAGTGTATATGTGGCTAGAGTGATGAGGCTCCCCTCAAAAACATCCCTACTCTGAGATGCTCTTTCTTGCCCTGCAGATGATTGTAGAGGAACAAAATGCCTAGAAGAAGCCCCCTCCCTTAATTCCTTCGTTTTAAATTCCTGCCCTTTGTATATCTGCCCACCAACAACCCTCCCTCTGGCTTTTGTTTAGCTTTTTGGCCAGGGGTGAATCTCACTAGTCTCCCTATGTAAGTTTATAGGTTTAATTCATCAATAAGCATTTGTTAATCACCTACTATGCGTAAGACACTGTATTCAGTGCGCAGATACAAATACCAAGAATAAAATAAGCCCTACCTGAAGAAGCAAGGACTTTTGATCAAACAAAATCTATATACCAGTAAAAATTTGTTGCACACCAGTGCCAGTTACAGAGCAGTAGTCAGTTAAGAGATCCAAAAGAGCCTCAGAGAAAGTTCGTTTCTATGTTAACAATAATAATAATAAAACAAATGTTTTGTGTGTTGTTGTTGTTGTTGTTCAATCATGTCTGACTCTTTGTGATCCCATATGGGGTTTTCTTAGCAAAGATACTGGAATGGCTTCCCATTGCCTTCTCCAACTCATTTTACAGAGGAAAAAACTGAGGCAAATAGATTTAAGTGACTTGCCCAGGATCACACAGCTGGTCAGTGTCTGAGGTCAGATTTGAACTCAAGAAGAGGAGTCTTACCATCTGGAGTCCAAACACCACCTAAGCTGCCAAATCCCTTCTAAATCAGGTTGCTCTACTCCAATGAATCATTTCTACTACCTTCTGCCAGTGCAAGGAGGGAGGACCTGGAACCTGATCAGCTTCCTACTCTGGGACTGGACACCAATTTCTTTTCCCTTGGTGGCCAAGGCACTTATTAGAAAATATCCATTTTCAGAATTAACTGATTTGGGGCTCTCCTGGAGGCTTTTTTGTTGCCACCTCCATTTGCCTCTAATTTTCCATTTAAGAAACAGCAGGACCTGGGGAAAGTTAATTATTAAACAGCATCAGCTTTTAAAAAGAAAATTTTAAATAATTAAAAACACACAAACCTCTCCCTCCACCTTCCTCCAGTGTTTCAGGGTCTGGAAGGCAAGAGAAAAGCTCAGAGAGGCCAAATGGAATTAGGGAGGAGAGGGGGAAGCACAATTCAGAAAATAAAGAACAGCTTCGATTTACAAATTTCAAAATATTTGTTTATTGGAATTTCATTCTTTCCCTCACTCTATACCACCCCTTACACCACTACTTTTCTCCCACAAAACCCTGCAAGGGGAAACAGATTTTCCATTCCTTAGCAGCCCATTCCTTGGCCTTCGTGAGTACCATAAGTCCATAAGTCTCTCTCTGGCTGTCTAATTTTTAGAACTTAGCCTGTATTGCTAGAGCAAGGTTGTGTTTTCAGCCAAACCACTGTTGGTTCTTGCCTCAATTGAAACATCTGTTGTGAATGTGCAAAGCATCAAAAAATTCCCATTGCCCAGCTTGACTCACAGACTCATTTTCATCATGTCATCTACCTTCTTAGGAGCCTTTCTTCACTCCCAGTTGTCTATAGGAGGAAATCCAAGTTCCTTAGCCCAGTTTGAAGGAAGCCCCCTTCATCATCTAACCCAATCAGTCTTTCTGAGTCCTATGTAGTAATGAAAATAATCACAATAGCTAGCATTTATACTGTCCTGTGTATATTTAGATACATAAGTTTTCAAAGCACTTTTTGCACAATAACTCATTTGCAGAAGGCAGTAGAAATGGTTCACTGGAGTAGAGCAACCTAATTTAGAAGGGATTTGGCAGCCTCAGTGGTGTTTGGACTCCAGTCAGGAAGACTCCTCTTTCTGAGTTCAAGTCTGGCCTCAGACACTGACTGGTTGGGTGATTCTAGGCAAGTGACTTAAATCTATTTGCCTCCATTTTTTCATCTGTAAAATGAATTGGAGAAGGCAATGGGAAACCATTCCAGTATCTTTGCTATGAAAACCCAAATGGGATCACAAAGAGTTGGACATAACTGAAATGACTGAACAACAACTCTATGAAGAGGGTGCTATTATAACCTCCATTTTACAGATGAGGAACCTGAGGCAAACAGAGGTTAAGTGACTTACCCAGAGTCAAACAGCTGATGTCTGAGAATTTGAACTCAGGTCTTCTTGACTCCAAGTACAGCTCTCTATCCAAATATACCTTCTAGCAGCTTGCTCTTCTTTATGAGAAACCCTTTGTTCCAATGTACTTTCTGTCTTCTGGATTTATCTAGAAACTACCTCCAAAACTTTTACCTACGTCATTATGAGTATAGGAAAAGAAGTCCCATTATCCTTTCATATCATGGAAATTCTTAGAGTCCAAAGAATTCATTCGCCACAGAGGGACAGGATAGCCAAGCAATTCTAAGATTCTGGCTTAGAAAAAGACTGTTAGGGGCCACTGGTAGCTCAGTGGATTGAGAGATCCTGAGTTCAAATGTGACCTGGGTTAGTCACTTAACCCCCATTGCCTAACTTTTAACATCCTTCTGCCTTGGAACCAGTACACAGTATTGATTCTAAGATCAAGGTAAGAGTTTTTTTTTAAAAGAAAGAAAAGAAAGAGAAGAGAGGAGAGGAGAGGAGAGGAGAAAAGAGGAGAGGAGAGGAGAGGAGAAGAGAAGAGAAGAGGAGAGGAGAGGAGAGGAGAGGAGAGGAGAGGAGAGGAGAGGAGAGGAGAGGAGAGGAGAGGAAAAAAGATTATTCTTCCCTTTCTACCGCACCCCACTCCCAATTCCCATCTCTCTCTCTCTCTGGGATCAAGACTTTTATAAAAAGATCAAAAACCAAGGGGACAATATCAAAGGGGCAATAATTGAGCTTTCCATCCTCTCTCTTTTTCTTCTCGGTTACTATAGCAGAGGCTGAAACAGAGGCGGCGGCAGCAGCATGAACACTGAGCACAAGTGTGATACCTACAGAAATTGGGGCTGAAGAGGCACTGAGGATCAGAGCCACAGTCCTCATAACCATAATCTTATGAGAACTATGAGTTCCTATGGCAGAAGATTAATGAGTAGTGACCAATTTCTTCCATTTTCTCTATTTAACCTGTAATCTGTGAGCCTGAGATAGAATATATCCTCACCATCCCCATTTCTTTTTGTGACCTTTGGGGAGAGGTAATTGGAAGCTTTCTTATCCCCACTGAAGAATATGGAGTGGTACAGAGAATCTGTATATTGAGTTGATATCTTATTCTATATTATTAAAAGCTATATGGAATTATGCTCACAGAGTTATAAAACTGAACATACCTTTTGAGCCAACAATACCACAATTAGGTATATTTCCAAAGGTGATCAGGGAAAAAGGAAAAGAACCTATATGTTCTAAAATATTTCTAGCAGCTCTCTTTGTGAAGGCTGTAAAGATGAAAATTCTCTGGAGATGGTGTCTTAATATTTATTTATTAAATGAATAAAAAGAGCAGGTCAGAGAAAGAAAAGGCGCCAGACATATGTAACTAGCTATTCCCTTCCTAAGCCTCCCCCCCTAGCCAATACTTGCAGGAGTTCACACTCATCTAATTCCCTTCCCTCACAGTGATTCCAACACCACAAAGGTTCCCTTCTTTCCAGACCCACACTTATATCTTCCCATGGCTGTACTTTTTCTGAGTCCCTCTGATTTGGTGGGCTTGACCTCAGTCCAGATCAGAGGCTGGTCTTCTGGATGCCAGGAGTCACATGGAACAAGAGGCAAGCATCTTCTGAGTGCCAGGAAGCCATGAGGCTTCTGGCATCCTCCCAGAACATGCACGCATCACCCTTATACAGATAAGCCCAAACCTTGTTCTTAATTCAGTCAAAGTGTGAGGTTGAATTGTAATCTCAAAAAAATAAGGGTTCAGACTAGTGTTAAATTCTCACATGGCAAAGAACTGGAAATTGAAGAGATGTCCATCAGCTGGGGAATGGCTAATACCCACATGAAATTATGAAGAGTGAAATGAGCAGAACCAAGAGATAATTATATACAGCAAGAGAAATATTGTCTGAAGAATGACTTATGTATGTCTACCTCCAGAGAAAGAACTGATAAATAGAAATAAGTAAGACAAAGCTACTTATATATACTTATATCTTTTTGTCAGATGATGCTTTTTCTAATAGAGGGAACAGAGGGAGGCAGGGAATGAGCTGAGTTATTTTCATGTAGCAAATAAATAAATAAGTTATTTTTAAAACTTTGAAAGCTAGATGATTACGGACTACTCTATCTGAGTCTATGAATGTTATTGGAGGTAACTGGAGGGAGTAGAACACTTCTAAGGGGTGGGGGTTCTAAGTCAGGTTTAAATAATAGATTTTATATTTTAATATTTGATCAATGTTTAATTTTAACACCTAGACTCCTGGAAGCTGTCCTTCAGAGGTTGTTTGTTTGTTTGTGCCAGCTGCCTACCAAGTCCCAGCTTACAAAAGTAGTGGAGTCATGCTGGGGCAGAGACAGTTCCAGAGAACAGTTTTTATGAATACCACCCAGTGGCCAATTCAGATAATGCACTCTGAGTTCGTTTAAACTACCTTGGCTGGATTTTTAATCCAGTCTATAGCTATCTCTCTGTATGCAAAAGAGAACAAGCATGGAACCAAAGTATTGGATAAGCACTTCCTTTCCATACTCCCAACTTCACCTAGCCAGTCCTATCTAACCATTAAAGTCCAGATCAAATCCTCCCTCTATTATTTCAACTCACAGTGATCTTTCCTCCTTCCCTTCTCTGAATTCCTTTTTTTTTCAGTAGCACTGATTTCTGGGTCACAAATTGTTACTTAGCATAGCTGTTCAGTATTATCAATTATTTTTTCAGAACTATATCTAATTTTTGTCATCATATATTGAGAATCAAAGCCACCTTCAGCATCACCTAGAATCTTATGAAGATAATGAATGAATGAATGAATGAATTTTTAAAAAAGCATAGTTATAATATGTTATCTTCCTTGGGCAGAGGACTTATGGCACTGGGCATACCACTAAATTCACTTCTAAACAGGTTCAACAGAGATTCCAGTTAGCAACTTCCTGTCACTTCTAAGAAGGTAAAAATGTGCCAAAATAATAATATTTTAAGCACCAGCCAAGTAATGATAACCTGAATGGTCAAAAAATTTATTAGATTCCAAAGTAAAAATTGCAACTGGTTCTTCCTTTCAACAACAATGATTTTTGTATTTTCTATCTCATAGCAGCCTGACTCAACTGATCTAGGAGCTGTCAGGCTCATGTTTATGTTTCTAGGATATACTTTGTAGAAAGTGTCATTTCAAATTCCATACTACTTTGAAATAAGCATTAACATTAGGCTCTTATTTTTTAAAAAAAACCAACATTAAGCTCTTATAAAATTAGTTACCTTTCTGAATGTAAAGCTCTTTGCCAACAGTTTCTTAAAAACCATTATATAAGTCCAGTGAGAAAAAAAAATAATTTAACAGCTTGGAAAAATAAAAAGGGAAGATATTAAAGGATAAAGCAAGGTCACATGTATTATGGGGAAAACCAGGGAAGTTGACTTAAATATTAAAAGTGGGTTCAGTGGGGTGGATAGGAGACAGGAAGGGACAATGGGTGAGACTTTACAATTCAGAGAACCAGGTTTAACCATAAGGGAATGACCACTGACTGAAATGGCAGTTAAGCCTGACCAACTGTCACTCTGCCCCACCCAGGCTGGAATAAATTCAGATTATTACATTCACACATTGAGGACCTTAAATTACTAAAACACACGGAATCAGTTTAATTCTAATTAATTAGATTAGAGGGGATTGGAAAGGGAGTTAGGTAAAACTATGACTAACAACCCAGGACTGGAGTCAAAAGGAGTAAGTTCCTTAGCCAACCTGGCTTCTGCCAGGTTTTGACAGCTTGGCTGAGGACCTGAGGAAGATGGCTTGATTTTTGGGGTCTCACAACTATTCCAGAGATGTTTCAGGATGCCAAGAACCAACTCCTCCACAGCTGATGATCCAAAGTAACCAGGTAGGGAGAGATGTCTGCTAACTGTCCACCAGATCACAGGCCACTTCCCTACTCAGTGTTGACTTGCAGGATTGATGTCTTCTGCCTTTTCTGCCTTCTCCACTCTCCAAGATCGCAGGGAATCAGGGTACAACTCCACTAGCTCTGAGGTCTCCCAGGGTCAGTTACAGCTTGTCCCAACCACCATGGAGTCCATCTCAGAGAGAGAGGCACACTTCCTGCTTCCCCATTCTATGTGGAATTCTCCAGCCCTTCCTGTTAGGTCTCCTAACTAATAACTAAGTAATCTTCCTCACAACACATGAGACTCAGTCTTACTTCTTCTCAAAACTCCCGATAAGGGGAGCCACAGCTAGGTGGCTCAGTGTATTGAGAACTAGTCCTGAAGATGGGAAGTCTTAGGTTCAAATCTGGCTTCAGACACTTCCTAGTTATGTGACCCTGGGCAAGTCACTCAATTCCTGTTGCCTAGCCCTTATTGCTCATCTGTCTTAGAACCAATATGCAGTATTGGTTCTAACATAGAAGATAAGAATTTGAAAAAAGATACTCTCTTTAAGCAGTTCAAGCAAGTTCAAGCAAGAACTACTCTGCAACAATACAACACAACAATAATAGTGCCAATAATTATTATAAGTGTTCAAATTATATGTTGTCTTTTGATTATATTTTCTTTATATTGCTTACCTCTTGGTCCTCACAATATGCCTATGAGGTAATAAAGAGTACACGTATTAGTGCCATTTTATAGATAAGAAAAATTAAGTCAGGGGAATAAATAAGTCAGCATTTGTTCATCAAAACAAAATCCTTCTGCTAGTTGATCCTGATGAATCTGTCTGAAAAGGAATACCAGAACCATGACTCCAGAGGACTAGTGATGAAGAATGTCACCTACCTCCTGACAGAGATGGAGGATTCAGCAAGGAGAATGAGGCAGACATTTTTAGTCATGGCCAACATGGAACTCTGTTTGCTTGACTATGCATATGTGTAACAAACATTTTGATTCTGTTTTTTCTTTTTTAATCAACACCGGTAGAGGAAATAAAAGATAGTGAAAACAAATGCTTGTTGATTGAAAAAAAAAAAGTTCATTTTAAAAATAGGAATGGCAGGTCATGTAGCAGATACAAAACCTGAATATGCTATAGGCCCCCAAGCCATAGATTACACATTAAATCCGTTCTATGAAAATCATAAGCCAGAGGTACTAAAGAAATTTCAAATTGGAAAAAGGGTTAATGGATTTGTCATCCAACACACACACCCTTGTCTTACAGATAAGGAAACTGAGACTCAGTGGAGATTTGGTGACTTGCCCAAGATCATACAAGTCATAGGAGGCAAAGCCAGAATTCAAAGGCAAATTCTCTAACAACAGACCCAGCCAGCACTCTGCAACAATCCAACCACCTCATTTTACAGATAAGGAAAATGGGGCCCAAGGAGATTAAAGTGATTCACCCAAGGATTCCAACCCACATCCTCAGACTCCAAAATCATGGCTCCTTCACTGCACGGTGCTGCCAGTTCCCATATGTAAATAAATGTACCTATTTGAAAGGGCCAGATGGGCCCTACCCAAATGCAAAGAACCATTTAGGGCAATTAAAAACTGCTCTGGAAATTAGCTGACTTGAACTAAGCAGAATAAACAAACCCTTGCCCAAGGAAGAATTAGTTCCACTGATTTTCCCTGACATTCTAACTTTGCAAAGGAAAGTTTGGAAAGTCAAAATGTCTCCCAAGTATCCTCTTGTGTTATTGAGCTTGTTCTCCTTAGCTAAAGTCAGAGGTTACAACATTTGCATCACTATAAGCCCCACTTGGAGATGTTTTGACACTTCAGTTGGTTTGACAGGGTCCTAAATGATCCTCTGCTTTTAAGTAGGGCCCATCTGTCAGGTTTCAGAAACACATAGCCTTATTCAAGTTTTCCAAGTTATTTTAACAGCTGCAGTTATCTACTACCAGGTACCCAGAATAACAATAATAAGAGTAGTAACAGCTGTCTTTTAGAAAGTGATTTAAGGTTCATAAAACATTTTGCATGCATTACCATATTCAATCCTTACAATAAGCCTGTATAATTCAAATATTAATATTCCCATTTTGCAGATACATTTTTCAGCCTATGCGCTTTCTCCTGTACCCTTCTCTCACCCTGACCACTAGACAACATATTGGAAAAAGGACTGGCTCTAGAGTGAAAGGACCTGGGAATCTTCCTTCTGAAGCTGACTACCTTTGTGATGTAGGCAGGTGGTATGATCTGGAAAGAGGTATGGTCACTGCTCTGCATTCTGGTCTTTACCTAAGAAGGGCCCCTACTCCCCAGTAGCTACAAGCACTAGTACCACTCTTTGTCCTGGAACTGGAACCAGGGTCCCTGTTCCCCTGCAACTGCAACCATTCCTCTCTGCCCTGGAACTCTGACCTACAAATGGCACAGGAAATGGAGTTGCCAAACAGCCTCAGATTCTGTGCCCAGTTCCACCTCAGGACCCTCTTTAATCTCTTTCTGACCAGTTGTCCAATTCCCTTCCTGTGAGTTCCTGAAGCTGCTGCTACTGTAGCTGTCACAGGTACCTCCAAGGCCTGCCACTAGTTTTGCTAGTCTACCAAACCCCACCCCACCTTGTTTTACAGATAAAGAAATTGAGACCCTGTGGAGATGTGGTGAGTTGCCCAAGATTATAGGAGTCATAGGAGGCAGAGCCAGAAGGGCCCTCACCCTCGTGTCCCAGACCTCCTAAGTTGTCTTGGACTATAAAATGGCTCATCCCAAGCTTTCATTGACTCTTCTGCTCCAGAATTCAGTTTGATATGTTATTTTAAAGTTGTTTATAGGTGAATGTTGGGGGAGTTCAGATGGATTTCTGTTTCAATTCCACCATCTAGGCTCTATTCCCAAAGATGTTCTTTCGACAGAGGTTCAGAAGTAGCATTTGACCTCAACTTCAAACGACAGGTCAGATTTCCATAAAAAGAGATGAGACTAAGGCACTCCATGGAAAGGGAATGATATAAGCTAAGTATAGAGGTGGAAAGTATGTAAAAGAAACAATTAGTCTGCTGTATTTAGTCCATCTCCCATTTTTATGGCTCTTCTCAACCTATTCATTCATGCCCGGAATATACTGTTGTCATTCTCTTTAAAAAAAAAAAAAAAAAAAACTTACCTTTTGTCTTAGAGCAACCCAACTGCTCCCCTCATTCCCTCTTAATAATCCTAGTGTCCTGACAGTTTCTATATGAGGCCTTCTCTGATCCCCCAGTGGCTAGTCCTTTTCCCCGACCTCCATCAATAATACTTTGTATTTATTTTGCATATATTTTGTAGATACATGTGTACATGTTGCCCTTTCTCCCACCCAAAGAATGTAAGCTCTGAGAAAGAAGGGATATATAAAACTAGGATTGGGCTAGGCACTATTCAGGTATTATCTCATTTGATCCTCCCCTTATTTGGAACCATAAATATATTCCTTTGAGACTGGGGTTTCTTTGGTGTGGTTTGGCACAACAGCCAGATTGAGCCCTTCAGGATGTCTGTGACTTTGGGACAGTGCCAGGGACAGAGTCGGGGGTACTTATGAAATTTGTAAAATACAACAGAATGCCAGAGAGAGAGAGAGAGAGAGAGAGAGAGAGAGAGAGAGAGAGAGAGAGAGAGAAATAGTGAAGACACAGTTTTGCATGAGCTACAGAGGAAGAAAGTAGACTTTTAAGGATAGACCAGACCCTAGGGGCCAATTCCACTTTCAGAGAGTGTCCACACAAGCTAACCTCACTGCTAAAATCCTCATTTGGATGGTCACTATTTCTTTTTTTTTTTTTTTAATAATTCTAAGATGCCACTTTATTTACTGATTTATTTATTTATTTAAACCCTTAACTTCTGTGTATTGGCTCCTAGGTGGAAGAGAGGTAAGGGTGGGCAATGGGGGTCGAGTGACTTGCCCAGGGTCACACAGCTGGGAAGTGTCTGAGGCCAGATTTGAACCTAGGACCTCCTGTCTCTAGGCCTGACTCTCAATCCACTGAGCTACCCAGCTGCCCCCCACTATTTCTAATAAAAATATGTGCCAGGGTCTATACTCTGAGGTCTTTCTCAAGAGCAAGTTTTGAATTAGGAACAAGGAGGAAGGAGGAAATGGCCCCTGTAGCTGGAGATCCTGGGACCCTAAGATGCCGCTGCTGCTGGGGAAGCCACGAGGATGGGAGAAGCGTGCCGCAGTGCCAGGTCTGGAGTGCTAGACTTAAAGTCAAAAGGGCTGGGTTCAGATGTGACCTCAAACACTTTCTAGCTGTATGACTCTGAGCGAGTCATTGAACTCCATTTGCTTAGCCCTCACATTTCTATCTAAGACAGAAGGTAAGAGTTTAAAAGAAGGGGAGCAGAGGCTGAAGGAAGCAGGGAGGGCCAAGGAGGAATTCACCTGCTCTAATCAATAGTTTACGATTTTAATGAATTTTGCTAAGTGCTAAGCTACTGAAGAATTATAATTGCAGTCAGTACCTTCTAGATTTCAGCATCAAGGAGGAGTCTCCTTCACCCTGCCCTAGTCAAATGTGTCCTTCCTTATTATACTCTACAGTAAGTTGGACATGGGCAGAGTTGGGTTAAAAAAAAAAAAAACAAGAAGAAGAATCTCACTGCCTCATTTTCATTCTCTTCACATGCATGAGAAATTAAGACTCACACTTGGTTCACTCAACTTTAATCTACGATTAAAAAAAAATCCATACAAACTCCAGAAATGATTATTTGTTTAATGCTTTAGCACATAAGTATGTATTGTTTGAACATTATTAATTTGATTTTGTGCATGTGCGCCTGGGTTCTGTCACTCCTTTATCCTGTATCCCTCCACAAAACCACAATCAGACTCCTTGAGGACAAGGGCTGAAGCTTTTCTTTTCCCCTTAAAACCAATGCAGTACCTCAAAGGGTCTTGGAATTTAGAGCGAGAAGAAACCACAGAAATCTATCTTCTAGCACAACCTCCTCATTTTACAGAAAAAGAAACCGAGTCTTACAGATGAGAGTGACTTATCCATGACCGGACACATAGGAAGTAGCAGAACTGGGTTTTAAAGAAAGGTCTCCCTAATTCTGAGGTGCTATACTATGATCCTGTGACCACGTCTGGCATTCCACACCCAAGAGTTAAAGACTGACAGCCTCACCATCAGTGAAGGTAGCAGAGGAGCACCAGATGTTTCAGCATAAGCCATGGAATTAAGTATTAGAGGGCAAAGAAAGGAAAATGTGATAAGAACCTAAATCCCCAGATTCTGGTTTAATTTTAAATTTCTTCTTTTTCATCGATCTGTGCCACAACCTAAATGCACATCTTTTGTAGTTATCAGAATGATGAATCAAAACGTCTCAAGGGGAAGGCATTTTTATGTATGAGATTTTATCATCCTGTTCTGGTCAATAATCTAAACGCTACCCAGTATAATGACACACGTCCCCAAAATGTAATACAGAAAACCCTTTACTCTTCATTCATGAGTTCAGAAAGTTACGAGGCACCAAGCCAACCTATTGCGATTCAACTGAGCCAATGCTCTGCTGATGAACAAGGCAATATATGGGGTTACTCACCCCATGGTTAATGGTTCATTTGAAAGGGAGCAACACACCGTCATCACATTGATTATCAGGAATATGTCAATTACCCGGGAAGTGAACTGAGGGAATGTTATAAAAAGAGAAGAATCTTCTTAGAAGCCCTCTCCAGGAATCAACCTGAGAAAGCATCACCGTGGTAGGCATTTGATCTCTCTTTTGAACATATGTGGCAAAACTGTAGATTGTTGGAATTAGAAGGGACCTCAGAAATGATCTGGTCCAACCCTTTCAGGTGTCAAGTTATGGGGATAACTATTCTAGAGGGAGGAAGTGGTTTGTTTAGAGTTCCAATCCACAAATTACTTGTCAACTCTGGGAGGAGGGAGCAAAGAGGGGAGGGAGACAACAAGAATCATGTAACCATGAAAAAATTTAAAAATATAAATAAATTAAAATAGAATTCAAGTCCACAGACCAACATATCTGCCACTTTGTGACTTAATATGGCTTCCGGAGCCTCTCTCCATCACATAGGTATTAATTTTTAGTTACAGAGCTGAGATGCAGAAGGAACCACAGTTCAGTGTCAAAGATTCAGAAATCAGCAATCAGCTAAAATTAATTCCCAGGAAATAACAAGATGTCTCCTAAGTAATGATCTTCATTTAACAAATGAACTTCAGTTCTTTGAAGTGGATCTCAGCACTCCCATCAGATGTGTATGTATCATGTCCATTAGCTCCCTTTTCACAGGTAGGGAAACTAAGGTACCACAACAGAGGACCATATGAGTACTATTCAACAGTCCCAAGAGGAATCTGGAAATAGAACTCATGGCATGTGGTTCCCAAGACCTTGGGGCTGGATCTGCACCTCTGTGGGATTAGCCCAAAGATGGCCATGGTCCAGGTTATGGGCAACAAGAATTTTCAAATAGAAAAAGATTCATTTTTATTGGTGAAATGACTATGTAATCATTAGTGTTACTAATCAGAAGACCTTTAAACTAGATACTTCCATTCATCTATCTTGATGTCCAGCTAAAGGTTAATGAGCAGCAACTTATAAGAAACTTGATAGTATTAAAGATAATATAAATTTAGCAAGTAGGCTGCTACGAACTAAGCTAAGAAAATATAAGGTCAGGGCAGGTAGGTGGCTCATTGGACAGAGAGCCAGCCTACAGATGAGAAGAACCAGGTTCAAATCTGGCCTCAAGCACCTTCCTAACTATATGACTCTGGGCAAGTCACTTAACCCCAGTTGCCTCACTATTACCACTCTTATGCCTTAGGACCAATATTTAGTATTGATTCTAAGATGGAAGGTAAGGGTTTAAAAAGGGGGGACCTACAGTCTTAAAGTTTACTTTTTTAATTTTAAAAAAATCTCTTTTTTTCTAATTAGGAAGTTCTGACTATCAAAAGCATCTTGGATTGGCAGCCCTCAACATACCATTAACTGCCACATCCTGTTGAATTTACCTTAGCACCTGTTCCCCCTAGTTCAGTTCTTTACCACCTCTTGCCTTTACAACAAAAGTCACCTAAAAAGTCACACTAAATCCAGTCCTTCTCTTCTCTACTGCAACCTTCATTTGTCTTTCAAAGATATGAATATGACCACTGTACTCCATTTCTCAAAAATTGATATGGGAATGGAAAGGAGTGACATGATCAGGCTTAGGCTTGAAGAAAATCATGTTAGCTCCATTGCCTCTAGAATGAGAATGCCCCAATTTAGCATTTAAAGCATCCCATGATCTGTCTCCAGCCCACTTTTCTAGCCTGCTTTCTCCTTGTTCTCTTTCTTAACCTTGGTATTCTAGGCAAACTGGACCATTAGCTGCTATGTTCAATGTTCCATCTCCTACTTCCATATATCCACAAAAATCTTCCCCAGCTCTATGCCATATCCAGAATGTCTACCCCGTGGTTGATTAGACTCCTTGGTATAGATACAGGTATAGATAAAACTGTAATCCAAAGTAAGTTATGATTTGTGATCGTGATTCCCTCCTCATCTCAGTTAATTTCATGTGTTATTGAGTCTAAGAAATTCCTTTCCCAGTAGGCAAACCTCTAGTGATGATCCTCTCAGAACTTAGGGAGCCTGGTCCTCCCACAGAAGATATCGAGTCTATAGTTGGGCCCCTTTGTAACTTGTAGGAAGTTCTAGTGCTTAGACTTCCCCCATATGATCTCCAAGAAACAATGGTCATCTGCATGACACAAGTAGGCATTGTAGTAGAACTGGAGAAGAGCAGTCTCAAAAGTGGAGGCTGGGGGCAGCTGGGTAGCTCAGTGGATTGAGAGCCAGACCTAGAGACGGGAGATCCTGGGTTCAAATCTGGCCTCAGATATTTCCCAGCTGTGTGACCTTGGGCAAGTCACTTGACCCCCATTGCCTACCCTTACCACTCTTCCACCAAGGAGCCAATACACAGTATTGACTCCAAGACAGAAGGTAAGGGTTTAAAAAAAAAAAAAAAGAAAGAAAAGAAAAAGTGGAGGTTGATCTCCTTCCTCAGGGGGTTATTAAGTCATCTCTTGGCCCTACTCCCAAGGGATGTGGAGAACTTGCCAGTCAGAAATTGGGAAGACAAGTCCCATCTGATCCTGGTTGTGCCAGCCAGTTTTTGACATTGTATCCAACACAGTCACATTGCCTCCCCTAATCCCCCCATTTTATTCCACCTACTTGCTCTGCTGTGCAAAGCCCCACTGTCTGACTTCCTGAGCCATTTGCTGGCCCCTCAGAGCAATACAACAACTGTACAGGTTCAGCTGGGAAAATCCCAAAGTCCCTACCCCTAGGTCACTTCATGGCTGCTTCAGGTATATTCAGAAGAAGGGTGCTCCACTTGGGGGCAGTAATGAATAAAAGCCTTGTTTCCACCTTTTTCATTTTGGGTTCGGACAATATGAATCATCCAAGATGCAACAGACATGAATAGATTGTGACCTGAATCCAGGGATCCAGATATCATTGTATTGATTAACTTCCCTCTAAATCCACCCATCTTACAGATTTTCCTGTTACTATCTTCTAGTTAACTCCGCCAAGGACGGTCCCAAGCCCAGCTGAAAAAGGAGGAGGGTTGGGCACGAGGCTAGCAACCTCACCCGTAAAAATCTCACTTGCTAAAGAAACTGCAACCTCATTAAACCAACAAAACCAACAATCTCCTAGTCTGGAAGATTGCTCTCCAACAGAGTCCATGACGCGTGCTGGCAAAAGCCAACAAACTTCAGGTCTTTGTTAACAGATGCCAAGTCACATCTTGAACATCAGATGGCCTGAAAAGATCTCCAATACCAGACTCTGGGAAAGAACAATTCAGTATCCCATCAGTCAGGACGCTATGAAAAAAAATATGGAACCCATCAGGGAGGAGGAAAGTTGGAAGGCCAAAACAGACCTGGCAAAGATATGCCGAAAATGAAACAAAGACCGTCGGAATGACATGGGCCCAGTTGGGGGAAGTTGCCCAGAACAGAGTCCGTTGGCGTGAGATGGTTGCGGCCCTATGCTCCTCTGGGAGTCAATAGGAATAATAATAAAATAATAATAATCTTCTAGTTGCCAAGATTCCTACAACCTCCATCATCTTCAACTCCTTCCTTTCCCTTATCTACACACATGTCTCCAAACAGTAACCAGATCCTCATCCCTCATTTCTCCACATTTTTCACAATTTAGGCCCTCATCCCCTCTTGCCAGAACTATTCCAACAGCCTCCTAATTTATCTCCCTGATTCAATATTTACCATGATACTTCTCTGCTCAATAAACTTCAGTAGCTCCCAATTGACTCAAGTATCCAATATTATTTCATCTTTATCATGTCCTTTTTGAATTTCTACTTTTGTTTAGGTTTTATAACATATATAATTATTAGTACATACATAAATACAACATAATATTGTGAATAGAGAGACCTGGTTTTGGAGCCAGGAAGAAATGGGTGCAAGTACTGATTCCTATTTGCTGTAGGACCATGGTCAAGTCATTTTAGCATTAGTCCTTTCCTTTTGGCAATCCTCTAAGATTATTAATTGAAGAGAAGGTACTGGCCTATGGCAAAAGAGATATTGAATCTCTCTATAATAATGAAATTACAGATCTGCTCTTTAACCCTGGTTCTATGATTATAATTTATAAATGAGTAAATGTACAGGGGTAGCCAGGTGGCCCAGTGAATAGAGAGCTTGACTATATTCAAGCATAGTCTCAGATATTTTCTAGCTGTGTGACCCTGGACAAGTCACTCGATCCTTATTACCTAGCCCTTTCCACTCTTCTGCCTTGGAACCAATACACAGTATTGATTTTAAGAAAGAAATTAAGGGTTATTAAAATTCTTTAAATAAAAAGTAAACATCCACTTATGAGAAATATATGATTACCATTTTTTTACTGATAAGCAAAAAAAGTTTAAAGACCACTGGATTTAACATGACTTTCAAATAACTTATTATTTTAAACTTGCCATCAAGCCTGAAATATCCTGATTAGCATTTGTCCATTCATAAGCTTTCTTTTCCCCTATAACCTGGCCCCCTCATCTTCATCATCAAAAGGGTACAAGTTACTTTGAATTCCTTCCTCTTGAAGTTTTAGCAATAACCAATAAGAAAACACTTTATAAATAAAAAGAGATATAAACAAGCATCTTAATGCTAACCATCCACTACGAGGCATTTGAAATGCTACTGTGAATTGTAAATAAGAGTTGGATTATCTCCAGTTAAATAACAAAATGAAAAACTGCAAAAACACACATGAGATAAAGTTGCCCTTTAAGCAACAAATTCCCTTGTCTTTTCCCTGGCATTCAAATGTTAGAAGATGGTTCCTGTATCTCCATTTCCTGTACATCATTAGTCAAAACTTGGAGGAGGGGAGGGTGGGCAATAGCAGACATCCAAGATGCAAGGTTCTACTTATTACTAAGAAAATCGTGGAGTATTCCTTTAGTTTAGAAAAACTGCTCTTTTATTGATTTAAGTTTGGGTAATATTTTTCAAGAGTCTTTTGTTTTATTTCTACCTATCTTGGAGTCCCAAGGATGATCTCTAATTAGAGCAGTTGTCATTTAATGGAAGAGAATAGGGGCCTCTAGGTGGCATAGAGGGTAGAGCACCAGACCTGGAGTCAGGAGGACCTAGGTTCAAATCTGGCCTCAGACACTTCCTACACATATGACGATGGGCAATGGTTGTAACACTCAAGCTTGGTTTGCCTTATCTATAAAATGGGGATGCTATCATCTACCTCCCAGGATTGTTGTGAGGATAAAGTGAGATAATATTCACAAGTGCCTGGCACATAGTAGGTGGTATATAAGTGTTAGTGATGATGAAGATTGATGATGACACCTCAAAATGGCGGTAGTTCAACAGCACATTGTGATTACAAGGTTGCTTTTTTCTCCATAAGACCAAGTATTGGTCACCCATATTCAGCACCACTTGAAGGGAAAGGAGAAAGCCTCAGCCGGATGTAGTAGATCCCATGACTTTGCATGAAGACATTCATTTAATCACCAAATTTTCCCTCAGCAATTATAGGCTGTTTCTCTGTTAATCATTCCCAGAGTCCCTTAGTAGCTAGAAGGCACACTGGATAGATGACTGTTCATAGAGTCAGAAAGATCTAAGTTCGAATCTGACTTCATGCATTTAGTAACTATGTGACCCTGATCAAGTCATTTAACCTTTCTGTCTCAGTTTCTTAAACTGTAAAAAGAAGAATAGTATATACATCCCAGGATTGTTTTAAGGATAAAAAATGAGTTCATATTTATGCAGCACTTACTACAGTGCTTAACATATAATAGACACCATATAAATTCTAGCAATTATTATTATTTCAGATGGAGAAACTGAGGCAAACAGAGGTTAAATGACTTGCCCACAGTCACACCAGCTAGTTATAAAGCCCTTAGCACAGTGCCTAGCATATGATACTACATAAATGTAAGTTATTATTATTTTTAACCTCTCCCTAAAAAAACAAAACATTCTCCCTACATTTCCAATCTAGCAGTTGGGATCTTTTAGAGAGCCATAGAAACTTACAGGAAAAAGGAAACCCAGGAATCTTTGTCACCACTATTTATCTTCTTAAAGGGCAAGTCCTTCAACCTTTTGGTCAACCAAAATCAAAAATGGCAGTTCTCAATGTCTCTCTCAGCATTTCATGGGACAGTCCTTGATAGAGAATATATTGTGATTTTCTAATTTAAGGAAAAAAATATTTTCAACAAGTTCCAACCCAACTGAAAAATGCAAAAATAAAACCCTTGCAACAAATACCCTTAGCCTTACAAAGCAAATTCTTACATTTACAATGTCCAAAATTATGTCTCATTCTGAAATCTCAATTTCATCACCTCTTTAGCAGAAAAAGCTAGTGAGATCCCATAGTTCAATCTTTTGCTCTTCCCAAGGGTTTATAACTTGAGGATAGATTCCAGAGGTTCCCCAAATTTGAATGAGAAAAGAATTGTGTCTCTGTTTTCAAATAATTGGTTTCCTTTGCAATCCTAGGTATTTTAGTCTATGCATTTAAAACTATTATTCTAAGAAGAGATCCATAGGTTTTACCCATCTGCCCAAAGGTCCATGACACATAGAAAAATTAAAAACTCATATAATCTAAACCATCCTTCCAATGCAGGTATAATGGGAGCTGACAAGCCTTTTAAAATATCTCCAAAGTCCATTAAAGAGTCTCCTCTTCAGGATAGGGTTAGCTTACTGCAGACCTAATTACAGAATGTCTAAACATGTTCCAAAGTTTCTCCAGATCATTTTCCTTCCAGGTTATCACAATTCTCCAACTAAAAAGGCAAGCTCCCTCTCATTCTCCACATAGAGAGAGGGCTTCCGCCAAGGAAGACGATAGGGTCTGTGGATGTGCCTCGACCCACTTTACCCATAGATAGCACTACAGGAAGAAGTAATGTGAACATGTCTACCTTGATTTACATGGTTTTGACTTTAGAATAAAAAGATAATTAAAGAAAAAATGAGAAATATCCAAGAAGAGTGATATACAGCCCTTAAGAGAGGAGATAAACAGACAGCATGGCCTAGGAAAGGAAGCATGGTGAGATGGATAAAGCCTTGGACTTGGAATCAAGAAAACCTACAAGGCAGTCAGGTGGTACAATGGTAGGGCACCATGCCTGGAGTCATTTTCCCATTTTCCAATCTGGCCTCAGATACTTACTAGGTATGTAACCCTGGACAAGTCACTTAACCCTGTCTGCCTCAGTTTCCTCGTCTGTAAAATGAGCAGGAGAAGGAAACAACAAGCCGCTCTAGTATCTTTGCCAAGAAAATCCCAAATGGGGTCAAAAAGAGTTGAATACAACTGAAATGACTGAGCAGCAGTGACTTTCTGACTCCAGGTCCAGCTCTTTATTCATTGCACCACCCAACTGCCTAGCTGTAAGCATCTCATACACAACGTGTCCAAAACAGAATTCATTATCTTCCTCCCACCCCCCTAAAAAAAACAAAATCTCTCCTTTCTGTCCAATTTTTCCATTATTATAAAGGGCATTGCCATCTTCCAATCATCCAGGCTCGTAACCATGTAATGTGTTTGATGTATTTAATGATATAGGCATATATATGTAACTAAAACTATATAAGTAAATATATAAATGTATTATATTATATTATTATTTATTATATATTATGTGTAACTAGTGCTATAGAATTAGTGTCTAAATATATAATTAATGCTATATAACTAAATATGTAAATATGTCATATTTATATTGTCATTTATATTGTATGTGTACAATTAAAACTATAGATTAAATGTATATAAATATATAGAATTAATGCTATAGAATTAAATCTATATGTACATTTATATTATTATCCCATACATGTATAATTAATGCTATAGAATTAAGCATGTGTAAATATATATTTCATACTATGGAATTAAATATATAAATGTATTACATTTATTATATTGTATATGTGTAATCAATGCTATAGAATTAAATATGTATAAATATAAGTAATGCTATAAAATTAAATCTATAAATGTTATATTTATATTATTATATTGTATGTCTAATTAATGCTTTAGAATTAAATATATTATATTTATATTATTAGTTATTATATTATATATATGTAATTAATGCAATAGAACTAAATATATATGAAAATATAGAATTAAATCTATACATATATTTATATTATTATAATATATGTATAATTAATGCTATAGAATTAAGTATGTGTAAACATATATTTAATGTTATAGTATTAAATATATAAATGTATCACATTTATATTATTTATTATCCTGTATATGTGTAATTAATGCTATAGAATTAAATACGTATGAAAATATATAATTAATTTTATCTAATTAAATAGATTTATATTATATTTTATGTGATTAGTGTTATAGAATTAAATATGTATAAATATATTTAATGCGATGTAAATAAATATATAAATGTTTATATTATTGATTACATTGTATATGTATAATTAATGCTATATAATTTAAAATGTATTACTGTATATATAATTCATGCTGAGCCAAATTCTTATGAAGTAATGCAAACGAAACTCGTCCAGGCTGTTCTGAGTCTTCTGGTCCATGGTTCATCCTTACCACTCTTCTGTTGAGGTTGTTGACTGGAGCAGGCCTGACCTGGTGCTGTGTTTGGAAAAGTGGCCTCGAGATTGATGGAGAACACCTCTCATTCGCTTTTCCATAGGACCACGTTTTTATTTGCAAGTGCCATCCCAGATCTACAAGAAAATCTTAAATCCGATTTAAGAGGCTCGTGTGATTTGGAGGTAAAAGAGACCTTTGAGATCTTCTAGCCCAACTCCTCTATCCTGTGGACATAATGGGACTCTGGAACATTAGCACATCCTGTCAGCTTGCTCAGCTGCTGCAACCTCCTCACGTGAAAGATGCCAGGAATCTCGATTTCTGAAGAATCCTGATGGTGACATATATGGGAAGTGTGTAGGAGAAGCTGCAGAACACATAGAGACATTCTATAACCACACAGAGTATCGGAGACTTTTTGATTGACAACAGAGGTGTAGAAAGTTCTTACTTAGCTTTCACCTTCACACTTTACTCTCTCCATTCCATTTGGTGTCCAATGATAAAAGAAAAAAGCCTTATGGCTTCGCTTCTCTCCCCCTAAAATGTGCCTTAGTCCTCAGTCTCTTCATCTGGTCTTTTCCGTTCTAGATGAAGTCTCCAACCCTGGGAGTTTCAAAATTTGAGAAAAGTGAGGCCCAGGTATTAAGAAGTCCAGCATCCATGCTGGCCTTTGCAGGCAGCACAGCAAGGATGCCCTGAGAGACAAGGAGGGATCTTCAGGAATGACCGGCCGCCCTACAGCCCACCTGGCAGGCATGTCAGACTTGGAAATGAACTTGGTGAGGCCAATGCTAGGCAGAAACTGAGTTAAGTTCTGAGTCTGTTTCTCCAGAAAAAGGAAGTTATAAGGGAGAGTATGCTTCTGGGGCACTGGGGGAGATGTTTGTGCTTTGTTCTTATAAGCAAATATCTTAGGACAGCTGAATGGCTCCGTGGATTGAGAGCCAGGCCTAGAGATTGGCAGTCCTGGCTTCAAATCTGACCTCAGATACTTCCTAACTGTGTGATCTTGGACAAGTCACTTAACCCCCATTGCCTAGCCCTTACCACTCTTCTATCTGTATCGACAAATACATGTATCTGTATCATGTATCAACAAATACATGATATTGATTCTCAGACAGAAGGTAAGGATTTAAAAAAAAAGTAAATATCTCTTTGTAAAAGCTACCTGGGGCAGCTAGAGAGCCCAATAGATAGAACACTGGCTTAGAATCAGGAAGACTCATCTTCCTAAGTTTAAATCTGGCCTCAGACTTTTACTAGCTGGGTGACCTTGGGCAAGTCACTTGACCCTGTTATTTCACTTCACTTCAGTTCTTCATCTGCAAAGTGGAAAAGGAAATGGCAAACCATTCCAGTTATTTTCTCAAGAAAATCCCAAAATGGGGTCATAAAGAATCAGACATGACTGAAATGGTTCCGCCAAAAAAAAGTGGGAAGCAGACCTCAGGTGAGATTCCATTACAGATGTTAAATGTCTCTATAGAACTAGGGTGCTGGTAACTAGACCCTAATGACAGGAAGAACATGGTCTGTGAGGGGCTTGAACTAATTGCAATAGAGAAAAGACTCTCTGGCCACCCAGCATGACCCCTTGGGAACTCGGGGAGTGTGCGTAGCAGCTTGACTGTGGTAGAGTGAGCCGGAGCCCCTACAATACCCAGATAAGGAAACTGAGGTTCAGAAAGATTAAATAACTTGGCCCAGGACATCAATACAGTGAGCAAGAAAGCCAGGATTTATACCCAGTGCCCTTCCTCTCCCCTCTTTGGGTCTCCCCTCCTTCTGCCTTTCTAATTTGATCAACATAAAAACAAGAAGACAAAAGGAACATACCATAAACACTGCCTGGAAGGCACAAACCATGAAGGTGATTTGGAGATGAAGGAAGCAATGAATGCATTTATTCACCTAAAAATATTCCCGATAGCCTCTAACATGCTATGTGTACAGCATTATGTGAGGATCTGTGACGGGTACAAACATAAGAAAGCACATCCCTGCCCTTGAGGAGTTTACAATTAGTTGGGAGGAAAATCTCTAATGGGCGCCAAAGGAAATTAGCAGGAGCGAACAATAATAGGTGTCTCTGGAAGATCTCGAGAAGTGTTGTTTATGAAGAATCTTGCATAAACATATCACCCACCATTTCCTTCACTGAAAATAAATCCTTCCCCTTTAATTTCCTGGCATTTAGTAGAGCATTATGGTAGCCATAAATAGAGCAGAAGCAATAATACCTGCCAGAACAGATTGTGTATAATGTTCAGGAATACCTAATAGCTAAAAACACATCTGTAATGGAATCCCACCTGAGGTCTGCTTCCCACTTTGATGGGGCGGAATTTCGAGGGTGCTTGTCTCTTCTTTGGCACTCAGAGGCCTCCTCCATCTCCCTCTCTTGGGGTTTTGGCAGTTTCAAGCCTGTGGGTCTCCCCTTTCTATCATAGCAGCCCCTGGGTATGGGGGAGCAGGGAGCAGGGAGTCTAGGGAGGAGGCTGATGCTCTAAAATCCAGGACTCAACTTTGTTCTCCTTGACAGATGTATGGGTCGGAAAAGGTGGTTGTTCCTCCCTTCTTTGACTTGTGACTTGAACAGTAACGCAATAATTCTCACACGGAACTATTCTAATGCCATTTTAATCATGCAGCAAGCAAATAACCGAACATAGAGAGATGAAATGGAATATTTGTGGCTGCAAAGACAGATATCATTATTCAAGGGTAGAAGGATGGGAAAGGGGAAAGGGGTTTTAAAGAGATCCTTCTTTGTTGTACTTAACACTGATAAATGACATACAAGTCTGTGTGAAAGGATAACAGGGCAGAACTCCTGTCAGGGAGACAATGATAAATGTGGAGGCTGGGACCGAAAAGTCCACTAAAGAGAAATCTGTACATGACACCTTGCACATTGGATAGACTTGTCTGCCCAGCCTGACTAATCCACAAAGCAATCAGCTTCTCTCAAATTATGGTTCTGAGTCCGTAATATACAGGTGCTCGGTTCATATTTGTTTTTCATGTTTACCTACAGCTTTCTTCGGGCTGTGGGCAGAGAGGAAACTCTCTCATCATCGTTGGAAGCAAGCATCAAGGGGGAACAGCGATAAGATGATGGTTCCCTGTTAGAAGACAGACAACGTCCTTGTTTCAAATGAGTTTGAGGCCACTTCAGCCAGCCACTCCAAACAACAAGTTGGAGGGAGCTCTAGAGTTCTCTGCTTCCTCAGATTAACTAGTATTTATCTGGATATGTATTGTATTCTCCCAATAGAAAGTCTTCATATCCCTAGTATCTAGCAAAATGACATATACATTTTTTTTAAAACCCTCACCTTCCATTTTAGAACCAATACTGTGTATTGGTTCCAAGGCAGAAGAACAGCAAGAGCTAGGCAATGGGGAGTAAGTGACTTGCCCAAGGTCACAAAGCTAGTGTAAGATTTAAATTAATATCCAATATTATATTATATTTTATAAGATTTATTAATAATCACTTGAAGTAGAAGAAATAAAAATAAAAAGTAAAAGCCGGAGTAAAGAGAAGTTGTTTCCAGACCACGTTTAGTGGGAGAAGAGTGAGAGAGGGCAGGGTTACAGAAACTTCATCCCCAAAACACAAGGATGCATTGTGAAGATGAAAGTGGGATTCTGGGAAATGAAATCCTAGGGTACAAAATTCTAATTACACACTAGAAAGTGTCTGAGATCAGATTTGAACCTAGGACCCCCATCTTTAGACCTGGCTCACAAGCCACTGAGTCACCCAGCTGCCCCCACATTTTTTAGCCCAGACCTGGAATTTCAATGTGTGTTGGAAATTCCCAGCATGGAAACTCCCTTCACCAATGGAGAACCCCAACTCCTTTGTAATTTACAATCTCAGAACAATGAGAGATAAAGTGACTTGCTAGTGACTCCAAAGCCAGCTCCCCTATCCATTATGCCATATGCCTGTTGCTTTGTTTATAATAAATAATATAGATTATTTAATAAATATACCTCTTCAAGTAAATGCTTATTATATTCACATCAGTGCTTAATAAATGCTTATTCAAATTGAATTGAATTGCTGCTGATTGAGACCATGACTTCAGAGAAATCAACAAGCAGGCCTCCTACAGCAGTTAAATTTGGCCTGTCCGGATCATAATAATTTTTTTTAAACCCTTACCTTCCATCTTAGTATCAATACTCTGTATTGATTCTAAGGCAGAAAAGTGGTAAGGGCTAGGCAATGGGGATGAAATGACTTGCCTAGGGTCACACAGGTAGGAAATATCTAAAGCCAAATTCGAACCCAGGACCACCCATCTCCAGGCATAGCTCTAAATCCACTAAACCACCTAGGTGCCCTATTACCTAAATGAAATGGCAAAACTAGATGAATGGGATGGGCTTTTGAAGGACCACTGCCCATATCCAGAAAAAAAATTGACCAGTTATGCTTTGATACTCTCTGGTTATTTACCAGGAACTGAAACTAAGACCAATTAATGGTAATAATACCTAATTTATATAAGCACTTAAAGTTTGGCAGAGTTCTATGTACATATTATCTTATTCAATTCTCTATAGAGAATTCTCTATCTATTCTCAAGTAGATGTTATTATTTCCCTTTTACGAATGAGGAAACTGAGGCTTACAGAAACAAGCTAGTAAGTGATCAGAGGTGGGATTCAAGCTCAGTCCCTCCTAACTGCAAGTTCACCATAGTCTTTCCACTACGTCCTGCTTTGATCTCTCTTGGAAATTCCCAGAATCATCCCCACTAAAAGGCAAAATGGGTGAAACAACTCTGCTACCGAAAAAGCTGCATGACCACATGAAAATCACTTAGCTTTTCTGAGCCCCAAATTTCTCATCTCTATAATGTAAGGGGTTGGACATGATAATATCTAACGTACCTTAAGGCTTTCAAATTCTAGGAGTTTGGGGGTTTTTTTTAATGGTTTATCCTTCATAAACAAAGCAGAGGCCCTGTGACCCCAATGCAGAAAAATAACTGAAATTCCATCTTATTCAAAATGACCCAGGCTTTTTATGTACCACTGGTTCAAAGGAGAAAAGAAAAGGGACTGGAATCCCTCAAGAAAGGCATTCCCATCTTCAAGAAGCAATTCAGAGCTGTACACAAAGAAAAATTCAAGAATAAAATCTGGAGAATACATTCATGTAATGCCCTGTGAACCTTCTCCTTCACAGATGACTAATGTGTCTTCTTTCAGTAAGAAGACAAGCACGACAGAATAAATGGGCTCTCGGGTAAGATTGGAAATAAAGGTAAGGTCAGACAAGGTCAACAAGGTTAAGATGATAGAAGATGCTGCTGATTCCAGATGTGGTAGATGTAGCTCTGAGGCAGAGCCCTATTGAAAATAGATGATCCAAGCGGGTACCCATTGATTGGAGAACGATCAAACAATTGAAGGTATAGGAAAGTAATCGAACATCCTCTGCGAAACAGCAAATAAGAGGAATCTAGGCAAACACAGGAAGATTTATATGAATGATCCAGAGTGAAGTAAGTGAAAATTGGAAAACAAAATAGACTTTAATAATAATAATAATAGCAGCCAATATTTATATAGTATTTACTATGTGCCAGGCACTACACTAAGCATTTTACAATTATTATCTCATTTGAAATAACACTGAGAGATTGTTGATGTTATTCAGCCATTTCAGTCTTACTGACCCCATTTAAGGTTTTCTTGGCAAAAACCCTAGAGTAATTTGCCATTTCCTTCTCCAATTTATTTTACAGATGAGGAAACTGAGACAAACAGGGTTACATGACTTGCCCAGGTCACATAGTCAGTTCTACCTGACTCCAAACCTGGCACTCCATCCACTGCACCACCTACTTACCCCATTGACTAAAATAATGTAAATACAAATAACATTAAAAGACAGGAAATCCCTGGTTAATTGTAATTCAACCTCAGAGAATCTGAAACACAGTGGGAAGAAGTCTGGATTGGAAATAAAAAGCTTTGGGTTCAAATTCTGGTTCTTCCATTTACTATTTGTGTGACTCAGACAAGTAATTTAACTTTTATGACCTTCAGTCTGTTCATTTATGAAATGGACTTTGAAATTATGAAATCTAGTTTGGACTAGATAGTCTCTAAGTTCTCCTCCAGCTCAAGGTCTATGATATCATAACTACTGACGAAATACACTTCTGTCTTCTCAGTCGCTCAGTCATTTTTTCAGAGATGATCAATTCTTCTTGATCCTATTTAGGGTTTTCCTGGCAAAGTTACTGAAGTGGTTACCATTTCCTTCTCCAACTCATCTCATTTTACACATGAGGAAATGGAGGTAAACAGGGTTACGTGACTTGTCTGGGATCACACAGACAATCAGTGTCTGAGGCCAGATTTGAATTCAGCTCTACCTAAACTACTAAGAGTATACAACTGAACAATACCTCTCAGTAGAGACACAGAGGACTACACAAGCAGAATGTCAGTGATTTCTGAGCTTAAATGTTTTTCTTTTTTTATAAGGGAGGATTTAGTGTGGGGAGAGGACAAGGGGAAATGATAATATAAAGAATCATTTATGAAGCACTTTAGGATTTGCAGAGTGTTTTGTATATATTATCTAAAGATAATTAAAAATGTTATTTCTTTTTTTTAACCCTTAACTTCTGTGTATTGGCTCATAGATGGAAGAATGGTAAGGGTGGGCAATGAGGGTCAAGTGACTTGCCCAGGGTCACACAGCTGGGAAATGTCTGAGGCTGGATTTGAACCTAGGACTTCCTGTCTCTAGGCCTGACTCTCAATCCACTGAGCTACCCAGCTGCCCCAAAAATAAGTTATTTCAAAAAGAAAGTTATCATATTGTGTTGTGTGTCTGTCTCTAAAATAATCTATGAGTTGTAACTGTGAGATTATAGTTGATAGTGAAAAATAGAATAAGAGGAAGAGAGAGCCAGATGGGATAATGGTTACATTACAGTAGTTTGGTGGCATGGTGGGATAGAGCACTGGACTTGGAGTTGGGAAGGCCTGGTTCAAATTCTGCCTCAGACATTATTAGCTGGGTAACTCTGGCTAAATCACTTATTATCTTTGTACCTCAGTTTCTCTATCTTTAGAATGATGGGATTGGACTTAATTGCTTCAAAGTTCTTTTTAAGTTCTAAATCTGTGGTCTTAAAATCCCAACTGTGATGGACCTTTTTTGAGTTCTATTGAAAGATAATATGGTCTAGGGCAGCATTAGCAAAGTATTGGCATGGGTGCCAGGCCAGCACAGAGGACATTTTTTTGCATGTCCCACCCCTCTGTCCGGTCATCCAAAGCAAGCACTTCCTCCCTCTGCTCTCTGAGGTAATGAAGCAGGGCTCATAGGCAGCTTTGAAGTTGTAGTTTGGGCATGTAAACTCAAAATTGTTCACCAATGCTCGTATAGGGTATAGTCTTACCATTCAGAGATCTGGAGTTCCAAATTTGGGTGACTAGCATTTACTAACTGTGTGAACTCTGACAAGCCACTTCCTTAGTAGGACTTCATTTCCTCATTAGTAAAGTGGGAATAAATCTAATGGGAATCTTTTGAAGAAATGGGTTTTGTAAACTAAAACACTATTTTTAAAATAGAGCTATCATTATTCCTTTATCTTTTGATAGATTTCTGTAGAAGTATTTTTTTTTAAAAAAAAACAGACAGAAGGTAAAGGGGAGAGATAGATAGATTGACTGATTGATAGGTAGATGGATGGATGGATACATAGATACATAGAAAGATACATAGACTGATAGATACATAGATAGATGATAGATGCATAGATAGATGATAGATACATACATACATAGATGATGATACATAGACAGATACATAGATAGATACATAGATAGATAGATAGATAGATAGATAGATAGATAGATAGATAGATAGATAGATAGATAGATAGATAGATAATACATACTGAAGAAATCATGTGGATTGATGGTGATTTTCATGATAGGAAGCTGGGCTAGATGCTTAATTGGCTGTCTGTAAGTATCTCAGTTCCCTATGGTGAAGGGAAGGCAAAGTGAACCTTCCTTCACTGGGCCAGCGCACCCAAGGCTTGAAGACTAATTTGTATAAAAAGTATCTGTGTTTATTGAGAAACCAAGGACAGAATATGAGGATTAAAACACAAGGATGCCATAGTTCTAAGTCCTAATACTCCAACCCTTCAATCTATGTCCATCTCATGATGGAGCTTTCAGGTCTTCCAGCTACTCTATTTCTCCCTAACTCTAGCTAATTTCCCACCAAACCTTTCTAATCTACCTGACTACAATCATCAATTGTTGGTTTAGTTATTTATCTCAGAAGTTGTCTCCAAATTTACTAAGAATCAACCCAAGATGGTGGAAACCTCAAAGCCCACCAAGACAGGATCTTCAGGTAAATCTTCTCTCAGGCAGTGTTGGCAAAACAGCAGGTATAGATAGAACTTAGGTAATATATTCTCGCCAGTGGAAAAGATGCAGTTTAAAGGTTTCCCTTACATGATTGGGGATGTAGACTCGAAACTACCACACCAATGCAACTATCAACAATTTGGAAATAGGTCTTGATCAATGACACATGTTAAAACCAATGGAAATGCGCATCGGCTATGGGGGAGAGGGAGAAGTCGGGGGGGCGGTGAAGGGGAAAGTAAGAGCATGAATCATGCAACCATGTTAAATTTTCTAAAAAATAAAAATTATTAAATAAACAAAAAAAAAAGGTTTCCCTTCTTTCACAAAAGGTTGAGGTAAAAAACACTCAAAAGAGAGCAACAACCTTACTCTCCCAGCTCAGGACAGGAAGTAACAGTTGCTTCCTCCAGCTCCCTGTACATTCCAAGATCCTTTCCAGGATTCTTGGAATGAGCTCATGCTAGTAACCCTGGAGACAGCATCCAATATTCTTAAACTTAACCCTACCAAAATTTAGCTTTCTATAATCCCATTCCTATAATACATACATATATAGATGATATAGTTAGATAGACCATGGATACCTAGATAGATGAATAAATGAATATAATAGAATCTATATACCCAAATGAAAATCGAAGTTATATACTTACTACAATGATAAAGACATTGGTCAACATTTTTGGAATTCCTCTATGGAATGGCCTTCAAGGCCCCTCTATAAGACACCAAAAAAATCAATTACAGTAATACAGTAATTACTAGTCATTCCTCACTTTGTATAAAAAATATCATTATCCATCCTTACTTATCATTCGCTTTACTCATCAGAGGTGATTCCAGGTAGCATCTGCCCATTTCCAAAATTCAAATGGGCCTTTGGAGGAAGATTTGCCTCCACTAAGGACATTCAAAAGAATGTGCTATAGGCTTTAAAGATTTCACCAATGATTTTGAACTGGAACATTGTTGGAATCCGTGGATGGTCTCCCATAGGGATTACTTGGAAGAGAATAACATTCATTTGGACAGCTATGATCTGGTGAGTTTTCTAAAACATAAGTCTCATTACCCTTTGGTCACACCTCATCTGTGTGTGTGTGTGTGTGTGTGTGTGTGTTTATCTTACTGAGAATAGTGTTGCCGAAATATGTTGCATTTGTTTTTCACAAATAGACTCTGGTTATGTTTAGTCCAGGACATATTAATACATAATTATCTTACAGGCTATCCCATAGGATTTGTGGAGTCAGCAGAGCAAATACAGTTCTCAGAGGGAGAAGTCCATAAGCAGCCACGGAAGAGAGAAGCAGTTAGCAGAGGGCGAACATGTACTTTATATGAGTTAGAACATACTTAGCTATGTAATATGTTGGAACACAATATGAGGTATTTCCCTAAGACGCTCCTCATGGTATCAATATAGAAGCAGCTGGACACTCAATGAACATTTATGGAGAATTTATAGTGTCGGGCACTATCTCAGACCTGGAAAGAAAGCTAAAAAACAGTCCTTCTTCTTAAGGAGTTTATAATCTAATGAGGGAGGGGATATGCAAATAACTGTATACATAGAAGATACACTATAAATGGAAGATAAGGGAAGTGAGGAAGAAGAACATTCTAGGTATGAGAGGTAGTTGTTGTTCAGTAATTTCATCATGACATTCTCTCACTGACTCCACAGGGGATTTTCTTGTTAAAGATACTAGAGTGGTTTGTCATTTCCTTCTCTAGTTCATTTTACAGATGAGGATACTGAGGCAAACAGGGTTAAGTGACTTGCCCAGGGTCACATATCTAGTGTGAGACCAGATTTGAACCAGATTTGAAAATGAGTCCTCTTGATTCCAAGTCCAGTGTTCTATCCATTGTACCACCTAGCTGCCTAGGCATGAAAGATAGCCAGTACAAGTGCATGGAGTTAGGAGATGGCCTGACATGTATGAGGAATAGCAATGGAGATAGATTGTAGAGCATGTGGAGGGCACTAAAATGTAAGAAGATCAAAAAAGTAGGAGGGGCCAAATTGTGAAGGCTTTGAGTTTCAACATAATATTTTATATTTGATCATAGAGATAATGGGGAGCCAATGGGGTTTATGGAGTAGAGGAGTAACACGGTCAGACAGGGGTTTAATAGAATCATTTTGTTAACTAAAAGGAGAATGAATTGGAGTAAGAAGAGGCTTAAGGCAAGTATACCATTTAAAAGGTTCCTATCTAGGAAAGGAGTAACAAGGGCTTATACAAGTGTGCTACCTGTGTGGGTGGAAAAAAGGGAACCTATAAGAGAGATGTTGTAAAGATCAAAACATACGGTTTGATGACAGACTGGGTGTGTGGGGCAACAGAAAATGAAGAGCTGAAAATGACACCCAGGTTGGGAACATGGGTGTCTGGGAGGATGGCCACACACTCAACAGTAACAGAAAAGATGGGAGGATGGGAGAGTTGAGGGAAGGGGAAAGATAATGAGTTCTGTTTTTGATATGTTGAGTTTGAGATGCCTACAACTGGACAGCTAGATGGCCAGTGGACAGAGTTCTCGGCCTGCGGTTAGGAAGATCTGAGTTTAAATCTGGGCAAGTCACTTAACCTCTGTCTGCCACAGTTTTCTCATCTGCAAGGTGGTTGTGAGGATCAAATGAGATATTCATAAAATACACTTAATACTATGCCTTGCACATAGTAGATACTATATAAATACTTATTCCCTTCCCCTTTTTCTTTTCCCTTCTCTATAGGACATTTAGAGTTCAGAAGAGAAATAAGAGCTAGAAATATAAATATACAATATATATGTATTTATATATGCACATATACACATACACATGTATATGAGAGAGATGAATCTTCTTCTGCATTATGACAACGTTATAGCATTAAAATTTCTCAAAGATCTTTGAGATCATCCTGTCTCTTCCAACTCTCATGTAAATCATGGTATCCCATTCATAGAAGTATACTGAAATTATTCAGCAGCCTGTTGACTTTTCCCCCCCTAAAGGGGATAAGGCCTTAGAACAGCCTGATGTTTGATCAGATCTAAACTGAAACACATTTTTTGATATGACAAATGTGGAAATTTATTTTACTTAACTACACATAACATGTTATAAGGGTTTAGTTTTGTTATTCACTGGGGAAAGAAGCAGGAGGATAAGACAATAAATGTTAATTGAAAAAGAATGGCAGGCTCCTTGCTATCAGTATTCACTCTTCAAGAGCACAGATTAGGGGTAACTGGATGGCTCCGGGGATTGAGAGCCAGTACTAAAGACAGAAGATCCTGGGTTCAAATATGACCTCAGACACTTCCTAGATATGTGACCCTGGGCAAGTCACTGAACCCCCATTTGCCTTGCCCTTACCACTCTTCTCTCTTGGAACCAATATACAGAATTGATTCAAAGACAGAAGATAAGGGTTTTTTTTTTTAATAAAAATAAATTTTAAAAGAGCACAGCTTGAGGAATCAAAGGGATCTTCACGGTCATCTCATCTAATGTCCTCATTTTATAGTTAAGAACACCAAGGCCCCAAAGGTTAAAACATTTGCCAATGGTCATAATGGTAGTAAAGGGCAGAGAGCCAAGACATGAACCCAGAGTCTTTTGATGATTCCAGATCCATCACACTTTCCACCATACCAAGCTGCTCCCCAAATCATTGGTTAAGTGGCAAATTATCACATTGAGAAGAGTTAGAGGACTATTTTTTTTAATGTTAGGATTTATCTTTCCCTTTCCTTCAACTCTCCCTTCTTCCCAACTTTTCTGTTACTCTCTAGGGTGTGGCCATCCTCCCAGACACCCAAGCTCCCAACCTGGGTGCCATTTTCAGCTCTTCATTTTCTGTTGCCCCACACATCCAGTCCATCATCAAATCTTATGTTGTGATCTTTACAACATCTCTCTTATAGGTCCCCTTCTATCTACTCACACAGGTAGCGCTCTTGTATAAGCCCTTGTCACCCCTTTCCTAGACAGACCTTTTAAGTGATGCCTTTGCCTTAAGCCTCTCCCTACTTCATTTGTTGGCTTCCATCAACTCCAGCAAAAAAACAGATTTCAGTTCAACTCAAGAAAGTATTATTGAGATATTAAGTTCCTAGTATACAGAACACTGAACACACTCCAAAGCAGGTACAGAATATAAATGGAGCTCCTCATGGAACATGGGATCTAGATTTGAAGGCATCATTAAAATTGTGAATTTGGCCATTAGTTTCTCTAGGAAAGCTTAGCCTGTGTGTCAGTTCCCTCTGGTAATGAAGACTCCTGAGATTAATTCAATTCAGCAAACTTCTATTGAACACCTTACTCTGTGCTGGGCATTGAAGTAGAAACAAAGTTGAAGACAGCAACACTAATTAAGCTTGGTCAGGAAGAACTAGGTACATCAAGCAATATGATGTATTCTTAATAAATGCTTGTTGACTGCCCAACTGCTTCTATATTGCATAATGATACATGGCTACTCCATAAAAATGGAATAGAGGAGGGAGCCACCCCTTGGTTCCATGGGGAGGAATTCTAATCCAACACGCCTCTCATATAAAGGAAAACACTAAAAAGCAATTTAATGCTGATAAGTTTGGATGACCCATTTCAGTTCCAGAAAACTGATAATGAAACACATTTCCCTTTTCTCACAAGAGAGGAAAGGGATTACCAGTGTGAAATGTGATAAACACTGTCCGAGAGCCTTGTTAGTTTGATTTTGCCCAAGTGGTGGTAGTGGTGGTAGTAGAGACGATAGTGATGGTGGTGGTGGTAGTGTTACAAGGGAAGGATCAACGGGGGGAGGGAAAGAAGGGGGAATTACTAAGTATACAAATAGACCATTAAAAAAAGGGTGTGTTTTTTTTTTAATGAGCTCTACTAAGGAGTCTACAGTGTAGTAGAAGATCAGTATGTGCATTCTTAAACAAATTCAAGGTGATCTGTAAAATAGCCATGAGATTCTTTAAGAGACACTAGAAGAGTTGCTTCATCTTCTAAAATTAGGAGCATCTCCCGAGTGAGAAAAGCATTCCACCATACAAAAATCTTAGTTGTTATTGCGATGGATATAATTATTCCCACTGATCAAATTTAAAGGCACAAAATAATAGACAGTTTTCCGAGGTGCAAATCTCTTTTCCCACTGAATCAATTCCTCTTCCCCTAAAACCAGAAGTGTTTTCCTGTTAATAGCTACCGAGATAGAGAAGGGGAAGGAAAAGAAGAGCAGCAAGTTATTACCCAGATGCCCCACTCCAAACTAGTTTGTCACAGTTTGTCTAATGTGAGTAACATTAACACGTTGAAACAGAAACTGTTTCTGTGTCATCAGAATCAAATATAGAAAGGAGACCAGATTCTCAGTTTGGGGAAATTTCTGAAATTTGTTGGTAATAGTTTTCCTCATTAGTCACCACAGATGGTATGTGACAAAGGAAAAACATACCTCATTTCCAACGTTGCATTATTCAGTATTGATTGCCCCGAAGGTCACTCCAGTTCACTTTGATGATTTGTTTCAAGGGAGTCGGTGTATTTTTTTTTTTTTTTAACTTTAGCTTCCAATATTCTCCACTTTATCTAATGTACTTCACCATTTACAAATGTCATTTAGAACCCAAGGAACAAGTGACAGGTATTAAAAACCCATGTATGTACCTCCAACAATGCTATTAATTTTAATTGAATATTCAACCAGTCTGTGGGAATACTTTCAAGTTTAAATTCTGTTCTTTTTGTGTGTGTGTGGCAGCTTTAATGCATTGATATTCATATCAAATTAGGAACTTTTAAGTTGTTAATCTGTATCACCTAAAACTGATAATAAAAATATATCTATATATTTCAGGGCAATTACAGTTTCAGTCAAGAGAGCTCATTTTATGAAATACCTGCTTGCCAAAGACTACAATTTACTTTTTACAGTTCCATTTAATGATCTGACATTTGAGACATTTCCTAATTAATTCAAACTCTGTCTAAACCAGCTGTGATAAATATAACCTGTACAGAGAGGATTATAATGTCACTTCTGGCAAATCTGGAGAGTGGGCAAAGATGAGAGTCACACAGAAGGAAATTCATATCAGCCCGGTGATTAGTAGAGGGACAGGTCTTGGGATTCTGACCTGGTTCGCTGGAGAAGGATGGTATAGGAAAATAAAATACCAGAACTCCTCAGGCAGCCTCTTAATTTGAAATGAATTCTGTTGCACAGTGATAGATATGCCATGTATCAGAGACTGATAAAAGTTACTGTAGCCAGCAAATCAAACTCTCTCTTTTATATTCTCCCAAGGTGCTTGGTGGGAATAGCTAAGCAGTCTTCAATGTAGCCAGATATTAAAGGAGTTGGACTTTAAAAGAGTGCCAGAAAAAGAGGAAGGACGGTCTTCATTCCAGGCTAAGCAGATTTCATTTATTTGTTGGTTTGATTGTTTGTTCGTTTGTCATGTACTTCTTTCCAGATGTTAGGGGAAGCCATCATCATTCTAGACTTTGGGATATCAAAGAGAATCAAGATAATATAGATGTCAAGTTTGAGGAGGGGGTTGGCTGAGAATGTGAATATTGGGGATTTTTTCATCCTCCTTCTACGAATCATGTTTGGTGGAGGTTTTTCTTTTTGTTGTTATTTTTTTACAACCGCACAAAAGGCTAGGCATTTAAATTTAAAGAAGGCTTTTAGAGACGAGCCTTCAAAATGTGAAATCCCATTGTTGCCATCACACACAGCACCTTCAAGCTTCAGACAATAAATCCTTGAAATATAAGATTGAAGTTAACAAAAGGACCACATAAAAACTAAGTTCTCCAATTGAAATGAATGCCATTTTCACAGGGGGGACTTTTTTTATCCCCCCCCCTTTTTTTTTGGAGGAAAGAGGAAAGCTACTGGGATAGGTCCCAATGTTTAAAGAATTCAGAGGTTGCAAGTTTTATTTTTTAGTCCTTTGAGGGGGGGAGGGAAGGGGGAAGGGAGAGGCATTGTTGTTACTGTCTCCTCTAAATTCTACCACGTTTAAAAAGAAATTTTTTTATCCATATCTATAGATTCTCGCTTTTACCAGTAAATATGGAGGTGAGGGGTGATTTTTGTTGTTTTGATCCTTGATACCACACACTCCTGTGCTACAGAGATGTCAAAAGTGAAAGACTCTAACCTCGTTCCTGAGGATTTTTATGAGAAAACTAAAAAATCTTAGAAAGAAAATCAGCCCCCGGAGCTGTCCATCTCAGCATTATTAACTAGTATGTTAAAGAGCTTCATTAAGAAATTACTAATGGCTAAAAAACTAGATTAAAGAAACAGTCGTGTGTTTCCACCAGTGCTGCCAGTAAACAAGTTGAAGGCTGATTTTGAAATGCATGAACATGAAATTTCTTTTCCTTCTGTCTCAAGCAGCTAGAATAATCTGCCTTCCTAACTGCTTGGTGATAGGATTTAGACAGGCTTGACATTTTCTTCCTATTATTCGCCCTTATTTTGGAGGGGGGAGAAGAGGGAAAGGGTTATTGAATTATTTTAGCTGAAAGGTTCTGGAAATGATGGCCATGAATATTACTTTCTCCATTTGTCCTGGAAGACACAAATTAGGAATTTGTTAGGCAGCATTTAGTGAGATTGTAGGTGCTTGGGGCTCCTTGCCCCTGAATGAGTGGCAGAAGGGGAGGAAATGAGGGTTTCATGTTATCCCAGAAGGTAGGAGAACTTGGGCAGTGGTTTTTGATGGCTTTACATTTTTTTAATTTAAATTAAAAATATCCATTTATTCACTTGAAGATTCTGAGTACAGCTCTGTATTATCTTATCAATTGCATTTGTGTAAATCCTTCCATGGGGGAGGGGGTGGAATTGATTAGGTGACGGGAATGGGTGGCAAATGTGAAACAAACAAAACTCCTCGTCCTGGAGGATCTCTCACTCTCCACCCTGAAAGAAATCCCTTTTCTCATTGGACCAAAGAGAGGCTATCTCCCAGGTCCCCTTGCCCCCTCCACTTCATGCAGAACCTCTCTCGATTTTGTTCCCAATTAACTTAAACACAGTCAAAGTAATGCTGACTAATTTGCTCCATCTTCTGCATGTGTGTGCGAGAGAGATGTTTTCCTGTGGGTGTGGGTGTGGGTGTGGGTGTGGATGGCTCGAGCCCTGTGCTGTTTTCTTTTATGGAGGTGCCCTCCAGTGGCTCCCGAGAAAAATGCAAAGAAAATGTTAATATCACAACCACTGGGATTTGTACCCAGAAAACAGAATAATTTTTTTTAATTTCTATTTTTAATCCTATGATGCCATTAATATGAGGACATTTGCTATTTATGGTGAGCGTGTATCTACACACACACACACACACACACACACACACACACAGTTCTTTAGAGGCAGGAACTGCCTCACTTTGGCATTTGTGTGTCCACAATCTAGCACAGTGCCTAACACAGTAGGCACTTAATAAATTGCTGTAAGTAGGGCAAAAACCATAGCAAAGCTCTCAACGCTGAAGGCCGTGAAGTGATAATGACCAAGTTTGGACCCATAGAAGAATTCTGAGAAAGCCTCTCCTCCCCACCTTCACTTCCACCTTGCCTCCTTTCCAGAGATGGGGGACTATGGGTATAGATTAGAATGTTGCATATAATATCAGTCTTTTTTGATATATGGCTTGGTTTTTGTTTTATCTAGGGTTTTTTGTCCTCCTTCTTATTCTTCCTTATGAGAAATAGATCCCTAGGAAGGGAAGGAGGAGGAACACAATGGGAAATGGAGGTGATGTACAAAGAAAAATACCAATAAAAGTTATTTTATAAAAAGAGAGCTGGGTGGCTCAGTGGACTGAGAGCCAGGCCCATAGACTGGAAGTCCTGGGTTCAAATCTGACTTCAGATACTTCCTAGATCTGTGACCCTGGGCAAGTCACTTGACCCCCATTGCCTACCCTTACCACTCTTCTGCCTTGGAACCAATACACAGTATTGATTCCAAGATGGAAGGCAAGGGTTTTTTAAAAGAGTGGATTGAGGTAAGGCAACTAGGTAGGGCACCTTACCTGGAACCAAGAGGACATCGGTTCAAAGCCAGCCTCAGACACTTCTTAGTTGTATGACTCTGGGTAAGTCACTTAACCCCAATTGCCTAGCCCATGCCATTTCAAATTGATACTAAGATAGAAGGTAAGGGTTTTTAGACAGGGGAAAAAGTGTATTGGGGACATTCCATGAACCAACCAAAAAATACTTATTCATTTCTTGGTTCCCTTGGATTTTGTTTGTTTGTTTTAAGACTATTGAGCTACTCAGACTTTACAGGAATTCTTCTGGAAACAATCTTGGCTTTGAATTTTTAAGTAGACAATTCATAGGACCATAGATTTAGAACTAGACAGGAACTTTGAAGACATCTACTTGCATACCTTTCTTTTCTTTTTTTTTTTTTTAAACCCCAGGCCTGTTGCTCTATCCACTATGCTACCTAGCCACCCCTCATGCCCTTATTTTCAAGTTATAGAAACTGAAGCTTAAAGAGGTTTGTGGACTGATTCAAAGTTATACAGGTTGTCAAAGACAAAGCAAAGATATGAACCCAGTTCTCTGACTCCAAATCCAGCACTCTTTTCACTATCCTGCATGATTTCCCCAGTGCTAGCTAAGAAATTGAAATTCTTGTCCCCAAAGCCTAAGAATAGTATGTGTTACAAGGTAAGAAAGGTCTCAGGGAATGAGGCAGGAGTGGGGTTGGGGGGAAGAATAAATTGCCTTGTGAACTGAGCACAAGAGAACAATTTGAATTGTCTCCCCTATGCCCATCCTTTCAACTTTCCACAATCCTGTCAGGTTAAATAAAACCAATACCCTTGAAATCTCTTGACATCCAGGCTTATTCTCTCTCCCTCACCTCATCCTGCCAGGTCTTCCCATCCATTTAATGGGTTTGCACATACATTTCCCTGTCACTGTTCCTTCAGAGTTAATTAGGGCTCTTAGTCAGCCCCAGATCCCTGTCTGTATTTTCATTGGGCTTGTTGTAGTTGAGCTGAGTTTAGAGCTTATTGTGTGTGTGCAGATTTAAGGCTATAGAACAACACTCAATTCCCAATCAAGTCTTTCAAAAACATCTTGGTCATAATAAAAATTTGGAAAAACAAAAGGTCAGGAATATCAAAGGAGATAATGGAAAAAATGTTAAATAAGAATGTCTAATGGTATCAGGTTTCAAATTATATTATAAAGCAATAATTATCAAAACTATTTGGTACTCACTAAGCAATAAACAAGTAGATCAGTGGAATAGCAATAGGCATATAACAAACAGTCATGAAATAATATAGTAACCTTGTGTTTGACAAAAGTAAATTTCCAAGTTTTTGTTATAAGAATTCATTATTTGGCAAAATTTGTTGAGAAAACTGGAAAGCAGTTTGGCAGAAATTACATACAAACCAATATTTTACAATATTGGCCAAGATAAGATCAAAATGGATACATGACCTAGGTGTTAAGGGAAATATTATAAGCAAATTAGAAGAAGAGAAAATATATTATCTATCAGGTTTATGAATAGGAGAAGAATTTATTAATAAATAAGAGATTGAAAGCCTTGTGAAATGTAAAATAGATAAATCTGAATAAATTAAATTGAAACAGTATTGTATAAATAAAACTATGGAAAGCAATAAGTTGGAGAGATATTTTATAAACAGTTTCTCATACATAAAGAACTATGTCAAATATACAAGAATATGAGCTATTTCCCAATTGGTAAATGGTCAAAAGATATGGAAAGACAATTGTTAGAAGAAGAAGTCAAAGCTATATGTAACTATATGAAAAAGTGTTCTAAGTCATGGTTGATTAGAGAAATACAAATCAAAGCAAATCTGAGATACCATTTCATAACTATCATATTGGCAAAATTATAAAAGGACAAAATGACAAGTGTTGGAGACAATGTGGAAAAATAGGGACACTCATACATTGTTGGTAGAACTATAAACATATCCAGCCTTTTGGAGAGCAATTTGGAATTATACTTAGAGTTACAAAACTGTGTAAATCTCTTGGCCCAGTAATACCACTATTAGGTTTATTTCCTAATGTGATCAAAAAAAGAAAAAGAAAAAGAAACTATATGTCCTAAAATATTTATAGCAACTCTTTTTGTGATAGCAAAGAACTGGAAACTGAAGAGATGTCCATTAATTGGGAAATGGCTAAACAAGTTGTGGGTTATGAGGAATAAGATTGTACCATAAGAAATGACAAACAAAATGATTACAAAAAGCCTGAAAAGACTACTATGAAGTGATGCAAAATGAAGTAAGCAAAACTAGGAAAACAGTACACAGTAAAAACAATAATGATGTGTGATGATCAATCACAAATGACTTAACTATTATCAACAAGGCAAGGATCTAGTACAATGCCAAAGGACTCATGACAAAAAAATGTATATCCACTGCCATAAAAGGAGCAGAGTCCAAATACAGATTGAAACATATCATTCTTCACTTTATTTCCTCCATGAATTTTTCTCTAGAGTAAATAATGTGTCTTATTTCACAACATGATGGACAGAGAAATACGTATTATTTGATAATATATTTACAATCTATATCATATTATGTATCTTCTTGGGGAGAGTTTGGGGGTGAGAAGAAAGGAGAAAAAAGAATGAGACAAATTTTTGGATATAGCTGATGTAGGAATTTATTACATATTTATAATGATCATATTGTTACATTATTATGTTATATATTATATTGTTAAATATTTTTAAAATAAAAATTAATCATAACTCAAAAAAAAATATTGGACCTGAGGATGGAAAGAGTATTATGGATAGACTGATATAGCTCTATCTACACTACTTAGAAAAATAATCCAAAGTACATACTTTTGAAAATTGAAGCAAGCACAACCAGGACTCCATTGTACACAGTAATAGCAATGCTCTACTCTAATCAACTGTGAATGAGTTAACTATTATCAGCAATGCAAGGATCCAAAACAACTCCAAGGAGCTCATGATAGAAAAAGCTATCCATTGCCATAGAAGAAACTGATAGAGTCTAAATGCAGATCAAAACATACCATTTTTTCACAGTTTTTTCCATGAGTTTTTTTCTTGTATGTGCCATATTTACAATATGACAAATACAGAAATAGTATTGCAGGATAGCACATGAATAACCTACGTCAGATTACTTGCCATCTTAGGAAGGGGAAAGGAGAAAGAGAATTTGGTTGGCAAATTGTCAGGAAACAAATGCTTAAAACTGTTTCTACATGAAACTGGAAGGGAAATACAATAAAATATCATGGGGGATGGGGGTGAAGTATATGTTTTGTTGATGGGAAGTTCAGTAGTCAGTAGCTCCCCATTATCAACTAAATAAATTCTAAACTTATTCTGGGCTTCCAGACTTCCACAGTCAGGTTCCAACCTCTTTTCCTCCTCTTATCTCTCATTATTGTCTATATAACTCTCTAATCTGGCCACAGTGGAAGAAATGCCTCCCACCCCACACCACCCCCACCATTTACAGTTATAACATATCTTTGCTCCTTCCTCCTACCCATTTCTAAAAGACCAATCATGGAGATTTCCGCAGGCACTCAGTCAGAAAAGCTATCTCCCTTCCATTGAATTCAATGGGACCTTAGATCATCCAACCCTGCGGTGTCAAACATGTGGCCCACGGTCCATAGGCAGCCCAAACCAGATTAAAATATAATCAGAAAATATTTAACCAAATAAAAATACAACAAAACTTAGATATGAATAATAATTCTAAATCAATGCGCACCGGAAAGTATCTTATGTATGGTTTAGTGGTCTTTTTCTATTTGAGTTAGATACTCCTGATCTAGCCCAACTTATTCAACTTACAGTGGTTCCCAAACTTTTTTGGCCTACTGCCTCCTTTCCAGAAAAAATATTACTTAGCCCCCTGGAAATTAATTTTTTTTAATTTTAATAGCAATTAATAGGAAAGATAAATGCACCTGTGGCCATCATCACTTTCCTAGATGGCTGCAGCACCCACCAGGGGGTGGTAGCACCCACTTTGGGAATCACTGAACTAACAGATAATAAAACAGACAAAGAGGTAGAGAAAGTACTTGTCCATGATCATATGGCTAGAAAATGGTGTCACTGAGACTTGAATGCACCTAATTCTTTCCATTTCCAATTATCAATGATGTTTCTGCCACAACACATTCCTATAATTCATGTGGTGCTTATCCATATTCCTTTGTATTGACGCATATTTCTTATCTTCTCTATCAGATCACAAGCTCCTAGAAGGCCAAGTGTTCTGTCTCTTAATCTTTCTTTATCTCCTGAAGCATCTAGCATATAGTAATCACTAAGGAATATCTGTTAAATGTGTGATTTTTGTCTTCAGGCGTGAAGTCCTATATCACTCCAAACACATAATGTCCCAAAAGTCTTAGCAATCAAAAGTTATTCAAGCTTAAAATTGCACTGACTCCTTAGGTAACACCCTTCCTTTCCCTGTTCTTACTCCATCTAGCTTTTACCACGCCTGGCCTATAATTGCATTCTGACTGACTTTTGCTTGATCTTCCCTAGCTAGCCTCCCCAAAAGAGCTTGATCCAGTTCTTTTATTTTTCCTTCTACCCCTGTCTCTGTGTGTTTGGCTAATGACCTGCCAAAGGTAAATACTTGTGTGGCCCTTCATAAAGGAGATTCCCATTTACGTGGTATTATAAGCCTCTCACCATTGTATGTAGATCCTAAGATGCCATATAACAGTAGCCTACCTGTCCTCTCCAATTAACTAACCATTACACTTTGCTTGTATATTTTCTAAAGCAATAAGGTTATATGACTTCTTTTTCAGTATATAACTATACTCTTTCTTCCTCTTAGATGTCATTTTCAGGGTACAGCCCACAGAGCAACCTGCCAATATTGAAACAAATATGATATTCATACTCCAACTTGATTCTCAAAGGGCTAAATATGAGGCTCTTGGACTGGATCTACTCAAATTGGAGTGGAACAGAATATCCAGGGTATCTGATACTCAGATCCATTAGTGACATGCAACTGATAGAACTGATACAACGTAGTCTCATTATTAAAAAGGTACATTCTTTTTTTTTTTAGAAAAAGGCACATTCTAGTGTAACTTTACCACCTTCCCCAAATGATGCCTTCTGAAAACTGAGAACAGAAGAAAAATGTAACAAAGCACAGTTATTCTGAGAAGATGATGCTCTACCTTCCTCTCAATAGAAGGAAGAAAGTATAAGAAAGAAAGAGGAATAGAAGGAAGAAAGAGGGGAAGAGAGGGAAGGAGAAGAGGAAGGGAAGGAGAAGGGGAAGGGAAAGGAAGGAGAAGAAGAAGGGAAGGGAAGGGAAGGGAAGGGAAGGGAAGGGAAGGGAAGGGAAGGGAAGGGAAGGGAAGGGAAGGGAAGGGAAGGGAAGGGAAGGGAAGGGAATAAGAAAGACATGAAAGAAGATGGTGGCCATGTCAGTGAAAAGAAAGTGAGTGATGTGAGAGATCTCGTGGAAGAAGGAAGCTTGTAACTTGACAAGAGATTCCATGTGGGAGTTGGGGAAGGGCAAAGAGTCAAAAATGCCTTTGAGTTCTAAGCCTAGTGGTCTGTTCCATGGGCTTCCAGGACCAAAGAATTTATATCACCCAGTATTTAATCTTCTGGAGATGATTCTTTCCCTATTTAGCAATGCAGGGCCCCAGACAGCAAATACTCCTTTCCTGGAATCATCTTCAGAACTGTTGCAAGTTGGCAGGACCTGATGGAGCTTGAGCTCCACTAGCATATCCTTCAAGAATCCAGGCTCATTTTCTCACCCGAATAAGACATCATAGGTGGAGAGACAATCACTCACATTTATATGTGTTTTAGGGTTCATGAAATGTATCATGTAAATCTTCTCACTTGATCTTCACAGCAATTTTGAGAATTAGGCAGCATGCATATTATTGGAATGCATTCAAACACTGTAATCATATAGACTCAAACAAGCTCCCTTATCTTTTATCTCCCCACAGAGCCTGGGCACATGGTGGATTTTTCAATAAAGATTTGCTGGGATTTCATCCAAAAGCCAATTCAATTCAACCAATATATATTAAATGCCTACTAGACTAAGCTATGGTTTTTTTCCGGTAGCAATGTATGGCTATGAGATTCAGACTAGAAGGAAAGGTGAAAGCCACAGAATCGATGCTTTCAAAGTGTAGTGCTAGAGAAGACTTTTGGACAGCAAAGGGACTGAATCAATCAATACTTAAAGCAATTAATTCAGATTATTCACTGCGGGGTCAAATACTGAAGCTAAAGCTTAAACAGTTTGGCTACAAAATGAGAAGTCGGGGCTCATTGAAAAAGACCCTGATTTGGGGTAATACTGAAAGCAAAAGGAGAAGGGGACAGCTAAGGATGAGATGGAAAGTGTCATGGAAATAATGTACGTGAACTTGGAAAGACTTTGAGAGATTAGTGAAGGATAGAAGAATCTGGCATGCTATGGACTATAGGGTCACAAAGAGTCAGACACGACTGAACAACTGAACAACAAATTCATGGGATGCTGGACTGTGTCCCATGTACAAAAGTAAAGCAAGCAATCATTGCCCCCAAGGAGTTTAATTCTTCTTAGAGACTATAATATAGTAAATGCAATATCATTTCAAGTGGAAAGAGAACACGAACTGCTTAAAAGGAGAGCAGGAATCAAGAAAGGCCTGGAGGTGGAATATGAGTCATACTTTGAAGGAAGCTACATGATTGAGAGTTTTGGTTTGTTTTCTTTTTTAAAACCTTTACCTTCCATCTTAAAATCAACACTATGTATTGGTTCGAAGGCAGAAGAGCAGAAAGGCGAGGCAATAGGGGTTAAGTGATTTGCCCAGAGTCATCCAGCTAGGAAGTGTCTGAGGTCAAATTTGAACCCAGGACTTCCCAGCTTTAATCATGACTCTCAATCCACTAAGTCACCCAACTGCCCCCAATCAAGAGTTTTTTGATGTCATGCCAATGATTTGCTGTCTACTGTGGAAGAAAATAAAGTGGAATACATAGGTTCTGAAATAGAATGCTAGACAGTGAACCCTAATGAAAGTAGCATGCCCATTGTTCCATCTAAATTAAAGCAGTCTGCCATTGCTGGTTTGGGTTTGTCCTCCCCATGGCTGGCATTGTTTTATGAGGTTAGCTGCAGGAAATTCTAGTTTGCACTAGTAAAGCACCAAACTTGAGATCCCAAGGGAAAATCTTTGGAGGAAGAAAAAGCAGAGGTAGAGCTGAGATACAGATAGCCAAAACATGATATTTCCCAACAAAGTACTTATTTTTTCATTCCCTGCTGTCCTAGGACTGCCCATAATACCTTATCATCCATTCATTCATCCATCCATTTAACATGAATTTCTTAGGAGTCTTCTATACAATCTCAGTAGGTGATAGATTACAAGCAAAGACAAAAACAGTCCCTGCCCTCAAGGAGTTTACATTCTTCTCTGGGAACTGACATATATACAAATAAGGAAAAGCAAACTATATATCATCTATAAAGTATATAAATATATATTCTTTATGATAGATATGCACTATAATTAGGTGCGTGTATACATGCAATTTATTATGTGTGTTATATTTTGTGTGTATACATACTTGTATATATGCTATAATCATGGCTGATATTTTTTAGAGTGCTTTGCTATGTGCTTTATAAGTCACATCTTATTTAATCTTCACAATAACTCTGAGAAGCAGGAAGGATTATTATTTCCTTTTTAAAAAAAAACTCTTACCTTCCATTTTAGAATCAATACTGTGTATTGGCAATGAGGGTTAAGTGACTTGCCCAGGGCCAGAATTGAACCCAGAACCTCCCATCTCTAGGCTTGGCTCTTTGTACACTGAGACACCTAGCTGCCCCCTATTTTTCCCTTTTTACAGATGAAATTCAGAAAGACAGAGGTTAAGTGACTTGCCCAAGGTCACATACCTAATAAGTGTCTGAGGTCAGATTTGAACTCAGTTCTCCCTAATGTTAAGTCCACTGATCCACCTAGTTGCCACAAAGTATTATTGGGGATGGAGGGGTCTAACAATTAGAGATCAAGAGAGACTTCATGTCAGAGTTTCTACTTTAATTAAACCTTAAAAGAAACCAGGGGTTCTAAGAGAGGCTGTGAGGAAAGAAGTCATGGCAGACATGGGGAATAGCTTCTATAAAAGCTCTTTATCCAGCAGTCAGTGAATTTCTGGGCTACCAATCAAGACTCTTGAATTCTTGCCTACTAATGACATGCTGTTTGACCTTGGACAAGACATATCTTTTCTAGGTTTCATCCACCCCCACTCTAAAATTATCAAATCTAAAACAAAGTCACCACTGTTACCAAACACTCATGCATTTGGATATGCACTTTCCTGAACCAAAATGTCATTGAAAGCTCTTTTCTTAATGAAATACAACACACAAAACCAACAGGGTTCTTTGAAAAGGCAAAGAAAAAGAAAAAAGAGAAATCATAAAGTAAAATGAAGATGCATACAGAGAAAATATTGATCCTTTTGGCTGAAGTAGGATGTTAAGGAGAAAGATTCAGTTCTCACTTCAACATCTTGATAATGAATATTTTCCTCTCAAATGCACATTGTCAATAAACATCAGTAAAAGGGGAAAATCTATAGGAGTAAAAAGAGAAGATACCATTTTACAACATTCTAATAAAAGAGAGTTGGGAACATAGTAGGCACTCAATAAAAAGTGCATTGTCAGTTATAGGATGAACCTGAGTCCATGGTAGTATTTAGGACAGACCTCTCTGTAGTAATGCTAAATATACACATTTTTATATGTGGAATTCAAACATCTTTTCACTCATACTTAAACCTTATTAATAGCAAAATTAACTTGCCTGCTTCAATGTCATCTGCAAAAGTATGGTCCTGGTAAACCAATTTTACAAATGGAAGCCTAAGGTCCAAAGAATTGGTGAGGTGGCTGACAAGCTCAGATGGCTTCCTTTTTTAGGGACTAGCATATTTTTTAAGTGTCTTGTCCCCATGCTCCAATAACTCCTTTAGGGATAGTTGAAGAAATCATGGGCCCACAGAAGATGAACATGACTAGGAATTTTTGTCCCTAGGGCAATACAAACTAGGACCAGAAGGAAGAGGCACCAACTCAGCCTTGACCCTGATCAAAGATAGGAGTGGAGCAGGGAAGAGCTCACCTGTAGCCTGGCCTCCAGGGGGAGGCAACAAACAATCTGCTAACTTCCAATTTTAAATGGTAACTAGGTACTAAGCTCAATTGTTTCTAGCTGCTGTTGGACTAAAAGGGCATTCGGTGCCTTCTATATTCAATGTCCTGAAGGAATGCCCTAATTGCCTCTTTTACTGCTGGTTCTGCACTAATAATAAACTGTGCTAAGTGCTTTATTAATATCTCATTTGAAGGTATGGGAACATAAACAGAAAGCATTCATTCTTTATCTCTGATGTTAGTCCATAAAAATAATTAAATCTTAGTCTTGGATAAAATGCGAGAGGTCAATAAGCTAGTCTCCTCCTACATAAAGAAATTCCTTCCTAAGCAATGCTCAAACACCTCCAGGGACAGGAAACACTACTTGGCTATGATTAGAAATATCTTTTGGATATTAGACAATGCCTGCCTGCCTTGTACTCTGGTCCAAGGTCTGTCCTCTGAAGAAACACATAATCAAATCTATTCCCTAATATGATAGTTAACCCTTCAAATATTTTAAGTCAGCTATCATGTTCACACTAAATCTTCTCTTCTTCCAGCAAATCATTTCCAGATTCCTAAATTACTCCTCATAACTACAGGCAGTCATCTAAGGGAGAGGAGAAGGGAGAGAAAGAGGGAGAGAACATGGATCTCAAAATGTTAGAAAATGACCACCAAAAATTATTTTTATATGTAAATGGGGAAAAAGAAAATATAACAAATAATAGTGATAATAACTGCGGGCAGTGCCAAACAGTGAATAGAAAGTTGGTCTCAGAGACAAAAAGACTGGTTCAAGTCCTGCTTTTGACACATATTGGCTGTGTGATCCTGAGCAAGTCATTTGACCTTGATAGCTCAGATGATTTTCTCAGAGTATAATAAGTCACAGAGCAGGTACTGCTCCATATTGGTGAAGGGACTATCTTCACTAGGAGTTCCCTAGACCAACAAAAGAGATCATTTCTTAACTACTAAGCTCTTCTGAAGGCACTTCAGTTTGTCGCTGCCTTTTTTTTTTTTAATGTGTCCCTCATAATATTTCCAATTGTACCTAGACAATAAAGAATAAAGTGGAACTAATTCTTATGCTGATCTGGCCATGATCATTGTACAAATGCAGTCTAAAATAACAACAGTTTCTTTAACTTCCATGTCATACGTTTGCTTCATTCATATTAACCTTGAGGTCAGCAAAAACCCGTGTGAGCCCTGCCTTTATCAATCTATTCTGTCTACTGGCAGCTAGGGATGTCAGAGTAAGAACAGAGGCCTATGAATGTATAACATTTGGGAAAACCAAAAGAATAATAAGGAAGGACAGACCAACTCTAAAATGAAGTCCTTTCGCTACGCATCCTTGTTTGGAAGGGAAGGCAGGGAAGAGGGGAAGGGAATAAATCCACCAGATTTTCCTGGACAATCCCAGCAGCCCCTCAGGCTTTCCCACATATCAGTAGTTTCCTTCTTCGATATTTCAACAGATTTGTGATTCTCATTAATGAAATACAGTATTATTCATTTGTTTATCATATATTTATTGATACTTGCCAGCATAGGGCAATGCTAGTTTCTGGGGAAAAGATCAAGAAACCTAAGATACAGTCTCTGTCCTTTAATGGATTGGGCTTTGATAAACCAGTCTTTGCCTTCCCAGCCATCCAAGGCTCTTCCTACATACCTCTTCCTCCTGGCCAGCTCCCCTTTCTGGGTGATCTTCCCCATCAGAATGGAAGCTTTTTGAGGGCAGCGAGTGTCTGGCTTGTATTTGTATCCCCAATACTTAGCACTGGACCTGGCACATAGAGTAAGGGCTTTAAAAAGTCTATATCTATATAATGAACTCTCTACTTCCATTTCTATGTGTGTCTTATTTGATCCTCAGGAAGACCCCTTGAGCTAGGTAGACCAGTCCAGGTATTTCAAGTCTTATTTTATAGATTAGGAGATAGAGCCTTTTTCCAGAGGAAGAAACAAAGAGATTAAGCAATTTCACCAGTCACGCAGCTTTGAAGTGACTGAGACAGGACTCCCACCCAAGCTTTTGGGTTTGGTTTTTTTTTTTTTGGGGGGGGGGGTTGTTTTTTTTTTTTTTATTTCCAGGACGAGTTCTCTTTCTCCTTGACAATAACAATGCAAAGCAGCATCTGAGGGGTGCAGACAATAAGTGCTCTGGGCTTTCAGAGGAAACTTGAGTGATCAGGGAAGAATTCCCAAAAGCAGGGAAACTTGAAGGGGAATTCAAAGGAGGGTAGGATTTAAAGAGGTAAAGAGGAGGAGGAGGAGGGCATTCCAGGTGGAGGGCACAGCTTGAGCAAAGATATTTTCTCCTTTACCCACTAACTGAGACAACTGAATGAATATAGAAGGGCAAATGAAGAGAACTGGATAGCAAGATATTGGGCACTCTCTCTCTCTCTCTTTTTTTTTTTCTTTGCATTTGACAAAGTACTTTCCTGCATCTGTGCTTGGCCCCCATCTCATTTATATGTCTCCTTTCAGCCTTTAGGGCTGGGATGGTGTCATTCTTTCAGCTGCTGAGAGTTCCCAGCTCACCATGGGTGTTCCCTAATTTGCTTTCTTAAATTGCAGCCTTTGTCTGAGGGTGGCCAGACGGTCCATTTTTGTGGGCTTAGCCTGCTTTTTAGTACAATAAAAACTCGATTAACCAGAGCCCAGTGAAACAGAACCCTCCAATGGTGGGAATGTTTTCAGTGTTCACTTTTAGGAGAAAGAGCTAAATCATAAGAAAGAAAGCAAGGACCTCCATATCCCATAGGCAGACATTCCTAGAAAGACGGCTCTGCTTCCCAGCCTTCTCAGCTCCATCAGGACCTTTCCAGAAACCCTGGGAGCCCACATTGGGCTTCTCTCTCCATTTTCCCTCCCAATGCTTGAGGATGGGAGGCTGGCAGGCAGGCAGGCAAGCATCCATTTTGCAGAGGTTAATTGATGATGGTTTTAACTGAGTAGTCCTCACATTACCCGTGTCTAATTCGTTATAATATTATATGAACAACCTGATGAGCTGGCAACTGGATGAAGGTTTAATTAAGTTGAGAACAGGGCTAAATTGAATACAATTTAAGATGTGGCTTCCCTGTGCCAAGTACAATCCAGAGGTAACATGATATGTAAGAACTATGGAAACTGGCCAATCTCACCTTTGTTGGTCATTTTTGGGAGGTGAAGAGAGATTACAAGAGGAATGTGTGACCTTAAATGAACCAAGAAAATCTTTTCTGAGACCAGTGTGGATGATCTTCAGAAAGAGCACTTTTATCCTTCAGAGAACTCCGGGACCTCATATTTTATTGTCCATAATGAAAGAGGATCTTCAACACCCTCTGCCTTTGCTGAGACCAAAAACCTGTTAATAATGGCAAAAATGTTTTATCTACTTGTTTTCCCTCATGGAGCCTCCAGAAAAAGTTCAAAGTTTTCTCTGGATCAGCACTATAGCCCCCATCAATGGGTTTACTTTTACCAACCAACCAGAAGGTACATTCGCTCAAAATAAAAGAGATTTCATCAAATATCATAGCAAATGGAGAAACAAGAAAAAAATCTCATTCGTTCTAAAGTATACTCCCTCCTAGGTTAGCCCAAATAATAGCAAAGGCAGAGGAAACAATAGCAAAGAACACACATAACCTAGCAACATGAGTGAAGGGGTACACAGAGACACATGTATAACCAAGATATGTGTGCGGCTGAGGCAACTATTCCCTCCAATGCTACAGAACTGCTGACATCCTCTAGTGATGCCAGTGAACTGCTCTTTCCTGTGCTCTGAGGAATATTGCAGCCCTTCTGGGTATCCGCTGTCGATCACATCATCTCTATTGGGTAGCTCTTCTGTTGTCATGGTTTCAAGCTGCACCTTGCTTCATTTGCTGACTATCTGCTCTTCTCTGCTACCATCTACTGGAATGGGCTGACTAAAAAAAAAAACAAAACTGCCTGTCAGGGAGCTATGCACAGGGAAGAAAGAGAATTATCAATCAGTGTAGAGGTTAGAGAGGAAGGAAGAGAACCAGAGAGTAACAGTATCACAGCAGCCAAGAGAGGAAAGTATATCAAGAATGAAAGGGGGGAGGGGGCAACTGAGGGACTCAGTAGATAGAGATCCAGGCCTGGAAACAGGGGGGGTTCTGGGTTCAAATCTGAACTCAAACACTTCCTAGCTCTTTGTATCTGGGCAAGTCACTTAACCCCAATTGCCTAGCCCTTACTGCCCTTCTGTCATGAAACCAGTGCTTTTAGGATTAATTCTAAGACCAAAGGTAAGGGTTTTTAAAGGGTTTTTTTAAGGGTTTAAAAAATGAAGGGAAGTTCAGAGGATCGAATACTAAGTGTCAAAAACTAAAATGCTAAGAACTAAAAAAGACCCATAGATTTAGCAAACAAAGGTCAGCCCATTTGCAAGGAGTTGAGTAGTGTGTGGATGATCAGGAAGTGGAATTAATAAGACTACTCTTCCTAGAAGTTTGAATAGAAGAGAAACAGGAAGATAGTTTGAGAAAGTAGCAAGATCAAAGAAAGGCTTTTGAGGAAAGAGAAAAACCAGAACAATTTCTAAGCTGAGAAGAAAGATCTAGCAAGTGAAAAATCCTCAAGATGAATAAAAGGGAGGATGAAGAATTGTTGGAGCTCAATTCTAAAGGAGAATGGAGTTGGGATCAAGGCACAACTTTCTCGGGAAAGAAGAAAATCCCCTCATTCTCTGAAACTGAAGGGAAGGAGAAGAAAATGACTAAAGATAGATTTTGAGGAAAGGACAGAAGGGAGTTCATACTCTATGGTCTCAGTCGTCGCAGTAAAGTAAAATGTGAGATCCCCTATTAAGAATGATGGAGTAGGGGTTAGGTGGGTGGCTCAGCAGATTGAGAGCCAGGCCTAGAGATGGGAGGAACTGGGTTCAAATGCAGGCTCAGATACTTTCTTGCTGTGTGGCCTTGGACAAGTCACTTAACTCCCATTGTCTAGCCCTTACCACTCTTCTGCCTTGGAACCAATACACAGAGTTTAAAAAAAAAATGATGGCGTGGAATAGAGCTAGAATTTTGAGGAGAAAGATAGTTTGCAATATTTGGGGACATGATAGGGAATTTGTATAAAATGAATTAAAGGATTGTTAGACTCTTTTAATCTTTCCACTGAACCAAACCACTCTATCCAAGACTTCCTTGGAAGAAATTATTTAATTCAGACTTGAAGTGAATGAAGATACCTGAAAACCATGTTCTAACCCATTCTCTAACCAGAAATATATTCTACAATATGCCCACAATGTCCCAGCCTGGAATCCAGTTTTCTCTTCTTAGACTGATCAATCTAAAGAAATTCAAACAAGGAATCAGATCCATGGCCCTGCAGAATTTAGGACAGTAGAGTTATTCTATGTCCATTTGCTTCCCAAACACCTAGAATCTTACATCTGAAGAGGACCTCAGAAACAACCAAGTATAATCCTCTCATTTTATAAATTAAAGAAACTAAAATCCAGAAGGGTATATTGCATGAGGCCAGATAGCTTGTTAGCAGCCTAGTTGGAATTAGTACGGAGGAAAATTTAATGCTTTTTTTCCCCCATTCTACTTTCCACTGTGATTTTCAACAATGTACCAAGGAGAAAATGCACTGCAATGTGACAGACATTTATTAAGTGCCTACAATGTGCCTAGCAGGGTGCTGAGCACTGGGATCACAAAGATGAAAAAAGACAAAATCCCTTCCCTCAAGGAATTTATAATCTAATTGTCTATAACATGTACACAAGTAAGTACGAGGCAGAGTGGAATATGATGGGGCAAAGCAAATATACAGACAAAAAACCAGCAAAGATCAAGACCATGAAAACACCAAGAGAGAGCATCTCAGAAAAGAAGGTGATAACAGTGACATGAAGACAGGTAGAGAAGGATCAGCCCCAAGAAAAGGCCATTGGACGTAGCAATCATGAAACTCTGTATTTAACAGTCTATATTTGAAGGTCATCTGATTAAGGAACCTAAAACCTCCCAAGTCTAGAAGATGCTCAAAATATTGGAAGTCTCCTTTCTGTCAGACCCAATTAGATCTTCTGAGGTCCTGATTCTTACCATTCCCCTGGAAGAGAGTATAAAAATTAAGACCATGCATTGCTCTCATTCAGAGTAAGGTGTCTTCATGCTGTTTGCACCATAGTTGGAAAGAGAAGATATATGTATAGAAAGAGAGAAAGGGAGTAAGGAAACAAGAGGAAATACTGTCATTGCTTGAGGTGAGGAAAGGGATCAAGGCTCCTCTGTTTCATGCCATTCTCAAATGAAGATCTTGAGAGTCATCACTGCTCCAATCTATTAGCAAATCTGAACTGAAGGAGGCATAAGGAGTGAGGGAAGGGGTTCAAGAAATAGAGACTATAGAGCTAGGAGTAAGGCACTATGCAAGGCATCAAGGGTGAGATAAAAAATTGTAAGGTAGGTTCTCTGGAGGATTTTGAAATCTGCAGGAGATTTCAACATACAGGAGAGGGAGAGAGAAGACTCTCCAATAATTTAGATGTCTGTGATTTCATAGGTATAGGAACTCCCTCCATCAAGAGGTTATCACACAGCTGGTAAATTAATAAGTAATCTGAGAGAGTTGCTTAAGATTCAGAGACTTTTAAATAACTTGTTTGTTGTCCTACAGCTAACAAGCGTCAGAGATAGGTCGGAACCCAGTTCTTCTTGACTCCAAAACTCAGACTGTGTGACATAGATACAGGTGCATGAAAAGAACATTAGTGACAGAAAAATACATGTCAAATGAATAGTACATACAATAAACATTATAATTCAGAAAAAGAAGGGATCACAGAGGAGTCTAAGAAGGAAGATATAGTCATGGAAGGCTTCAACGAGTAGGTAAGGACTTGGACTGGGCCTTGAAGAATGAAATTATTATAGATAGTTAAGGAAGGAAGGAAGGAAGGAAGGAAGGAATTGAGGGAAAAAGAAAGAAAAGGAGGAAGAGAGGGAGGGAAGAAAGGAGGAAAAGAAGGAAGGAAGGAAGGAAGGAAGGAAGGAAGGAAGGAAGGAAGGAAGGAAGGAAGGAAGGAAGGAAGGAAGGAAGGAAAGAAGGAAGGAAATAAACATTTATTAAGTCCCTACTGATCCAGGCACTGTGCCAAGCACTTTACAAATTTCTCACTTAATCCTCCCAATAATCCTGAGGGAGGTTCTACTATTATCCTCATTTTACAGTTGAAGAAACTGAGGTAGGCAGCAGTTAAATGATTTGCCCAATGTCATATAACTAGTAAGTATCTAAGGCTGAATTTGAACTCGGGTCTTCCTGACTCCAGGCCCAGCACTTTATTTACTACATTACCTAGCTGCCTTCTGAAGAGATAAGGGGCGGGCATTCCAGGCAGAGACACAGCTGAGCAAAGGTTCTTAGATTTGGGAAAGTGAATGAGGAATCTGATGCTTGTGAATTCTGTCAGACTGACTTTGCATTTGGCCTCAGCATCTAAATCTAAGTAGAGGGTCTCTGCAGAAGGGTGTTTGTATGAGTAGAATCTAAATTGAGACCCACTAAATTCAAGGAGAAGATTGGTCAGAAAGAGCACATGAATGTGAATGTTCTAACTCATTCTCGTGTGGATACCCCGCTTGTTATCACTGGGGATCAAGAGAGTCCAGCCCAGCACTCAACACCTTCTGATTCTCGATCCACCAAATGGCAGCTTCTCTCTTCTCCAAGAAGGCAATAAACACTTGCTTGCACTAGTTGGTGCCTGAATGGTGATTATAGCACAGCTCTGTCTGATAAGAGCTTGAAACATTTTCAGTAATTACCATTGTCATTCTTTCCTCTATTTCAATTACAGGCATCAAACTTCCAGTTCCTCAAATCACATCTCACAGCTGCAGTACAATGGTGGGAAGGCTAAGCTCTCCCTGGTGCCCCCCTTCACATGATATCTACTGCAAGCTGCCCTAAAGCCTCGGCTAGGTTGGGTGGAAGCCATGGGAGCCAGCTCAGATCCTGGGGGCTTTCAGAACCATTCAGAGCCACCAGGACTAAAACAGACATGATTACAAGTCTGAAACAGGGATGCGTGCCTCGTGGTAATTGCCCAATATTGTTCAAGTGCTATTATGGGGGGAAATGGGTCAAGGAGAGATGAGAACTTTAAATACTGGGCTCTTATTCAGTGAGTCACAGGATCATAGACTACAGCTGGAAGGTCATCTAGCCCAACCCCTTTCTTTATTTTACAGATAAGGAAACTGAGACTCAGAGTCATTCATATATTAGGGCAGGACCAGGACTCAAACCCAGGTCCTCTGATGAGACCCAGCACTCTTTCTACCACATCCTGCTCATTCTTAGCGTTTCAGATCTTTGGTGTAATGAGCAATGTGATCTCCTCATTCCTTTGGTTTCTGCCAGCATGGGAGTAAACTAAGCTATTGTGGTCAGTGTTTTCTCTGAGGCAGGAGGGAAGGTATTCTTCTACCTCTTCACAGGAGGGATGGATGCCATCTGTCTACCTTTCAGCAGAATTGTCCGAAAGGGCTGTGCCTGGTGTCAGGTTGTGGACCTGACAGGATGCTGGCCCTTTCAGAAGAGGATCCAATGGGGGCCAGCCAAAAGGTAACATCCTATCTACTCCCTCAGAAACCTACCCATATGCAATTCCCCTTCATCTTTCTTTTAAACCAAACAAAAATAAATAAACTTACTTTCTGGCTTAGTAATAACTCTAAGACAGAAGAGAAAGGGCTTGGGAAACAGAGTTAAGTGGCTTGCCCAGTCACACAGCTTGGAACTGTCTGAGGTCACATTCGAACGCAGGTCCCCAAATTTTAGGTCTGGCTCTCTGGAGCCACCTTGCTGCCCCTTTCCTCCATCTTTATAGCTAGTTGTTGTTCTGCCCTGACTAGGACCTGATCCTGCTCTTTGACTCAGTGATCACAAATGTTCCCATGCAACGCTGTTGATTTTTATTTTATTATTTATCTTATTATTTTTTATTAGACTGCTTCACAAGCTTCTGAGATTTAGAGCTGGATAAGATCTTAGAGTCCATCTAGGCCAGCTCCCTCATTTTTCATATGGAGCCCAAAGTCACACAGCTAATATGTAACAAAAGCAGAAATTTAACCCATCTTTTCATTCCAGATCTGATTCCATCCCCCCCCCCAACACACACACACACACACACACACACACACACACAGAGCATGGCTCATCCAGGCTTGGCATTCTTGCACATTTTGCTAAGCTAACCACCTCCCCCAACCCCCCACCCCTGGGGGGGCCTTAGCTCTGTCTTGAGTTGACCTGCCCAGTGTCCCAGTGAGTGAGGCTTGCTTGGGCAGTGTTCCTAGAGCCAGGGCACTGCTCAGCTGCCTGCCAACACCAGGCTGCTGCTGCCCTCTGCTGGCTTGCCTCAATCAAGCACCACCCTGGCTAACCCTGCCTGTCCCCAAAGCCTACCTTGGTTTCCCGACTTCCTTCAATAATCCAAGGATCTGGTCCCAGTTGTGGGGGCTCCTACTGCTGACATAGACCCCAACCCTCATATACTCTAGTTCTCAAATCTTGAGAGCTACAATGCCTCCAACCCCCCCAAAATTCAACACCCCACGTCTACCTCTGGGTAACTAGCCTTTCCTAACCAGCCTTTCCAAACTTGGCTCTCCTGGTACCTGATGACTGGCAATCCCCCTGAAAACCTTTCCTCAGAGCCTTGGTAGGACATACCAGAGTTTGGGTGCCAACGGCATGGAAAAAATCCAAAGCTCACCTCCATGCCTTGAGGAAGCATTAGGAGAGAACTGGTGGAAGGGACTCATGAAGGCTGAGGGCCAGCTCTCTCATTCATTATTCTTCCAACTGAAATCACAATAATACCTTTCCTTTGCCCTTTGAAGGTTTATGACACACTTTCCTCACAAAAAAAAAAAAATGCTAAGAGGATAGTTACCTAAGGATTCTCAGTCCCAGGAAACCAAGGCTCAGAGAGGTCCTTCCTTTGTCACTGATTACCCAAGTAATAGGTGTCAGCAGCAGTGCTCCTCCCACTCCTCAGGCCACCATCTTACTTGATTTGTTTTAGAAATCTGACTTAAAGCATTGAATATGACTACAGGCCCCTAAATAAGCTTCCAGCAAGGATGGGATGAAATTAGGCAGCAACAGGCTAAATTGTAAGACAAGAGTATTTTTCTGTTTATTTTCCTTCCTTGGAAGATAGGGAAGAACCATTTCCTATGACTCTGGTGACCTAGCATTTTCAGAATTTGTCCAGTGTATTCTGGCCACGCCTTGCTCTCCAGCTATGCCCTTCACATGATAGCCCAGTACCTCAAATCCTCTTAGGTTCTTCTAAGAGGAAGAAACACTCAAAGATAGCACCAAGACATTAAGTGAATTAGATTATTTTTAAGACTAAAAGGCAGGATGTCTCAAAAGGAATGTAAGATTTAAATCAATGTCAATAACTCCAAGGATTATATTTTTATAAGATTTATTCATAATCACTTGAAATAGAAGAAATACAAGAACAAAAGTAAAAACCTGAGTAAAATTCTCCTGCCTGGCACTCACCCAATCGCCCCAGCCGCGTTCCCGAGAGCATAGAGCAAGGGCAGAGCTACAGAAAACTTATATCTTCCCTACATTAGTATGTTTCATAGAGTCGTAACTAGGGATGCTCCCTGGGGAGCAAAATTCTAATTACACAGGAGCAAGTATATAATAGTCTACTGCAGTGGTGTCAAACTCAAATGAAAACAGAGGCCACCATACTGTCCATAAGGATCCCTGCAGTCTGGACAGATAGTGACTATGAAAATCAGATATGTGTGAATTTCTTTTTTACAACAACATAAGAAAATCATAGTGACATCTGGTAAATTGAAAGCCAGCCAAGAGGTCCAGGGTTCAAATCTAGCCTTAGATACTTCCTAGCTGTGTGACCCTGGGCAAGTCACTAACCCCCAATGCCACTCTTACCACTTACCACTCTTCTGATTTGGAACCAATACATAGTATTGATTCTAAGGGTTTTAAAAATATATGAAAATCAGATAGAAACTGCATTTTAATCTGGTTTGGGCTACACTCAGCAAGACTGTGAGCTGTGCAGTTTGACACTTCTAGGCTATAGGTTAGAATCAGTGGTTCCCAAACTTTTTTGGCCACCTGCCCCCTTTCCAGAAAAAAATATTACTTAGCCCCTTGGAAATTAATTTTTTTAATTTTAATAGAAATTAATAGGAAAGATAAATGCACCTGTGACCATCACTGCCCCTCTGGATCGCTACAGCACCCACAAGGGGTGGTAGCACCCACCTTGGGAATCACTGGGTTAGATCAAAAGACAAGAAATTCCAGTATATGGCTTTTCCAATATATGGTCAGTAGGCAGAACTTTGGGGGCAAGGTCTATTTTTTGTTTTGTCTTTGTACCACCAATACCTAACACAGTTCCTGGTATGTAGTAGGCATTTAATAAATACTTGTTAAATTTATCTAAATTGTTTCTTTTGCAAGTCTGTTTCCTACTGTAGTTTAATTTATATCCAAAAAGCACACACATGCTTTTTGAGGTGGTAAAGAATTAGAAGTTAAAGGGGTGCCCATAAATTAAGAAATGGCTGAATTAATTATGATATATGAATGTAAAAGAATAAGATGGTCCCATAAGAAATAATGAAGGGCATAGTTTTTTGTTAGGTTTTTCTTTTTATAATCCTTATGTTTTAGTAATCCTTTATTTTATAATTTATAATTTATAATCCTTTAATGTTTTAGTAATAACTCTAAGACAAAAGAGCAAGGGTTAAGCAAACAGAGTTAACTGACTTGCCTAGGGTCACACATAGAAGTCCATAGCATCAAAAGAAACTTGGGAAGATTTATGCAACCTGATGGTGAAATGAGCAGAACCAGGAAAACAATTAATATTATCACAAGTGCTATACATTGGATAGGCAAGCAAGCCTAGCCTAAGAGAGAGACAGCAGGGAATGTGTGCATATCTGTTGTAAGAGTTTTCTTTTTCTTCTTCTTTTTCTTTTTCTTTTCCCCTAGAGGTCTTCAAGCAAAGGTCTGATAACCACTTGCTGGTGATACAGTACTGAGTAGACATTGTGGGTAAGTTTTGAATTCAGTGACTAAAGAGGTCCTTTCATCTCTCAAGATTCTGCCATTCAGTAATCCTAATGAGATTTCTGATCCCTGGATTCTATGTGCCCTCTTAGTGGCCAAAGAAGCCTGCTCTCCTTCCCAACTCTGTGCTGTAGAAGGGAGAAAGCACCAGTTCTAGAGCCATAGGACCTTGGTTCAAACTCTCACCTCTGGCACTTGCTACTTTGAGGAAATCCCTTAACCTCCTTTGGCCTCAATTTTCTCATCTGTAAAATGGAGATTTTACAAAGATGGGCTCTAATTTCCCTTTCAGCTCTAGTTCTATAACCCTATGATCCATTCCAGCCACCTCAGTCTTTCCATCCACTTGGAAGGGTATCAGTCTTTCCACATGTCCAAATCCAGTCTCCCCTGCAAAACCCAACTCAAATCACATCTCTTGTATTTGCCCTTTCACTAACAATTCTCTGCCCAAAGTGAATCCCTCCATTTTCTAAAGCTGGTGGTGCCTATTGTCCACGTCTATTTCCATTTGCTCTCCGTTGGGTCCTATCTCCTAACATTTCTCCCACTGTTATCTTGAACTGCTATTGAAATTTTGTGTTCTTAATTGCTTAATCCATATGCTTTACCTCCCCAACAATATTTTTAATCTTCTCAAAGGCAACGACCTTGTCTTTTGTCTCCCCCATAGCCCAGAACCTTGGATATAATAAGAGCTGCATAAATGCTTGTTGATTTGATCTTATCTGAAAATGATGCCCAGGCAACTAGATATGAAAGTGGCCAAATACCTCTATCCCTCATCAGTTGGCAGGGAGCTAAGAGAACAGGTGCTCCATCGCTTAGGGAAACCTGTCAAAGGTGATGGCAGAACTGAAAGGCTGACCTACATTGAAACTGAAATTGATGCCTCTCCCCACCTCCCTCTGCCAGACTCTTGACATAAGGAAGATTGTGAGTGGTCCACCCACACCTTGGTCTTTGGCCAACCTCTACTCCTCTGCTCGGGTTTCTTCTCTGGTTTCTTCACAGAAGGCAACGAGAATGCCTACATTTGCTAAAAGACAAACTGGACCCCGTGCTTTGCTTCATGTTGTCTCCTATTTCTCTTCCAAGGGATAGGGTGAGCTCCTTGAGGGCAGGGACTGTCTTTTGCCTCTTTTTGTACCCTCAGGACTTTGTGCGGTGCCTGACACTTAATAAGTGTTTACTGATTGATAAGAATAATTCGAATGTCTACAGTGCTTGAAAGTTTACAAAGCACTGCCCATAATACCCTGGGAGGGAGGTGATAGAAGTGTCAGGGAATATTTGCAGTGGTTATAATCTTATTTCTTAAGGGAATATTTATTCATTCTGTATGGCTTTACCAGAGTTCTACCTACTTAGGAAATTGAAGTAATTTGTTGTTCAACAAAGGTTTATTGGGCATGAAGTATGTGCCCATTACTGTGTGAGGCACGATGGAAATGTGAGAAAGTCTAAGACTCAGTGTGTGCCCTCAGAGAGTTTATAATGTAGTTCTAGAAACAAGAAACAATTACAAAACAGAGGTGGAGAAAGCATGTAATTTAGAGTCAGAAGTGCTGAATTCAAATTCAGGTCCTTCCATTTAATACCCGTATGACTTTAGACAAGTCCTTTCATTTTCATAGATGTCATTTTCCTAATTTGTAAAATGAAGAGGTTGAATTATGCATCTAAAAATCTAGCTAGGTGGCAAAGTAAATAGAGATCCATACCTGAAATCAGAAAGATCTAGGTTCAAATCTGACCTCAGACCCTGGACAAGTCACCTAACCCAATTTACTTAGCCCTTGCCCTTCTGTCTGGAGTTGTTACTAAGACAGAAAATAAGGGTTTGGTGGTTTGTTTTTTTAACTCCAAATCTATGTGTCTATATTCAAGGGTGAAATGACGTGGAACATTCAAAGACGTCAGCTCTGATCTGAAGAGTCAGGAAAGGTAATACAGATAGAACTTAAGTTGGGCCAAATTTGAATGGAAAAAGAGGAATGAGAAGGGCACTTTAAAGAAGGGAAATGAGTCTTATTTTATCATGGCTGCCAGGAGTGAGGAATTTTCCAAAAAGGTTCCTTAATAAGTAACTCACCTTTTTAATATCCCTTTAGAGTTTGCAAAGCACCTTCTCTACAAAAGCCCTGTAAGAAGTGGGTAGCACAAATAGTATCATCTTCATCTCACAAATGATTGCGAAAAGGGGAGAATTAGATGGTTCCATGGATTTAATCCCCATTTAGTCATTTAATCCTCATTGCCCTTGCCATCTCTCCTGCCTTGGAACTAATGCACAGTATTGTGTAAGGTAAGGGTTATAAACAAAATTCTTCAGAAAGATTAAGTGACTTATCCAAAGTCACTTAGCAAATTCAGTTTCCTACTGAGATTTTCTGACTCCCATTTGACTGAGTTGCCTACCCAATTTGGGGTCCTTTCAGGCTTCAGGGTGTGTGGTTTGAGCTGCTTCTGCATTTATACTCACACTTGAAGAGAGATTATAAAATTCCAGAAATAGACTTCAAGGTCTCCATTGGGGAAATCGTCACTCCAGAATCTGTCAGAGAGGGAACACTGACCCGGTTGCCAGGAAATGTGGGTCTGGTCCAGGCTTTGCCAATAGCTCCCTGGGAGATGAGTATCAGTCTCTTCCCTTCCCTGGGCCTCAATCTCACCATCTGTAAACCGAGGAGACTGGCTTAAATTATGTCTACGGTCCTTCCCAGCTGAAAGATGCTATTAGTCTATTATTCATGATTAGGGTGGAGTAACTTGAGTCACTGGGTACATCTACAGATTCCTAAATTAAACACCAAGTGTCTAATGAAAAGGGGATTGATGCAAGGTAATTCACAGAGACTGTCTTGGTGCCTTAGGTGCACATTCTAGGCTGGAATGATAAAAAAGAAACCAAAGAGAGAAATACGAGCAGGAGGCCCCCATTCCCTGGGTCTCTCTCATGCGTCTGTCTTTAAGGTCTTCTAGCTTTGCCTGCTTCAGATGACAGCCTGCCTGACGCAGTAAAGTCGAGGTTGGCAAACCACCACCCAAAAGCTGAATCTAGCCAGAAAGTGTTAATGTCTTAGCTTGGGAGCCACACAGAAACAGGCTGCAGGCCAGATCTGGCCCCTGGGCAGTAGTTTGTCTACCCAGAAGCTAATGGAATCCTCTCTCCAAATGTAGAGAAATTCAGGTAATCTTAAGATTGGTCAGATTTAAACCACGAGCTATTGATCATGAAAATTTTTCCTACAAACATTTTTTAACATACACAAGGCACCAAAGGATTGTTATTATCATTGTTCAGTCAAATCTCACTCTTCATAACTCCATTTGGGATTTTCTTGGCAAAGATATTGGAGTGGTTTGCCATTTCCTTCTCCAGCTCATTTTTACAGATGGGAAACTGAGGCAGATAGGATTAAGTGACTTGCCAAAGGTCACACAGCTAGAAAGTGTCTGGAGCCAGAAGAAAAGAGCCCCATAACAACTGCAGGCTATCAGAATGACATTTTCTAGGCTCCAAAATAACGTGCATTTCTAAAACATTTAGAAGCTTTAAATTTAAAAGATTTTCTTTAGGATGTAATGATGTGGCTCAACGTGATGGAGACAGGGAGTAAGCAGTAATAGGAACAAGACCCTCATACTCTGAAATCTTGTATTTCCTACCAGTTACACTAGTTAAACATCTGTAGTTTCAGCATGAGTCAAGCATGAATTGCAGGATCTGTATTATTGATCAGTTCATCAGTCATCTAACCTGGATCCCTGAGAGTCTATGCTGGCTTTCACCTTTGTGCCTAATCTGTGTGGTTTTTTTTTAATTACTTATATTGTTCTTTATCTACTTTAGTTCAGAACTGTAAGACATAATTAATTACCTATAGTGTTCCTCCAATGTTCTGCTTCATTCTCCCACCACCACCAATTCTCATTCCAGAAGGGCAGCAAGACCTCTCCCACATTGACAAACGATGGCAAGGTGGACAATGGGGGGACCTGGAACCTGCCCGCTGGGGACTCTGGCATTCCAGAAGAATCCCCCAAGCTTGCACATGGTTCTTATTCCCTATGATGTACATGTCAAACACAAAGAAAGCACCTCCTCCTGAATCTGGCCGTGCCCATTTTCCAGGGTTTTGGGAAGAGGCAAAGATTTCTATGAAACAGGAGATGACTAGCTCCCAGACCCCAAACCCTGCTACACACCTCGGGCTGCCACTCCACAGATGGGGTTACAAGTCCACACCTGGGGCTGCTACTCCATTACTAATTGGGCTATTCTATCACCCTGAGAATCAGCCCAGGGCTGCTATTCCAGTAGCTGAAAAGGGATCCATAAGCTTCGAACATTTTGTCAAAGTGATCCGTGATAAAGAAAAGGTTAGGAACCCCTGGTATAGAGCAAACATTTTTATTTTTTCTCTAAAATGTTTATTTTATGGAAATAGGCCTTGATCAATGGCATATGTAAAACCCAGTGGAATTACTCGTGGTGAGGGGAAGAGGAGAAGAAAAGAACATGAATCATGCAAGCATGGGAAAATATTCTAAAATAATTCATTAAATGAAATTTTTCAATTAAAAAATAAAATGTTTATTTTATTCTATTTATTTTAGCATATATGCTATTAATATAAATATGATTTATTTTAAATTTTGTATTTCAGAGCTCAGTAGCAGAGCACATATTTGCTCTCATGAAAGCTTTCCCTGGCTATGACTCATTTTGGACTTGAAGACATCATCATCCGTGCCTGAATGCCCCCGGTTTATTCTGCCCCCCCATACACAAAGGTGCAGACCTGGCCTCAGGGTCTCCAGGACCCCTGAAGTGATTAGCTGCTTTTTCCCATGGGCATGACTAAGTTGGAACATTCTTGTCAGGTGTGGCTTCCTCTCTCTTGAGGGAGCGCTGAAAAAGCAGACGCCAGTCTTTCGGAGCCTGAGGATGCCGACTACTGCAGCCTTGTCACCTGGGAATGGCAAGTCTGTTTTGAGCTGTGGCAACCTGCGGCTGACTCGCTGAACCATCAGAATTCATAGACGGAGTCAGCAGATGCAGCGCCTGAAGACAGAGCAGCGAAAGAATCCTCACTGGACATCCCAAATATTCTCAGAGTAGTTAGGATGCCATTGTTATTTGTAGAGCATCACTATCAAAATGTGTGGATTTTATTCAAGGCAGATCTATAGATCTACTGCTCTCAGGCCATTTCGTGGCTGAGTTGGGATGGACGGGGCATAAAAATAACCCTATTTAGTTAAGTTCATCATCACTCCTCCAATGGAGCCTGTCCTTAGAGTACTCCTCTCCAGCACCCGGACTCAGCCAGCTCTTTTCCTTCTCCTTGTAGTTTATCACTATCTGGGACTCCTCATTCCTAGCCTCCAAATTCACAGTCCAATCTCTTCCATCCTGCTCTAGGACCACCCTCTCCTTTTCAGGTTCTAGACTCTAGAATCTAGAGCATCTGCTCCTACCCATTGACCTTTTCGTAATATCCCCCATCACCATCTTCTCCATGGAAGTATCTCTCTTGCCTCTACCCCGCCTTATCTCTCCCTTCACCTCCAGGCTCCAAACCTCCTGCCAAATAAAGCCCCTTTACAATTTGAGCAGCTGAGTTGCAAGCAGACACTGGGTAGCTGCCATTAGCGAGTGAAGTTTCCTTCATCTGCCCAAGAAAAGCCTGAAGCAGTCAAATTTCTATGAAGCTCCTCTGCTCAGGGGCCTCTTCCCACCTCCTGGCAATACTGTGATCTTATGCACAACAGAGGGGCACCATGTATCCTCAGGGTGGCTCCCCCTTCATCCTGAAATTTGTTCTGCACCTGCGTTTTACAAACTGTTCTTGCTTCTTGAAGAACCCGGACGATTTGAGAGTGTTTTCGCACGGATTTTTTTTTAACATCCAACTAAGTAGAATAGGCTTTATTGAAACTTACATGGCAGTTTTTAATAATATATCCATCACTAGTACTAATTTTCCCATTTTAATGATGTTGAAACTGAGGCCCAGAGAAATTAGTATTACAAAGCTGGTTTCTTACATCAGATTTGAGCTGAGATCTTCCTGAACACACAAGTCCAACACTCTTCCCATTATGCCATGTTGTCTCTTGAATCTCATTCCTGACACATTCTGCCTGCGCATCTCTTGTAGGTCAGTTGGTCTTTTGGTATCCCCGGCAGCCATTTAAGATGAAAAATTGCAAAGCTCTGGATATTCTCCCCCAACCCCTCTGGATGGGGGTTGGGGAGAATATTCCTCACTAGGACTTCCCTATATCAATAAAATTATAGGTCCAGTCCAAAATAATAGCAATGAACCATTATTAGTAATCTTAAATATTCAAATAGATTGATGTTCTCTTCAATTGAGAAATTCTCTCCAAAAATATGGATAGTAAGTAATCTATCCTAGAGAAAGCTTAAACTGGGTGAGTTCAATAATACAGACTAGTAGAGTTGGGGAGTGAGGAGTGCTGAAATGCAATGAGGTGGGGACAGTTAGGTCACTCAATGGATTGAGAGCCAGGCCCAGAGACAAGAGGTCCCGGGTTCAAACCTGGCCTCAGAAACTTCCTAGCTGTGTGATGCTGGGTAAGTCACTTAATCCCCATTGCCTAGCTCCTATCACTCTTCTGCCTAGGAACCAATACACGGAATTGATTCTAAGATGAAGGGGGGGAGGAAAGAAAGAAAGGAAGAAAGGAAGAAAGGAAGAAAGGAAGAAAGGAAGAAAGGAAGAAAGGAAGAAAGGAAGAAAGGAAGAAAGGAAGAAAGGAAGAAAGGAAGAAAGGAAGAAAGGAAGAAAGGAAGAAAGGAAGAAAGGAAGAAAGGAAGAAAGAAAGAAAGAAAGAAAGAAAGAAAGAAAGGAAGGAAGGAAGGAAGGAAGGAAGGAAGGAATGCAATGAGGCATTTGAAGACCATGAATACAATAATTAATAATAATAAAACTTTATTAATCATAAGAAATTAAAAGAATACACTTATGAGTTAGTAATTCAGGTCAAGAACTCCTTCCTTACAGACAAGAGACACTGATTAGAAACAATAACAACAAAACTTCTGATAGAATTTCCCTCTTGACTGGGTCTCTTTTTCTTCAGGCAGCAAAGAAACCAATGGGCACACCCTTAAAGAACTAGCTCCAGCCTACCTGTAGCCAGCTACTGCCCTATATGAGCGTTGTGCCAGGTTACCAATGAAGAAGAAAAAAGGAAAGTAAGGGGGTGATGGAGAAAGGGAAAAGTTGGAAAAGGGACTCCAGCTGCAGCTAGAGGGGGCCACGACTTGTCTTCTCATATTGAGCTTCCTAGGGCAGGAATTGTCTTGCTATCCCAAAGACTTAGCAGTGCTTAATAAACGCTTTATCATTCACTCATTCATTCAGGGTCCGCAGACTGTAGTCCTGGCTCTCACCCTTAACTTATTGTGTGACCTTAGACAAGTCCAGTTTCTACTATGGCTAAATAAATAAGAGGATTTCCTCCCCTGAAAAAATGAGAGGGTTAGACTAGATGACATCCAAAGTCCCTTCTTAGAGCTCCAATGTGCTGATCAGTCCTCCAAGGGGAAAGGATTCTACCTTCATCCCACCTTGCTTCCTAGGAAGTGCAGCTGGAGGATCTCCCAGCGATTGCCCAGGGCTCTTTCTAAGCCCGTTTCATGTCTCACCTTTAGCGATGGGTTAAGAAAGTAATTCTTACCCAGCTGGATTTCATTTTATTATTTAAAGGTGACAGGCAAGACTTCTCTCATCCCTATTCCTCCTCTTTTCGGGCGCAGTCAATGTCATTTGGATTCTGTTGCTGTTTTCTTCCCACATCTCATTAACCCAATGACTGCTGCTGCTGCTGCTACATTTGCTGAGGAAGTGTGGGCAATGCCAAGAGTTTCTTCCCTCCCAATTAAGGAATTTGCTGAAACAGATTCCCTAGTCCTTGGAAACTCTTCTCTCCTCCCTGGAGTCTTATAATTCCTACCGGCACTCAATAAAGCCCCACTTTCAACTAAGAAAGTCCTGTCAGAGGCTCTCTGCATGCTGACAAGGGCAGCAGGGCAGGATCCTGTCAGGAAGGCCATCCTTAAAACACCTTGGACAAACAAACAAAAAACATCATCATCATAAAAAAGAGAGAGCTAACAGGCTTTGTCATAGAGGGGACATCATAGCCTCCAAAAAGAGAATTGGCTAAAGGATATCAGGCCTTCGCTGTAAGTGGGGTGGGCTTATATGATATGATCTTGGGGTAGACCAGATGTATCCTTATTTACCTTCCTGCTGATTCTTAAAATTCTACCATGAACCCAACCATTCCAAGGGGCAATTTAGAACTATGCCCAAAGGGCTATAAAACTGTGCATGCTCCTTGATCCAGTAATACCATTACTAAATCTATATCCCAAAGAGATAAAAAGGGCAGAGGGGGCAGAGGACCTACTTGTGCAAAATATTCATAGCAGCTCTTTTTGTGGTGGCAAAGAATTGGAAATTGAGGAGATATCCATCAACTGGGGAATGGCTGAACCAATTGTGGCATACGTTGGTGATGGAATACTAGTGTGCTATAAGAAATGATAAGCAAGATGATTTCAGAAAAAGCTGGAAAGATCTGCGGGAACAGATGCAGAGTGAAATAAGCAGAACTAGGAGAATGTTGTACAAGATAACAGCAATATTGCTCTATGATTATCTTTGAAAACTTGGCTACTCTTAGCAGTGCAATGATCTGGGACAATCCTGAAAGACTTATGACAAGGAAAGCTATCCAGCTCCAGAGAAAGAACTGTTGGAGTCATCTTTCACATCAGTGCATTTAGGGTTTTGTTTGGGGGTTCTGGTTTTGTATGAATGTGCCCTTCCAACAATGGCCGATATGGAAGTGTGTTTTGCATGACAATAAAAATAATTGTTTTAATTCTACCAGGAAAGCTGGGCTAAGGGTCTATAATATCCCTGAAAAAGAAATGAACACACCGTGCCATTATCAGTTATCACCACCAGGCTGTAAACTACAGCTGCCATAGCTTTTAAATTATTTTTATTTTGTCTAATTAATTGATTTTTCAAGTTTTACTTATGCCTTTTGTTGTCACAGTAGTGCAAGCAGATGACATCCAAGCGCCCTTCCTCAGAGCTCCAAATCTGGTGGTCAATCCTCCAAGGGGAAAGGGTTCTGCCTTCATTACCTCGCTTCCCAAGAAGTATGACCAGAGGATCTCCCAGCTATTGCATAAGGTTCTTTCTAAACCTTCCCTTACAATCAAAAACAAAAACCTCCACAAACCACAAAATAAATAATTCAGCAAAGCCAAACAACACATCAACTGTCTGGTAGCATAGACAGTATTCTATACCCATAGTTTCCCACCTCTCCAACAGAAGAGAGGAAATAAGTTTCCTCATTTTTCCTTTATAGTCATTACGGTTATAAGACTTCACCTTTATTTGGTTATTTTTCATGTACATGATGGAAATCATTGTTTATTTTGTTTTTCTTATTGTTTGCTTGTTTCATTCATCCAGATTTTTAATATCAACTCCCTTAAATTCCTAGGCTTTGAAATTTCCCTGCCTCCTCTAAATCCCATCACCTACTGCTTTATTCCACCTCAGTCACCTATAGGAATAGTTACTCTATTTTGTTTAGTCATTTTAGTCTCTTTGTAAGCCTATCTGGGGTTTCCTTGGAAATGATAATGGAGTGGTTTGCCATTTCCTTCTCCAGTTCATTTTACAGAAGAAGAAACTGAAGCAAACAGGGTTAAATGACATGTCCAAGATCACACAGCTAGTTATTGTCTGAGGCTGGATTTGAACTCACAAAAATAAGTTCCCAATTCCAAGCATAGTACTCCACTTACTATGCCACCTAGCTCCCCAGTTACCCTAGAGATCTCACCCATAAAGGATTTACTTTCCTAATGAAAAATACTGGCATGCCTTCACCTGACTCTAACCTCCTAAATCTGTTCTTTGTCTGTATCAAGAATTTCAGACCCTCCAAGACTCTCTCAGGCTATCACTGCTTTGACTTCACTTTCCTCTCTCTCCAACCATTTCAGCTCTACGCTGTCCCCTGCACTTTGACCCCTCTTTTCCCCTTTATCCTATCCCTAATTTCTTGCTAAATCTCAGCTCTGGATTTCTCCCACCATCATCTTCCTCAACCCCTACTCACAAGTTGCCCCTAGACATCTCACAACTCCACTGAATGGATACCTTACAAATTTGTATTTTCCAATCACAACTGGACCCTCTCTGCAGCAAGGGCAGTCCTTTTATTGTCCCCAAATGATTCTCTAAGAGGCAACTAGATGGCTCAGGGGATAGAGTGTAGGGCTTGGAGTCAGGATAGACCTGAGTTCAAATCTAACCTCAGGCACTTAATGAGTTCTGTGACACTGGCCAAGTCACTTAACCTATGCTTGATTTAGTTTTCTCATCTGCAAAATGGCAATAATAAATAACAACTACCTCCCAGGGTTGTTACAAGGATCAAATGAGATAATAATTATTAATTATAAAATTAGCACAATGACTGACATGTAGTAAGTGCTATGTAGATGTTAGCTATTATTATCTTTGACATGAAGCCCTTTCCTGATTCCTTTATAGCTCTTGGGTCAAATCTGGCTGTGTGATCCTGGGCAAGTCACTTAACCCCCATTGCCTAGTTCTTACCACTCTTCTGCCTTAGAACCAATACAGAGTATTGATTCCAAGATGGAAGGTAAGCATTTAAAAAAAAAAAAAAAAAAAAAGACTTTTGGTTCAGCTAGGTGGCTCAGTAGATTAAGAGCTAGGCCTAGAGATAGGAAGTCCTGGGTTCAAATCTAGCCTTAGTCACTTCCTAGCTGTGTGACATTGGGCAAGTCACTTAACCCCAATTGTCTAGCTCTTACTGCTCCTTTGCCTTGGAACCAATATTTAGTATTGATTCCAAGACAGAAAGTAAAGGTTTCTTTTTTCATTTTTTTAAGTTAATTCTCTCCTCTCAAACAACCTCTCTCCTCATCTTGAAGAATCCTCTGGCTCGGCAAAGATAGTATATTCTAAATCCTAAGCATAATAATAGCTAATAATAATAATAACAATAACTAACACATATCTTTTTAAGGTTTGCAATTTATTTTACATTTATTATCCCATTTGAACCTCCCAAAACTCTGTGAGCTAGTTATTATTATTATTCCCATTTCCAAGACAAAAAGGTTAAACCACTTTTCCAAAGTTGAATAGCTAGTTAGAGGCGAGATTTGAACTAAGATCTTCCTGGTTCCAGGTCCAGCCTCTATTCACTCCATGACTGTTTCTTAACATGGGAACAGAGAAGGTCACTGTAGAGCAGAGGAAGATTTCACAAAAGCTGAGCAAATGAAAAAGGGACAGAAAATGGGAGGGGAAGAACGAGCATATGTTGAAAATATATTGCTTTTTTCCCCCATTTATGAATGCATCCCAAGTACAATCACCCTTCCCTTTTGTTTTCCCTGCATGGAGGGAGCTTTGAAAAATGACACATCTCCTGCATGATTTTCACGTGTAGAAGACTCTCTTTGGACAGAACTTCATGACAGACCATGTTGGTCTTTGGCATCCTTCCTTCTCTTCTGGAGTTCCCTTTTTCCTCCCTCTGAGCTGCCCAACTCTTCCCATTTTGCCACCTTCCCAAGCCTATACTCCTCTCTGTGCAGTTTAAAACCCTTCTGAACCCTGGGAGACAACATCTCCCAGGGCTCCCTACCACAACTTCCTCAGACACCTCCCACTTCCTTTGTGGGAGGTGTCTGAGAAAGTATAAAAGAGAGAGAGAGAGAGAGAGAGAGAGAGAGAGAGAGAGAGAGAGAGAGTGGTGCCAGTGTTTGGTGCCTTTTTTGGAGAAGGGATTTGGAGCTCCTTTTCCCGGGAACCAGAAACAGAGGAGAGCCTTGGTCCCGACATAGCTGTAGGAGATCTACCTCCTAGCTTCCCCAGACCTTTTGTGTCCTAACCTAAATAAACCCAGTTAAATATCTCTAAAGTGTAGCCTAAATTTTGTTGGGCTCCGAAGGGCTGGGTTTAATTTCCCCACCAGGGCTGAGGGCTACCCTGGCCACCTACCTTCCTTTTCCCTTACCTTCTTCCCATCTACATCCTTCCTCCCTTTTTCAGCATCAACATCTCCCTGCCTCTCCAGTACTTTAAATTCCAAACTTACCCTCCACTCCTCTTCAGATTACCTATACCTGTTCCATTATGTGGGGATCCTCTCAGAGCAGAAGGTCCTTCTTAGTTGGAGTTTCAGGCAGTATGAAAGTGAAGAGAAACCTGAGGGGGAAAGCTTTGGGGCAAGGGGACTTCCCTTCCTGGTGGCCCTCAGATCTAGAGATGTAAAGTTTCTAAAATATTAAAAGCATAGCAAATGAGTGCTGGAGGGAATTAGTTTGGAAGCTTTTGTTTTTAGAGAGAAGGAAAATTTAATAATCCTAAAGAGATCTCTTGTTTTGATTGTATTTTATGACTTGCAATACACTTTCCTCACTATGTTGCTGCAGCAGGTGGTGGTCATGTTATTATTCCCACTTTACAGGAAAGAAAATCAAGGTTCAGAAAAATGAAAGGCCTTGCCCAAGGCCACACAATTAGTGTCAAAGTTGAGACTCAATCCCAGCTTGATTGTGTACATATTGTTTCCCCCCACACACACACACCCTTCAGCCCACTAGAATGCAAAGTCTTTGAGGTCGAAGACTGTTTTGTTTGTCTTTTAGTGCTCTGAATTTAACAGGTACTTAATAAATAAGTGTGTGTGTGTGTGTGCATGTGTTAGCATGTTGAACTGAATAGTAGGTGTTTAATAAATCTTTGACAAATTGTATAGAGCAGCTTGTCACCTCTGACTTAACTAACCAAACTCCTCCAGACCAGTGACCTCACCCATCCTTGGACCCTGCTGTCTTTGATTTGGTGCTGACTCATTTCAGGAGAGAATCCTTTTGTCTTCTCCACAACCACACCCCATGGTGGAACACCCACTATCAGTGAGTCCCACCCATGCCTTACTTCTGAGTACCGGAAGAAAAAAAGAAAAAGTTTCTGGGAACAACCCCCCTTGTAATAAAGGAATGAAAGGTACAGACAACAGTGGAAAAGTCCAAAAAATTACAAGGAAATAACCATGTTGATGGCACAGGAAAATTCTTGAAGGGGGTGTGGACATTACTAAGCCTATTTCTGGAATACTAAATAATCTCCCAGACATGATCCATGGTGGTGAAGTATGAAACATGACTGTCTCAGAAGAATCCGAATTCCAGGTGACACAAATGGAGAATGATGGGAATGAAATGCAAAGAACACTGACATTGGAGCCAAAAAACCAGGACAAAAGGATTATTAGATAGATAGCCTCTGAATTTCCTTCTAGCTCTAAATCAATGATCCAATGGGCAATGGAGAGACACATGGAAGATGTGAGCAGGCTATGACATATTTTAAATGATTTGCACTCAAGTAATTATATAAAAGGCCTCATATTAATTTTAATATTTTATATAATGGCTTGTTTTCATTTTCATTTACAAAAAGATATGGATGTACAGGATGGGAAGGAAAGGAAAGAGAAAAGATGTCTCCTCTTAAGATGACAGAGAGAATCAGTGGCTTCCATTCTCTTTTCTTCGGTCCTAGACTAGCCAAGTTCTCTCTCAGGTAGCCTCAAGAAACAAAGCTCTCTTATTAGGCTATCAGGGAATAAAAGGAAAACAGTAAAAACAGTAGCCATATAAAACCCTTCCCCTTCCCCAGCCTGAAACCCTGGGGCTCATTTTCCCACAAACACACAGAACCATCACTGAAAGAAAGTATATTAGAGAGTTGCATTCTTAGAAAAGATAGGTGGTCAAAGCAAATGATGCCTCTGATGCTATAGATACAATAGATGAGAAGCTCTGATATTATCTTGGTACCCTTGTGGTATTAAAGGAGAAAGAGGAAAGTCCTAGCATGTTGGAAGAATCCTTTGCAGAGGATTTGCAAAAACATATGGATGTGCAGGATGGGAAGGAAAGGAATGGAGAACCTTCAGGCTTCATTGATGGAGGCTCTACTTAGACCAGTGAGAAATCAGATCCATTTAAGTATCTAATTCCACAAATTTTTTAGACCAGTATTCCCTGGGGAGTAGTTTAATCTCTGGAAAGCTAGTGAGCTGGTTTTCCTCTGAATAGTTTTCAAATTACTTCCATCTCCTAAAAAATCTCTAAGCATATAAAGGACACACCCTCCCCTACAACATCTTATCCTTACAAATGCTGTCTTCTGGACTGCTTCCAGTCTCAGGATATTTAGGATCTTTTCTGAAAGACCCAGCAACACCCTAAAGACATGATTTTAAATTGAAGCTCCCTCACCCCTCCTTCATTACTTATGCTTATACCATCTACAAAAGATGTTTTGCATAAACCAGCAAGCCTCAATTGGGCTGTACAATTCCCACTTGACCATCAGGCCTTACTGTTTCCTACACAGCTGCTCTATTTCCCCAGAACTCCTTTTTACCTAACACACATTCTTTTCTTCATGATAAAGTAGACGGATCTGGGGTTCATATGTTTATTTCTGTTATTCCACAACCCCACAGCCCATTTTCAGAAACAGGAATAATAATCTCTGATTATCTCAAAGGTTTGTTTGGAGGGTTAAATGAAGCAATTTATGAGAAAGTACTTTGTAAGCTGCAAATTCCTCTGCAAAAACAAAGCCTTATTGCCATTCAAATGGCTATGGGTAGGAGAATCAACCAAAGTATTTGTATACCTAGTTAGATCATGTTTTCTAAGGACTGCCTACATTTTTGGACACCCTGTGGGAGTTTTATAGATCCTTCTTGACTGACTGAGTGATTGTGAAGTTATAGGTTGGGCCAACCCAATGATTTCCTTAGGTCTATAACCATGACTAGGAAGGAGAAATGTTTTCTTCCCTGGCTTCTCTCCAAACTTCTTACATCATTTATGCATCATTTGCCTTCCTATATGCCCACTCTCTTCTACCTGTGCCCATCGATAGCACTTGTATTACTGCCACCACCTTGGGAATCTTGGGGTGGAAGAAGAGTTCATAGCTTTTCTTCAGTGAATTACACACATCATAGTCTCAAGCTGCCCTTTAGAATATGAGCTATTTGACTATCTGTAATATGGAAAATGGCAGGGGGTCCCCTGGAATTCTGGGTGAAGTTTGACCCTGTATCCTGTAGGAATTCCACCCTGACATTTTCCATATTACAGTATTACAAGAGGAAACTCAGAATGCGTATTCTGGTAGCTAAATTATAGATTCATAGCAGTTATAGAACCCAGCTTTACTCAGTTCTAATGGAGACAGTAGAGAGAATAGTGATTCTGTGGAGTTAGAAGACCTGAATTTGAATCCCGATTCTGACTCTACTTCCTCTGTGACATAGGGCAAGTTATTTAATGTCCCTAGGCCTCTGTTTCCTCATCCATAAAGTGAGAAGGAATGGACTCTATCTGTGATGGGAAAACCTTTGACACATATGCTGGAAGGAGTTGCTCCCTTCCCCTTCTCCAACATATCTGAGGACATTTCTCTCATCACCCATGCCTCTTCCCAGCAGCCCAATAGGAGCTTTTCCTCCCTCCCCTGTCTGGGGTAAGGAGACAGCTCATATGTGGCGAGAGGGTCCAGTTTGGGTGCTCAGTCTCTAAAAGGTTCGCCATCACTGGACTATATGATCTCTGATTTTCCACCTCTGAATCTATGATCCTATGGTATAATCATTTAAAGCTAGAAAGTATAAAGGTGAAAAAGAATTGTTGACTAAAGTATATGAAGATTATAAATAATAGTAGTGGTTGCCTATTCAAAGTATTATTACTCAAAGTTGAAATGATTTTAATAGCTTTTATTTACAAAAGAGGTGGAAAGAGTGAAAGCAGAGAAATACAAAAGGGTAGAGAAGACATTAGCCTATCTAACTAAATATTGCTCTGATGCTTGACTCAGCCAGGACTTGTTGACCTTCAACAGGAATTAAACTCTCTCCATAAGACGAGAAGAGAAAGCCAGCTATCCACTCACCCAAGTCCCTCCAAGAGGCAGGTCAAGACAATGACTCGAGCTGAAGGTGATTCTTGAGGCCGACTTTCTTCCTTGAGCCGACCTTCTTCTTGAAGCTGACTTCCCTCTTGAAGTCCAACTCCTTGAAGTTGACTTCCTTCCTGGAGTTGACTTCCTTCTCTAGCCCCAGAAATTCAGGGCCTTTTATAGTGGGTTCTTGTCCCTTCCTTTTTTCACAGGGGCCAATCACAACTTCCAAATTGTCTAGCACTGCCCAGGGGGCAGTGTTTGTGGGAACCAGTTCTCACCTTCTGGAGAAGTGAATACTCATCAAAAGGGTTCACAGATTACTGGCAGATTGACTTTCTTCAGGTGTGAATTCTCTAAGTGGTTTGTGAGCTCCTCCACCTAGTTCAAGTTTTTGTTAATTCAATCAAAAGTAGACAAAGGCGAGTTAATCCTGTCTTCACAATGTGGTGAGGTACTAGGTAGGGATAGTTAAGTTATTGTTAACCAAAGTGTTAGCTCCAACTAGGCAAAGAGAATAAGGGATTCCTTTTCATAAGTGTAAACTCAAAGAGAACAAAGAATTCCCTGTTACAAAAGAAACGCCTTAGAAATCATCTGGTGCAATTTCCTCATATTTTTGTTGTTTTTCAGTCATGTCCAACTTTTGTGGTCTTCCTGACCACATTTGGGGTTTTCTTGGAAAAGATAATTAAAGAGGTTTGCCATTTCCTTCTCTAGTTCATTTTACAAAGGAGGAACTAAGGCACACAGGTTTAAGTGAATTGTCCAGGAGCACATAGCTGGTAGTATCTGAGATCACATTTGAACTCAGGAAGATGAGTCTTCCTGATTCTGGGCCTGACACCTTGCCCTTTGCCACTTCCTTTGTTACCTCCTAGCTGCCCTTCTTCCTGTCAATTCAAGATGACACAAAGAATCAGTGGCTTCCATTCTAATGCCACTTTTCTTCAGTCCTAGACTAGCCAAGTTCTCTCTCAGCCTCAGGAACTAAAAGAAACAAAGCTCTCCTATTGGGCTATCAGGTGTAACCAACAAACATTTATTCATTTGTTCTGACCTAGAAAAAGACTCTTGTGCTATCAGTAGTATAATTTATCAGTAGTATAAGATGATAAGCCCGTCTTGGGATACCTCTACTAAAATCAGAACACAGCTCTAACTATGCTAGGACAGTTATGATAGGAAGGATGGTCATTGTTGAATTATATACATTAGTTCCACCCACTGAGATTTGGGGCTTGGAAGAGATAGAAGCAATGCAAGTAATTGGTAAGGGCTTGGATGGCATAAAGGCTAGCTTATGGAGCAATCTTATATCTATGGCTTTAGCAGACCTACTTGACAGGATGCAACTAACAGAATAAAGCTTATAGGACAGGAAGAAGAGATGAGCTTGGGAAAATCAAGCTGTTAGAACAAGCAGAGTGTCTCAAGCCCACACAAGCCCAGGATCAGAAATTTTGGTCCCCTTCCTATTCACCATGGCCCAGGCTCCCAATGCAGTATCCCTGACAATCTACCTTAGTAGTATCAGTGAGACTGGGACATGGACCACATGCTATAGGAGAGATTTTTTTTAACCCTTACCTTCCACCTTAGAATTAATACTGAGTATTGTTTCCAAGGCAGAAGAGTGGTAAGGACTAGGCAATGGGAGTTAAGTGACTTGCCCATCACTAGGAAGTATCTGAGCTAGATTTGAATGCAGGACCTCCCCATCTCTAGGTCTGGCTTTCATTCCACTGAGCTACTGAGCTGCCTCCCCCAAAGGAGAGAATTCTTCATGAATCAAGCAAGACCTGAGACAAGACAAGGAGAGAGGACCCAGAAACCTGATTTTCAGAGTATGGCCCCAATAGGCTTGCCAAGGCAAATGCTTCTTCCAGTTCCAGGGCTTCAATCAGCTGGCCCATGGGTGTTAGCAACAACTGAGCAGAGAAGACCCACCAGTTTCTGAGAAGAAAAATGTCCTAAAATGAAAGTTACCATGAAAACAAGCCCCCAGGATAGATGGGGAGGGAGGGGACATTTCACTGGCCTTCGAGCCTATGTCACATTGGGTGTGGCCAACATCAACTCAACAAGAAAATATAAGAGTTGCAATGACTCAGGGAGCATAGTCCCAACCACAAATGTAATTCAGGTCGATGTGTTTTCCTTCATCCTAGTTTACAGTACCAAGGCTTCGAGCCATCCCTATAACAGCCTCTACTTTAACAGCTGAAACCTGAAGGCAAAGTTATCTGTGATCATTTAACAGGGCATTATAGACCCTTGCCACTACACTGATATTTTGTCATAGCTTCATTTGCCCGGGTTACTTCCCAAGAATCTTAGCACTGGAAGGATGACAGAGATTAGTGGCATCAAGTGCAGGGTGGTGCAAGTTTTTCAAAGTGAGAGATAAGAGATAAAAGAGAGATTCACTGATGCCCCGTAGTACACCTGTCCCCATGCCACATTGGACAGTCGATTTATGGCAGGCTCTGCCCATGGACACGATCTTTGGACCATAATATCAGTACCACACTTTAGTGATGAGTTTGCAGGGACAGACTAAAACAAAGAAAAATTTCAGGTCCTGGAGAATAGTATCACTGAGGCCTTGGAGCAACATTCTGTTAGCCTATGTACAGGACATCCTGCACAGCTCCAACAAGGAGATATATGCAGGTTTTTATGGTTTCTTCTTTCATTGGGAGCCAGGATATTTATAAGCAGATACTAATTTTTACTGACCAGGACCAAGATCTTGGGGCAAGAAGTCAGAAGCGGTAAGTAGGGGAAATGGACAGCAAGCAGACAGGGTTTCTCCAGTCTGGGGAGTAGACGTGAGGATTAAACTAAAGTCACAGTTTGTGATACAAGCCACCATTGCTTTGATATTAACTCACTTGGATTTTTTTTTTCCATTTTGATTAAATGTTTTTCTGAATCACTGTCCTCTGTAAAGGTGATTCAATAGCTCAAGGGGATAGAATGGGAATGGCAAACTGGTGGGAAGCCAAGCCGAGTAATTAGATTTGCAGATTCATCTACATACATCTTGTAGACATAGACCTCATCATCCACTGTGACCCATGCTAGGGGTGAAGCTAGGGGATGATTAGCAGTAAGCTGCCTCAAGATTTTGACAGGGAGGATCAAATGGCTTGGCTGATACTCAAAGAACACTCTGGTGTTGAGTGCGTAGAAGTAAGAAAGCTCCTGGTGAGGGGCTTTTAACTCAAGTTCCTGCCCCAACTGGGGAAGACAAGAAGAGGAAAAAGTGCAGAGGATAGCAATTTACCCCTCCTGGTAGAACCCTTAAAAGTACAAAAGAAGCAAAGGGAACAATCCAAACGGCCATTAGCACCGTCCTATTCCACCCAAAGGAGGGTTCTCACACGCTGGTCATCAGACAAAAATATCCATGGAGGCAAAGGGAAAGAAGGGCCGGGTCCAATTTGGGGTCAATCCAAGCATAAATCAAAAAGTCAGGCCAGTTTGGTACCAAGACTTCTTTGAGGGTGCAGGCAGGGTGGGTGGAACTAAAGTCCAAAGTGCAGAGACAAGCTGAAAAACTATTTGCTGAAACAGGTCTTCCAGCAGGTCAGGATCAGGAAGAAAGATGTAGGGTGTGTCACAGGAGTTGACTGTTTTTCTGACTCAACCGATCTCCCCAGGGCTTCAGTCTTTTACAGCCTCCTTTCTTTTCACCACCCTGCCCCTGCCCTTCATTGATATGCCAAAATGGCCCTAGACTGGGTCTGCTCTTGCCCCTTCCTAACCCACTTGTATGCTATTTAGGGAATGGGCTTGGATATTAAAAAACCCTTTAAGAGAAAGTCTGGAAGCAAGTCCTCGGGAAGAGATTAAATCTATCTTAATTATCTCCACAACTAGGTGTCAGCAGTGAATAGAGCACCAGGCTTGGAATCAGGAGGTCTCTCATCTTCCTGAGTTCAAATCTGGCCAGACACTTACTAACTATGTGAACCTGGACAAGTCAATTAATTCTCATTTGCAAAATAAGCTGGAGAAGGAAATGGCAAACTATTCCAGTGGCTTGGCCAAATGGGGTCACGGAGAGTTGGACACAACTGAACAACAACAAAAATAAGCCAGTTCCCTGGAAGGAAAGAAGTATTTATGTAGAGCCTACTATGTGCCAGGCAATATGTTAAGCACTTTACGAATATGATCTCATTTGATGAGGACAAATTCCATAACCCTGTGAAAGGGAATTTTGGAAAGAAGAAACAGGTTTGCAGCAAAGGGGAATGGAATTCTGATGAAACTGCAGACACTGGGGTAAACCTGGTTGGAATGTAGCAGGAGAGAGTCTGGAGATTCTAACTGCCAGCCTGGGGGGAGTTGGCTCCATTCCCCTTTGCTGCAAACCTGTTTCTTCTTTCCAAAATTCCCTTTGGCAAGCCCTCCCAGGTAATGGGGAGTAGGAGGTAGATACATCATTAACCCTGGAACATATTCAAGGATCAAGAGCACCTGGAGCAGTTTAACTTTTCTCCTAGAAGTCTGCAAAGGTGGAAGGTCAGTCAGGAGCTGAGACAGTTAAGGAAGGAAAAAGGAGAGCTATTAGCTGTAGATAATTAGGGTTGTAGTTGTAGATAAGTTGGTGCCTTTAATCATTTGGGGTGATCATATTATAATACTCCTCCTTCCCGAAACCTTGGGAATTTGGAAAAAGTAGGGTATGGTTTCATTGTCTAGGTCCAGAGGAAGTGGCTTTGATGTGAGGATGTCTTTCCTAGTATGATGATCATCAGGGAGATAGTTAGGAGGGCAGCATATATATCTTTGCTTTTCTGGTGATATTATGTCCTATGACAAAGTTTTGTATATTCTTCCAATAGCAAGAGGTTGGATTTCTAGCAAGGGATGAATCTTTGATGATAAGGACTTTCTGAAACATCTAAGGCTGCATCTCCTTAGGCTGCAAACCTTAAAGCAAAATATTAATGTCAGCTATTATTATCAGAGAAGTAAGACTTTTATCATCAAAGACACAGCCCTAACCAGAATATTTCTAGTGTAGGTTCCTTCCTTATCTCTCTGTTTTTTGAATGTTTGCTTTTTAAGACAGCATGATGGTAACTCTTGCTTTTTCTTGGTTTCATTTGGAAAATTTTCCCCATTTTTTCACTTTTATTTTCTACATGGCTTAGTGTTTTTTAATGTATTTCTAAATAAGGAATAGATTGAAGGTTTTGTTTTCTCATACAATCTGTCTATTTTTAGCTTTATTTGACTGTTTGATCACATTTAAAGTTTGATCACATTTAAAGTTATGGGTTAGGTTTATATTTTCCTCCATTTGTCTCTAATATTGGGTTTTTCAAGTTATGATTTTCCCCCTTCTCTAAATAGAATGCTATGGGGTTTGGTTTTTTGTTTTTTTGTTTTGTTTTGTTTTGTTTTTTCAGTTACTTTAGCTTAATCTTTTTTAAGGTGGCTTTATTCCCACTGACTCTCTTCCTTTCACCTCCAGCCCCTTCCTCCCCTTCATTACCTCTTTCTTTTATTTTAGGGTTTTACTTACTCGTTCCTTTTTCTTTCCTGCTTTTATCTGGTTCCTCAATCCTTGCCCCTTTTTTCCTTCTCAGTTTGTAAAGTAGATTTTCCCTTCCTCTCCAACTATTTCTGTTCATTAGTTTTTTAAATTTCACCTTTTCCACTCCTTTCCATAGATTTCCCTAACTCTCTTCATTATCCATCTGTTCTTTCTGCCTATTCCAGGCCTTCATTCTCTGGTTCATGAGCCTTATAATTATCTAGTCTCTCTCTATTCTCTATATGCCTCATGGAATCAGAACTTCAAAGGTACCCATTCTGGGCTCTCTCCTCTAGGCAGTTATTGTCCCTGCCTTTGTAGAACTTGCTCTGAGGAATCCCTTTCTCCATGGTGCCTCACTCCCAGAACAATGTGAATTTCTGCAGGTGACAGAGAGGATACAGCCTTGTGGTAGGACACCTCCCTCCTCCAACATCCCTGATTATTCAGCCTATCAACAATCTATACTAGTTACCTTCTTTTCCTATTTCTCTCAAAATCTCTTCCCTAAATTCATACCCTCTCATTCTTCCAAGTATCAGTTGTCCCCTTCCTAGATAGTCTTATGGGGGGAAAACTGGGGGTTAAATTAAATATTTATCTGGGATCAGAAGGGTGAGTAGGAGACAGGAATGGACAATAAGGGGGGAACCTACAGTTCAATGGGGAAATACAGTTCAATGAATGGTTTGGGCAACTGACAGGAGTGACAATTGGGCCTTAACTGCCACACTGATCCACCCAGTCAGAGAAACCAGCAAGTGAATGATAGGAGGGTTTATCAGCACAAGTTTTAATAATAATAGGGGGTCAGGGTTAATGGGGAAAGGTCACATTGAATCTAAACACTAGGGACTACACAGGGGCTGGGAGAATGGGTTAAAGCCTATACTGCACTATCCGACTATTACATACTAGAAGGGAAAATGGGTCCCTCACAAAATCATGTCTTCTTCAGCTCCTGTTGGTGGCACAGGAAACGGGTCCACAGAAAGGTAAAACCAGGAAATGCTAATCAAGGAGCTTGTCTCAGACTGGGATGTCCACCACCCCAGCTAGATCTTCCTGCTCACTTGATCTTCCCTGGCAGGTCTTCCTTGACAGTGGTAACTCTACTCTCCTTGGGCAGATAAAGGCATCCACACCTTCTCCCTTTCCCAGTTTGACCAGAGTCCACAAGGGCAAAACAGTTTTTCCCTTCATTCTATTTAGAATGTCCTTGGCCGGCAGCCAAGGCTTTTCGCCTTAGTCTGTCTGCAAAAATCTGCTTTTCTACTTCTAAAGCCTATACCTATTACAGTAGGATGAGTGGTCTTTTCAAGCACCAAATCCCCCAGATAATGCCCAGCACAATGTTCCAGCTCTCTTCACAGAACATCTCTCTTGACCCATAGAAGCATTCATCTGTGGAATTGCCTCCCACCACCAAAACAAGTTTTCCTTCATTTGCCTCCTTTTTCAAGTCATTCTCCCCTCTTCCCCAACTATTCCCCTGCAGGCTCTTCTCTCTGAGAGACCACAAAGCCACCTTCCCCTCATCACTAGCCTTTGATTTGACCCAGACACATTACATATACCCTTCTATTCTCCTATTCACTTTCCTCCTTTCATGCACCCTCCCTCAAAAAAAATATTGATTCACCTGTAGGTAGGGTGTTACAAGGCTCTGTCCATGATGTCCAAGGCCATTGTTTTTATCTCAGTCTCCTAGTGTACATTTAGAAAAAACTCTCTTGCCAGACTCTCTCCTGTCATTCTGTTGCTATTGCTGTCCTTGACAACTGCATTTCATTTTTATTGTCTGGGGTATTCAAGAAACAAATAATCTCTTCAGGCCTGGTTTTCTAAGAATGTTTCAAATGCTTTTTATTATTGAACTTCTATATATTTTTTCATTTATGGTTCAGCTTAGATTTTTCAGGGTAGTTCACCCTGGGCTGCATGCTGAGCTCCATTGTTCTTGTGAACATATTGTTCCATTCCCTCCTGCATTTTCTGGTTAGTGCAGAATAGTCTTGTATTATGCCAATTTCCTTTCCTTCATATTTAAAGGTCTTTTTCCTGATCCCTTGAAAAACTTGTTTCTGAAATGAATTGTTAAATTTAACTATTATGTGTCTTAGAAATGAATTATGGAGCCAGGGCTAGACACAGGAAGTCCTGGGTACAAATATGGCCTCGGATATGTCCTAGCTATGTGATCCCAGGCAAGTCACTTAACCTCCATAGCCTAGCCCTTGATGCTCTTCTGTTTTGGAAATGATACATAGTATTGATTCTAAAATGGAAGGTAAGGGTTAAAAAAAAAAAAGAAATTGTTAAATTTAACTATTATGTGTCTTAGAGTTTATAGCCTCAGATTTCGGTTTGGTTTGATTTTTTTCCTTTATATCTATAAATTCTTTCAATTGGAATTTTATTTTTTGGGTTCAGAAATTCTGGGCAGTTCTCTTGCATACTTTCTCACATTATTATATTCAGGTTTTTTGTCTTGTTATGCCTTTCTAGGAGACTATGAATCTTATGGTTGTCCCTACATATCCTGTCTCTGGAAAACGATTATGTTTTCTTTTAACATTATTATTTTTGCTTCTCTTCTTCTAGATTGTCATTCTTCTCAGTGTATTTGTATTACTAAACAATTGGCTTCTCTTGTTTCTTTGTTAAAACTTGCCATCACAGATTCAAGTTTTCCTATTCTGCCAATTTTGTTTTCTGCACTGGTCCTAATTCTACTCTAATTTCAATCTTTTTCTCTGCCCTTATTTTCTCCTGTTGCTCACGTTTTTGACTCCTCTCTAATGGTAGTTTCTCTGGGGATTAGATCTTGTTCCAGTGTCCAGTTCAGCTACTTCTGTTCTTCAATTCTTTGATCCAGTATGAGCAGTTTAAAGAGATTCCAAGCTATCACTAAAGAGTTGATTTCTGTAGTTTGGGTCTCCAAGGTTCTAGGAGGTGAGCTGGAGGGTTTTAGCTCTATTTTAAGCCTAGACATATATCTATCCCTTTCCTTCTGTTCTTCTGCTCTCCTGAAGAGATGTTTTGCAACATAGAATGCTGCCGCAGTGCTGGCTATTTGTTCCCCCCAGAAACCTCTGTAACCTGAATTTTCCTTAGCACTAAAAAGAGGGAAGGGGGACCAAAGTGTGGGACTGGGTTTTGTTGCAAGTCTGTGGGTCATGTTCTTAGATTGTGTAATGACTAAAATTAATCTTGGAGACTTTATTATTATGTTATTATTAAAATATTTTATTACATTAAATTATTATTATTTTATTAAATTATAGGCATATTACATTTTTATTACTATGTTAAATTATATTATTTATTAGTTAAAAGTGTTAGAGAGAATGAGAAGAAAAATCACCAAGTTGCCCTAACTAAAAAACGGCTTCAGTGCTTCCCTGGATCCAGTACCCAGATGAGGTTCAAATGAAGTGCTCCAGAGAAGAAAGAGAACTTGAACTCCATTCGGGGTTCAGTTCAGAAGAGCCCTGAGCCAAAAGGCCCACAGTACCATTTGGTCCTTGTCTCTTTATAAGGTCAATGATATCACTCCTACTGGGGCGCTCTGACTGGACAGCCTAGGTCCCAAGTCCTGATTTCCAGACATATCACTCACCACGCAGGGACTTCTGCCAGCCCCTCCTGGAAGTCAGGACTCCAGATGCCCATATGGCCCCTTCATTACATGACTTGTTGGCATCCTGACTTAATGCTCTGAGGTCATTTCCAGTTCTAGTTCCAATCTATTATCCTACAGTCCTCTAACCTCCCTCCAAGTTCATATCAATCCAGGAAGCTACATTCTCGTGGAAGGACGTCAGCCTTTCCTCAGGCTGTCTGTGGATGATTGTTGAGTTCCTAGGACAGAGTATAGTGCAGTGGTTCCCAAACTTTTTTGGCCTACCGCCCCCTTTCCAGAAAAAATATTACTTAGTCCCCTGGAAATTAATTTTTTTTAATTTTAATAGCAATTAATAGGAAAGATAAATGCGCCTGTGGCCATCACTGCACCCCTGGATCGCTACAGCACCCTCCAGGGAGCAGTGGCGCCCACTTTGGGAATCACTGGTCTAATGCCAGGTCCTTGTCCTGAAGAATCTCCATGGAGATTGGAGAAAATCCGCAAGGGGTAGAGCTGAGGATGACTTCCAAGAAAGATAAAGATGTTTCTGGTGGGTGGAAGGAACCCACAGTTCCTTATACTGTCCCAGTTAAACCTCAGACAGATAGCCTTCCTAAATCAACCTCAGGGACTTTCCCCTTTGACAATAGGGCTGCAAAGTGTTAAATCTGAATGAATATAAACATAGCCTGATTTCAGTTATTCAGGAGTTGATGATCTAATAACGTCTATTTAATAGGGGGAAGGATCAAAAGAGATAACACAGTGTTTGGGTTTTTTGTCTGTTTTGTTTTTAGTTCAACTGTTCTTTACTTAGAAAGATACTTTTAGGTTTCCAGACTATCTAAAAGAAACAAAAGCGTTATAAAATAAAGTCACTCTTGAAACTAAGTCTTACTGTTCAATCTGGAACATTCCCATGGAGATTAGACGAATTCATACTCCCAAAACAGTGCCCAGAAGTAGTTACAGACATCCTCAAGATAACAAAATAACTCTCCCTTTCCAAGTTGACTTAATATCCTATTAATATCCTTAACAACATACTATATTTGTAACATACTTTTGTAAGTATGTTGTAAGACGTTTTACAAACCTTAAGGTACTGTATAGCTAATAGTTGCCTGCTGAGTGTTCTTTTAAAAATTCCTTCTCTTCATTCATTTAATAAGCATATATTGAGCACCTACTATGTGCCAGAAACTGTGCTAGACACTGGGAATTCAAAGACAAAATGAAACCAAAAACTCAAAAGCTTACATACTACTGGAAAGGCTCTGGCTCCTTCTGTCTGCCTCATTCTGGGGCACTTCTTTCAGAAAGTTATCATTTGGGAGATAGGGTGAAAAATCAATAGAGTAAGAGTGTAGACTAGTTGTGTGGCCCTGAGCAAGTCATTTAAGCCCAATTGCCGAGCCCTTGCTGCTCTTCTTCTGTCTTGGAAATGATACTAAGACTGAAGGTCAGGGTTTGAGGGGAGGTGGGCAAAAAATAGGACTCAATTCCTATTTGTGAAACCTGTATAGTTGCAGGTAAGACCTGTAGCAGTTGCAGGTTAGATCTCCGAATCTTATTTTCTCCATCTTTAACAACGTGTGCATTGTATTCTGGGGTGTGCAAAGAGCCAACTTGTGCACTTATGCAAGCGTCTGGTTGAATTTTTCATGCGAGTGTTTATACCTCTGGAGTTGGCAAATGCTACAAATCAGGGCTCTCAATTTATAGTTTTGTTGGTTGTTTAGCCTTAAAACTTGAATGGAAAATGGTGATAAAATGTGGATTAGGCGTAAATGGGCAAACATTCCATTTTGAGAACTGTCGTTAAACATTTACCCACCGTTCTAGCCCCCGGTTTTGTTAGATGATTTCTCGAGTCGTTTCCCAGTTCATATCTTATAAAACAAATATGTTCATTTTGCTATTGACTTTACTGCAAATAAACCTTGCCATCCGGGGGCTCCAGAACCACATCTACCCAAAGAGTGTATTTAAAAAAGAGATAGCCAGAGCTTCCCTCTAGTCCCACTTTGCCACCACATGCCCGCACACAGACCTACAACCTCAGAAGACCCTAAAGAGAGCCCTGCCAAGACTCAGAGACAGAAACCCAATTCCTGATAACTGCAGTAACCCAAGACGAATGCTGCCTTATTTATGAGCTCCCAAACGCCAATAAACTGAACAAAGAAGGAAGTGCATTAAGACGGGCAGAGGAAACCCAGTCTATCTCTGGACCCACAGCAGTAATATAGTATTAGTACTTGGAGTCCCTGCTGAAACTAACTACTCAGAGCAATAAGATCTGCACCAGAAAGCCAGTTATGTTGGCCAGAGACTCCCCTTTTAACTTCTCAAAGTCACTCATTCATAGCTAGCTCTCTTAGCTACCTGGGAGCTACAGAAACCAAAAGCAATCGGCTTCATATTGGGCAGAACAGAACAGCTCCAGAAAGAGCTGCCTCCTCACTTCTATATTTTTGTTATGCTTTCAGAGGAATAGAACCTAATTTTAGAAGAAAAAAAATCTACCAAAACAATCTGGCCCCATAATCTGGAGTAATAAACAGAACCAAATGTCCCAAACCTTCCTTTATTTCACGTCAAACAACCATCACCACCAGGCAAAAATCTCAGCAAGATCCCCCCTTTTTGTTCTTCACAATGAAATGAAGCTATCTTTATTAATATATTAATATAATATAAATAACTGCAGTTTTTTTAATTTTTTAAAATATTTTTCCATGTCTACATGATTCATTTTCTTTCCCTCCCCTCTACCCTCCCCCTTCTAAGATCCAATAAGCACTTCCACTGGGTTATACAAATGTTATCACTTATACCTATTTCCATATTATTCATTTTTGCAATAGAGCAATCTTAACCATAACTTCAAAGAACTGCTGTAAAGCATGTCTCCTTCCTCTTGGTGGAAAGGTGGTAGATTACAGACGTGGAATAAGACATACTCCCAGACTTTCTCTGTCACTACTATTTTGTGATCTTGAGTAAGTCACTGAACCCGTGGGCCTCTGTTTCCCCATATGTAAAATGAAGAGGTGAACTAGATGATGTCTAAGGTTCCTTCCTTATATCTGCAGACAGGGCTATTGCATTGACCAAATGAGATCATATCTGTAAAGCACTTAGCATAGTGCCTGGTGAAAAGTGGGTGATTAATGTCGGCTCCCTCCCTTGTCTTGTTTGGCTTTGCTGTGTTTCTTTGTGGGTAGATTGGGGGGGTGGGTTCCAGTGGCAGAAAAGCCAAAACAGAAAAGCATTAATGAAACATTTATGTCAAAATTTAAAAATAAAGATTCCACTTTTTTGGGGGAAAGTACTCCTCTGCCAGGCACCTCCTACAAAGAGTGCATTCACTTTTGTGGGTGGAGGGTCCCAATCGTATAGTTTACGGAATTACTCACTGCTTATTGCTGTGGCCCTACCTAAAGAAAACGCCGAAGAATTTTAAGGAAGAACTAATGGGATCTTGTATCCTGAGTCTACTTCACATCCACTTTCCCCTCCTTCCCTCATTGCCCGCCTTTAAGCCATAGTCCCACAGAGAAGTTACTCAGCTCTCCAAGGAAACATCCAAGGAAAAGGGGATTCAGGCTCAGGAGGCTATTGATTCTCACTCCCATATATCAAATTTACTTTCTTAATAACTGGAAGATTCATTGTCTCCTGACAACCAGTGTCACTGGGTAATGGCCAACCAGTCAGAGAAACGATAATTTTTATGCCATAAAAACTGAATTCCGTTTGTTCACTGAAGAGACTGAATGCTGCTTATCAAGCAAAAACCTATAAAATCCCAAGTGACAAAAGGCAAAGAATTAAGCCGTGATGTACGGTGGACTGACAGACCTTTCATTATCCATGTCCATTACCCAGTGGCCTCCCTCTCCCTCATTTGGGGGAATTTACAGCTTGGCCACTCAACAACCCCTGCTCTTCCATCGATTGTGTCTGGAGCCAGCACTGACTAAGAAGCATGGAATCTTGAAGTTGGAAGGGCCCCTAAAAGCTGTTCTAGCCCAATCTCCTCTCCTATGCAGCTCCAGGAGCAGGAAGCCCACACCTTCTTTGGGATACTTCAGCAGCAAAACATCCTGTAGGTTGACCACAGGTTGTCCAGGACAGGTACAACTAGATTGTCCATCCCACGCAGAACATGTTGTGTGACCTCACCACAGGAGACCTAACCTTTGAAAAGAGAGTGGAAGAAGTTCCAGACCACAGAATCACACTGGAACCTTAATGCACTGCTCTCCCTAGGATTCCGTATTAGGTTAAAGGCTCTTTATAGGTATAAATTGTCCTATAAGAGTAAAGTCAGTCCTGCTATAACTCAACACATTCACTCCTAAAAATCACCGGCCTATGCAAACCCTCACAATAAAAACCACAGGGCTTATGGGGGAAATGATTTAAGGGACAAAATGCTTAAAAACTTCATTAGTTTAAAAAAAAATTAGGCAAACAGGGTGAAATACTTGCCCAGGGTCATACAGCTAGTAAGTGTTTGAGGCTGGATTTGAACTCATGAAGATGAATCTTACTAATTTCAAGCCCAGAGATCAATCCATTGTGGCCGAATTTACAATTTTTTTAAAATATAGGAATCCTATAAAAACAGCAGCATAATTTTATTCATGTCAAATGGTTAAGAAACACATAAATACCATAATAAATAGTGGTGGAAGCCTCAGCTTGAGGCCAAGGATTCTCTTTGGGGGGTTTGGGGAAATACGTTAGTGTATAGGTGCTGCCCATCCCTCAGTCCACAGTTCCTACTGCACCAGAAGATATATAATAAATCTGCTACTTTACTTTGAAAACTGCTACTCACAGCAATTCAATAATCCAGAACAATCGTGAGAGGCTTATGAAAGAGAATACTATCTGCCTCTAGAGAAAGAACCGTTGGAGTAGGAACGCAGATGAAAACATAGGATTTATCACTTGTTTATTTGGATATATAATTTGGGAGGTTGGATTCTATAAGATGACTCACTAACAAAAATGAATAATATGGAAATCTGTTTTGCGTGATACTACACGTATAATAACCCAGACTGAACGGCTTGTCAGCTCCCTGAGAAAGGAAGGAAGATGGGTGGGAAACAATTTAGATCACACAACTTTGGAAAGCTTATGTGGAAATTTGTTATTAAAAATAATAATAATCAAATGAAAAGGACCTGAAGTTTGCTTGTGGAAGTGGGCTCCTAATTCCATCCCAGCTTGTCCAAGACCAAGTACAACTGGATTGCCCATCCCATCGGGTACGTGAATTCACATGGGAGAAAGAATGCATCTGTGCTTGACCCTCTAGGAAACCCTACAGAGAAGGCAGTTTAGTGATGGCAGGGATCAAAGTGACTGATTCATCAATTGGTTTTTGGTGGTGTATGTGTGTTTGGGGGGGGGGGAGGTTCCCAACATCTCTTTCCCACTCTATTCTTTCCAGCGTTCATGCCCGGACCTCTCAGGGCCACACTGGATGACAGGAGAAGTTGGAGCCTCACCACAGGCTGGGATAGCTTTCCCCACCACAAGATTCTTGAGGTTACCCTCCTGACAGAATGCCCCAGTACCCACCATGGTGCAATTTTTTGTTCTTCCTGTTTCTAAAGGACACAATCCCACATTAGCAAACACGAGGTTCAAGTCATGCTCAAACCGTTTTGTAATATTTCAACTGTGTTGGAACAAATGCATGTTTTCAATGCAAGCATTATAGCAGAACTGACTGTACTGCAGCAAATTTAATAAAAAGCATTATTCAAGAGGCATAAGCTTTGTACCAAATTTTGTACCAAATTGTCCTGTAGCTGCGTAATTCAGTCATTAAAATCCCTAAAAAAGGTATTTAAGAGTACTACGCCTTATTCCATATTCTACAGATAGTAATATTATTTCAAGATTCTGGAGAAAAAGCTTTGCCATTTAAACAATACCCTTCGAGCCTCCCAAAATCTTTGTGAGGACCCCCTGATACACGTCAGGCTTCAAAGCCATCATCAGTGTGTTGGCTAGTTTACTGAACTGCTTTATTTGGACTCTCTTTAAGAAAATATTATTTGACAGGCAATTATCTCTCCCTCTCACTGGTCCCTCATTGAACCATTTTTTTAAATGAAAAAAGCAGAACTCTCCTAACAAATATGTGGGGCCTAACAAAATAAATTCCCAGTGCCCATGTCCAAAACAGCATCATTGTGTGCTCTTTAAGTCCATCTCCTCTCTGGCATCTCCTCTCTTTCTTTGACTTTTTTTTTTTAGTTACAAAGGATGGTCCGAAAGGAAGGAAAAGGTGGGGGGAGGTCTATATCAGAAAGCAATGTGATATAAAACACAGTAAAATAAGACCATTTTTAAATGAAAGAAAAAATAAAACTTTCAAAATTAAAGGCATTTGACACAAATTTACAAGATTAAAAACGATTCTTCAAAAGATAAGTGGACAAAGGACATCTGTGAAAGGCGTCACCAATGGATGGAGAGTTGGGACCAGACTTGAATATGAGTAGGGGAGAAAATTAGATTTCCTTTGTGAAATTGCTCAGTTCTTTCCATGATCTCAAGCTTCTCCCTAAAATGAAGGCCCATTTGGCTAATTAGCGTCAACATTTCTCCAGTGATGAGGAGCAATAAGCCCTTTGATTTGACACATTAAGAGCAGTAGCTGTCGCATAGTAGATACAGAGCGAGCCTTGAAATCAGGAAGACCAGGTGCAAATCTTGCCTTTGCCATGTATTCTCTGTGCAGTGCTGGGCAAATCCCTTAATCTCTCAGCACCCTCAGGAGAGAACAACAATAACAGCAATAATAATAATTACAGCTTACATTTGCATCACACTCTAAAGTTTGCAAAAGGCATACATTCTCTCATTGGTTCTTATGATCTATAGAGCAGCTACCCATCTGTTCTGGTAGAGAAGAAAAATAAAAGGAATTCTCAATCCCCCAAAAGCATAAATCTGGTCCAAAAGAAAGAGGAGGGAGAGAGAGGAAGGCCATGTGCCTTAATTGTAGACACCCAAGGGAGTACAGAGGAGGAAAGAGAGACAGCAAGGGGAATCGAGGCATCAGTTAACACCTCCAAAAATAGGGCAGCCAACCTCCAAGGCAGGACAGGGAAGGGCAGGGAACAGATACAGCGAGCAACCGCGCTAAGAGCCTCAGGAACAATGGTCTTCAGGCCCAGGCAGGGGGAGGAAGTCCACAGCATCCTGTGAGATGATGCTCCCAAGACTTGGTACAAGTTATACCCCACTCTTGCTGCTATCACCACAATGGATGTCAGAGCAGCTCAGAGATGCTGAAACGGGGCAGATGTTTCCTAGGAAGGGGCAGGGTCTTGCTTGGACCCCTCTGATTGGTCTCACAATTCTTATGTCATAGGCAGGAGAGATTGCATGGAAATTGGAAGATTCCAGCAAGATTCCAGAAGAGGAAATGCCAAGCAGGGGAAAAGAGTATATATGGCTAGAGTAGCTACAACCGGTTAGAGAAAGACTAGACTCCTAGCACCAGGACCTCTGATTCCTGGTCCAACTTTTTTTCCCCCTATATTACACCATACAGAGTTTGGAGCAGCCAAAAGCAATTGATCGATAAACATTTATTTAACATTAAATGCTGGACAGCATTGGCAGTATGGTTGACACTAGGGGGAGGGAGAGGGCAGAGGGGACTAGAAGGAGAAAGCATGGCTAGAGTTAAGAGGAATCTCTGCCAAAAATAATTGCTTCCACTGCAACATTCCTTGGAACTGGGCTGGCCCTGGGAGAAGCCGTTGATAAGCTCTAAGAGAAACAGGACCTCATTTTCAAACTGCCAAATTGACTAACCCTAATATTGTGAATTTCCCATAATCCTCTTCTGATTCTAGAATTAGGACCCAGGACAGATGTGCAGTAAATACACTGGCTCAAGAATGTGTAAATAGTCCAAGAAAAATCAGAGCTGCCTGACCAATGGGGCCCAACTCTGTGTAGGTGTATTAAGGAGTCACAACTTGAGAAAGTTCAGAAATAATGTACTGGGGTCATCCTACCTGCGTCCCTGTGCTGCATGCACTCCATCACATTAGAGCTCTCCAGCATGAGGTCACAGGAGAAGGGAGCTAGGCACACTGACCCAGAAAGGATCAGGTTAAGATGGGGTCAGGGGGTAAAGGAGAAGAAATAAAAGAGGGGGTTCCAGGAAATGAGGTCTCTCTATTCCCTTGGATGCTGTGGTGGAAGGATGGTGCCTGAGAGAGCCATAAGAGCCCACATGACTAGTTTGAGAATAGACTTCAATCTCTCTCTGTCTGTCCTATCTTATTCAAGGAAATATTAATAAACTCTATGGGAATTAAGAACTGAAGGGTTTTTTAATTTTGATTAAGAAAATTTTTCCATGATTACATGATTCATGTTCTTTCCCTTCCCTCCTCCCACCCGCCTCCTGTAGCCAATGGGTTTTACATGTGTCATTGATCAAGACCTATTTCCATATTATCAATAATTACACTAGGGTGATCATTTAGAGTCTACATCCCCAATCATATCCCCATCATCCCAGGTGATCAAGCAGTTATTTTTCTTCTGTGTTTCTGCTCCCACAGTTCTTTCTCTGGATGTGGGTAGTTTTCTTTCTCATAAGACCCTCAGAAATGTTATGGGTCATTGCATTGCTGCTAGTAGAGAAGTCCATTATGATTGATTGTGCCACAGTGTATCAGTCTCTGTGTATAAGGTTCTCCTGGTTCTGCTCTTTTCACCTTGCATCAATTCCTGGAGGTCGTTTCAGTTCACATGAAATTTGAAGAACTGGAGTTTTAATTCAGCTTTAACACTAGCATGGGAGTGACAAGGGAAAGATCCAGTAGGTAATTGCATTGATTGTTGAAAGGAGTTATAGGGATTCTACAAGATAGAGGTGAAGAGAGGATATATTATAGCCTTGGTGGACAACAGATAGATGGAGGATGGAATACTGCATGTGAGCAACAGCAAGTGGGATGGTTTGGTTGTAACATAGATTGTGAAGTGTAATATGCAATAAGTATAGAGAAATAAGATGGAACCAGGGTGAGAAGAGCCGTAGATGCCAAACAGAGGAATCTGGATCCTAGAGGCAATAGGGAGCTTCTGTAGGTTCTTGAGCATGGATGCTACTCAGTTTTTTAGAAATGTTGGTTTGTCAGCTGTGTGGAGGATAGATTGGAGAGGAGAAAGAAGAGACAGGGAAACCATTGGATAACTAATGTAAGGGTTCAGTTGAAAGGGCTATGAATGGAAATAAAAAGATGGAGATGAGAGATATGGAAGTAGAATTGGCAAAACTTGGCAACTCATTGGTTCAGGCATTTTTTCCAGCTATTCCCCCACACTTGTAATGCTCTCCAGTCTCTGCTCTATCTATGAAATTCCATCTTTTTTTTTTTCTTTCAGGAATATTTTATTTTCTTCCCATTTAAATGTCAAAGTAACTTTTAACATTTGTTTTTTCACATTTTGAATTTCAAATTCTTTCCCTCATCTCCTCTCCCTGAGACAATAAGCAGTTTGATGTAGGTTACACATGTGCTAACATATCTCCATATTCGTCATATTGCAGAAGAAGACATATCATTAATTCTTTTTTTTTACCTTCTTAGAATCAATACTGTGTATTGGTTCCAAGACAGAAGAATGGAAAGGGCTAGGCAATGGGGGTTACATGACTTGCCCACAGTAACAGCTAGGAAGTGTCTGAGGCCAAATTTGAACCTAGGACCTCCTGTCTCTAAGCCTGGCTCTCCATTCACTGAGCCACCCAGCTGCTCCCTACATCATTAATTCTTTTTTTTTCTTATATCATTAATTCTTGAAGAAAATAGAGTAAATAATGATGTGCTTCAATCTGCATTGGAATTTGATCAATTCTTTGTTTGCTGGTGGATAGCATTTTTTATCATGAGTCCTTTGGAAGGTTTTAGAAACCTTCTCCCACTATTCTTTTTTTAAAAAAAACCTTTAACTTCTGTCTTAGAATTGATGTTGAATAACAGTTTCCAGGCAGAGAAAGGTAAGAGTTAGGTAATGGGGGTTAAGGGACTTGCCCAAGGTCACACAGCTAGGAAGTATCTGAAGCCAGATTTGAACCTAGGACCTCCCATCTCCCGGCCTGGCCCTCAATGCACTGAGCCATCTAGCTGTCCCCAACTGCTCTTAATTCCAGTGCCTTCCCTGTCAATTATTTCCTATTTATCCTGTGAATAGCTTCCTTTGTTTATATTGATTTGTATGTTATCTCCCCCATTAAATAAGCTCCTTGAAAGCAGGAACTATCTTTTGACTCTTTTTTGCCTGGCACATAATAAGGGTTTAATAAATACTGATTGATAGATTGATTATATAGAGAATGAGGAAGGGGAAGGAGTCATGGATGATTCTGAAGTCAAAAATCTGGGTGAATAGAAAGATAGAAGTGCTCGCCACAGAAATAGGGAAATCAGGAAAAGGAGTTTGGTAAGAAAGATGAGTTCTATTCTAGATGTTGAGTTAAGATGGTGGAATGCATTCTTGAGGCCAAAAGGGATTAAGTGACTTGTCTAAGATCATAGTGCTAGTTTGGTCAGAGGCAGGAATGTTATCCACGTCTCTTCCCTCTGAGTTCCCCACACCTGAAATTCCCACTTGTTATTTTCTCAATACCTATCAAAAGCATCACAGATCTGGGCAAATGGCCACCTGTGCCCTGCCTCAAAAAGCAGACCTTATTCCAAGTCAGTGATTCCCAAAGTGGGCGCGACCACCCCCTGGTGGGTGCTGCAGCGATCCAGGGAGGCAGTAATGGCCACAGGTGCATTCATCTTTCCTATTAATTGCTATTAAATTTTTTTTTTAAATTAATTTCCAGGGGCGCTAAGTAATATTTTTTCTGGAAAGGGGGTGGTAGGCCAAAAAAGTTTGAGAACCACTGTTCTAAGTGAACTCATGCCCAGAAGTCCAGCACTGTCCCCACCTGACCCCTGGGTTCCTTGCCAGAGCCTATCCAGCTCTTCCAGTTTCTAGACTATATAAACTATATAGTATTGGCCAATTCATCTGAACAAGTCAAGGTTACCCTCACTTAAAAAGTCTTCATGAATGCTTCTCCCGAATTTCAGGAAGAAGAAAAAAGAAACTAGTTTTGGTCACTCCTTCCATATCCCTGACTAATTTGCCTCCATCCTCTACTATCCTCTGCTCCTGAGGTTACAAACGTGCTTTTGTCTTAGATGTGGTCCTTTCCAACCCCATCTACTGGCCTTCACTGAGACCTGATTCCCTCCTGATGAAACAACCTCCCTGGCCAACCTTACCAATACTAGTTTTATTTATTTCCTGCCCCATTCCCATCAATGGCAATGGTGGGGGACAAGGGGATGACAATAATGTTCCCCATTGTCACTTCCAAGCTCTCCCTCTACCATCATCAGTTAGGAATCTGTCCTCCTTTGAGGTTCATTCAAACTACATCTACCACCCAATCAAAATTCTGATTTTGGACAGTACCCTGCAGGACACTGCCCTTCTTTCTTCAATGAGTTCAAGGTCAGGCTCACCATCTTTCTCTCTTCCCCGACTCCTGCTTTTGTGCTGAGGGTCCAGATGCATTCTCCCTCAAACAGCCTAATGTGGCATTTCCTGATAACTACTCCTCCACCTCACCTCAGATACACACAGAGAAGCTCAGACCCTGGTTCTTTGCCATCACTCCCTAGTGTTTCACTTCCATGTTCATGAACTCTGAAATCCCTTTATCTAATCACAATGTTATCATTTCACTCCTCCTTCTGCCACGCAAGCACCAATGCTGTTCTTTGCCCTTTCCATGACTTCCTATTCTCTTGACCTCTCTGTTCTTTCCCAAGCCATCACCCTCGTACTGACTACGCTCTATTTCTTTCCCTATCTTGACCCTTTGATGAACCGGTTCAATCCTACACTATCCTCCTCTTGCCCCCTTGTCCTATTGCCAGTCTTGACCTACCAAGCCTCAGCCTTGGATAATTCCCACTCTCCTTTGTTCCTATTCATATTGTGCTGAATGAACTGGAGAAAAATGACAAAACTTTGCTGACTAGATTTACGATCTACTAAGTTTAAGCTATATAATCTCAACTGGGCCATTATTGTGGCAAGGCAATACTTTTATACCTTCCTAATTGTTCCATTATTCCACTCACCACAGCATTTCCACAGCCCTTTCATTCCTCTTCCAACCACCCATAGCTCTCCTTCCCTCCGCCCTCTCAGGTGGGAAATGTAACTGCTATTTCACAGGGTGGGAAATGAGGTCATTCACCTCATTTATCTCTCTTCTACTCTCCTCATCAACTCATATCAACTCTCTACTCCTTCACCCAACTGACAAAAAGCAGTGGCCCACATCCTGGACATGGCAAACCTCTCAAGATGCCAACAGATCTCATTCCTTTCAGTCTTCTCCAGCATATTGCCTTTCTATCATCCCCACTCTCTCACTTATCTTCCATCTCTTCCTGTCTACTGGCTTCCTCCCAACTGTCTCTTGTTTCCCTCATTCTCAAAAAGACTCTCTTAATCCATCCATCCCATTTGCTATTTATCTCATATTCCTCCTCCCTTTTGTGACTCCTCCTTGAGGAGTCCATCTACAATCAATGCCTTTACTTCCTTTCCTCTCACTTTCTATAATCCTCTACAGTCTGACTCCATACTTCAGCAGCAAACCAAACTGCTCTCTCCAAAGTTACAAATGATCTCTTCATTGCCAGATCTAATGATCTTTTCTCATTCTTTATCCTTCTAGACTTCTTTGCAGCCTTTGACCCTCTCACTCTCTTTTTCTTGATACTCTCTGTTCTCTAGGTTTCCATGATGTTTCTCCAACTTGATTTCCCTCCAACCTGATTGTTCCTGCTCAGTCTCCTTTACTGGATCTTAATTCAGGTCACTCCTCCTTAATGGTAGGTTTCCTGCAGGGCTGTGTCTTAACTCTTCTTCTTCCTCTATACAATTTCACTTGGTTATCTCCTCAACTCCCATGAATTCAATTATCATCTCTATGAAGAGGATTCTCAGATTTATTTGTCTAACCCTAACTTCTCACATTTCCAACTACCTATTGAACATCTTAAATTGGGTGTCCCATAGACATCTTAAACTCAACATGTTCAAAACTGATTTTATTTTCCCCCAAAACCTTACCTTCTTTTCTAACTTTCCTATTACTGTAGAGAATACCATCATCCTCTCAGTCACCCAGGCTTGTAACCTAAATATAATCCTTCACTCCTCTCACTAAGAGCCATATCCAATCTGTTGCCAAGGCCTGTCCACTCTATATTCCTAACATCTCCCTCATATCCTACCCTGTTGTCCCCCATGATGCTACCACCCCATTGGGTGTAGGAAGTCATCACATCGGTTGCAATAGTTATTTGGTTGATCTCCCAGCCACACATCTCTTCCATACCTAGGCCATTCTCTCACTTAGCTCTCAAAAATGATTTTTCTGACTATGTTATCCCACCATTTAATAAGCTCCAGTGACCTATCACCTCCAAGATCAAATATAAAATCCTTTGGTGTTCAAAGCCCTTCATAACTTAACCCCCTCTTACCTTTCCAGTCTCCTTAACTTTACTCATCCCACATATATTCTATGATCCAGTGACTGGCTTCCTTGGCTCTTCCTCAAATATCTACCAACCTCCATCTACCAACTCTGGGCATTTTCCCTGGTTATCCCCCTGGCTTAGAATTCTCTTTCCTGATCTCTGCCTTCTGACTGCCCCACCTTCCTTCAAGTCCTGCTATGACTTCACCTTCTACAAGCCTTTCCCAGTCCCCCTTTACTGCTGGTGCCTTCCCTCTGTTGATTAACTCCGATTTATCCTGGATACATCTTGTTTGCCCATAGTTGTTTTCAGGCTATCTCCCCCATTAGACTGTGAGCTCTTCAAGAGCATGGACTGTCTTTCGCCTTTCTTTGTATCTGCAATGTTGGGCACAATGCCTGGCACATAGCAAGTGTTTATGGACAGTTTGGATTGAAGAGTTCAGGAGAGGGAGTAAGATGCAAGAAGGTTAGAAAGATGGTTTGAGGCTTGCTAATGGACAATGTCCTTCCCAATGAAAAGGAGCACAGCTGTGGTACATGGCCAATAGAGTCAGGAGACCTGAATTAAGAGTCTTGTCTCCTACATTTAGAGGCTATGTGACTTCTGGTAGTCTATTAACCTCCTGGAGCCTCAGTTTACATATCTGTAAGCCACACAGAATACTGCTTACATTATCTCCCTTTTGAATAAGAACTGCCTCACTATTATTTGCCTTCTTTCCTTTTGAATCAAAGAACTCTTCCTGCACAGCAACAAACTGGAGGCTCCTTAGGGAGAGGGACTGTGTCTTCTCTAAATTTAGTATATCTCAGAACTAAACAAAGCAGGTGCTTTATGGATGTTTGTTGAGTGGATGATGAATCAATAACTTCCTTAGACTCTAACGTGTTTCAAGAAATTGTATTCTCATTGCATTAGTGGAATAAACACCCCTTAACTTTTTACTAAGGAAAGAGACAGATACCATCAGAGGAAGCTCTTGTTACCAAAGTATCACTAGGGATGCTACTCTTAAGCTATTTAATAATCTATTTTTCCACCTGGATAAGGAGTGTGATTGTACTTCCTAAATCTCTCAACAGGTGCTGAGGAAAATTTCCACGGTCTAGAAAAGAGGGCTTGGGAATAATATCCCTTTACAGAGTCTTGGTAAAAGAAAGGGGCCAGTGTTAAAAGCCTATGAAAGCCAATCTAACTGAAAGGCTAGAGCTCACTCAAACTATGATCAAGGATCTTAAGACTCCACAAAGAACACCCATTTCTATAACTTTGTATAGCATCAATTATTCTCTTTCCTCTTCAGCTTTAATTTTTTTAAAGGTCCAAAATTTGTGCAGTAACTTCAGTATTGTAAGGGGAAATAGCTTTGAAATACTTCAGATTTCTGATCATTTCTGTGATCCATCAGACTCTAGAAGAATGATAATGAAACATACTTCCCACCTATTGACAGAAGAACTAGAGTACAAGGGCAGGGTGAGACAGGTACTTTCTTTTTTTTTTTTTTAACCCTTGTACTTCGGTGTATTGTCTCATAGGTGGAAGAGTGGTAAGGGTGGGCAATGGGGGTCAAGTGACTTGCCCAGGGTCACACAGCTGGGAAGTGGCTGAGGCCGGATTTGAACCTAGGACCTCCTGTCTCTAGGCCTGACTCTCACTCCACTGAGCTACCCAGCTGCCCCCATGAGACAGGTACTTTCTGAAATGACCAATGGATATGGATCGGTTTTGCTTTATTATACTTGTTACGAGAGAAGGCATTTTAAAATTTTTTATTTGCTTTAGTGAGAAAGAATGATAGGGGACGAAAGTAAATAGAGGTGTCAAAAAAACTCAGAAAAGAATATTAACGAAACATTTCTAAAATATGCAGCTGAGAGAGCAAAAGGAAATTCAGAGACGAATAGGATACTTAATAAGAGATTCACAACTTCCTATGCAATTTTTTTTCAAGTTGTTTGAAAATGGAAATGATTGTGTTTTCTGACTTCTCTGTCAATGTCATTTTAAGAGAGGGAAAAAAACTTCCTTTTTCCAATTTTGTCTTAATGGAAATGGAAAAGAAAAGGGATTTTTCTATACTATATCAGCAAATATATAATATATATACATATATATATGTATCAGTAGATATGTACTATATCAGTAGAGTTAAATGTATCAGTAGAGATTCTAGAGGAAGTGATATAGTAGTGAGTTCAGACTTGCTCCAGAATCCAGACAGGGAGAAAAACCCTCAAAGGGCTAGAAGACCTCTGCCCATTCCCCTCCAATACTTCAGCCGTCTCCTTCCCAGCATCCTCAGTAGGAAAAGAACCTCTGTTCAATGACAAAGAACCACAGAGAGAAGAGCTAAGCCAGAATTCTTTTTTTTTTAATTATTTTAATTTACCAATTATATGAATTAACAAATTTCCACACAAATTTTCCTAAGTTATATGATTGAACTTACCTCCTCCTTCCCTCCCTTCCCTTCCCACTCCCAATGCTGGCGGGTGATTTGATCTGGGTTATACATGTATCATCATCTAAGCCAGAGACCCATTTCAAATTGTTTCACAAATGAATTGACTTCAGCCGATCCAGTAGAAGCTCCCAGAAGGCAAGGTATATCTTACATTTGTCATTATAGTCCAAGTGTCTGTCACATAGCAAAGTTTTAATAATAAATGTTTGCTGAATTAAATTGAAAATCCTGTTTCTGTGGCCTTATGTTTGTTTTTTGTTTTTTTGTTGGTTTTTTTTTTGGCTTTTTTTGGCCAATCTATTCCCCACCACTCTCATTCTAGGTTCCCATGTTATCTGAAAAAACCCTATCCTTAGCTGCCCCGGTCATTATTATTTCGCAGTAACATTCTTCTACAGCTGCTCCCTTCCCTGATTTGATACTCTCTGGTTTTCCAGTCCTGCCATCTGCTTAGATATATAATCACCAGTCCAGCACAGCTCCAATTGGGCCCCTAGCCTTTGATACTAGTTGCTATTTTATCCTCTTTATCCTGTTGTTTCCTCTTTCTGCAAGCTGCATCTTTCATCTCCTGCCTTCATCCCAGCCCCCACTCCTAGTTAACCTCCTCTGTCCTCACCCTCATCTTAGCTGCTTGGTTTGGGTCTAGTCTCTGAGAGCACAGCTTTATTATCCATTCTCCCCATCACCCACCAAAAACAAAATTAAAAGGGGAGATGGGCACTGATGTTCTTTCATGTTTAATGGGCAACCCCAGGGTGTTGGAAATTGGAATAGATCACAGTACGAGGGATGAACTTTAGCTCTTTCTGTTTGTTAAGTTTTAACTCTAGATCAGAGGTTCATAATAACCTTTTATTGTTTATCATGGACCCTTTGGGTAATCTGGTGAAACCTATGGGCCCTTCTCAGAATAATGTTTTTAAATGCAAATAAAACCCCAAATAAATACAAAAATAAAACTATAGGAAAATCATTGTTAAAATATTTTTTATAATATTGGTACCTCCCCATCCTGCCTCTGAAATCTATTCCTGTGGAGTCTGCGTTAAGAACCCCTGCTTTAGAGAATGTTTAAGTGCTTAAACTACTGTCCCAGCAGAATTCCTGAGATGGCTATGCAAGATCTTCACTGGATCCCAATATCCCTGACTTAGTGTTAGAGTAATGCATACCTGGGGCCTCCTTCTGCCACTCAGGGATTGTGTTCATTCATTATTTACGAGCACTTCTTATGAACAAGGCACTGAACCAGGTGCCAGAAAACACAAAAATCATCCCTGCTATCAGGGAACTCACATTTTAATGGGGAAATATAATATGAAAAAGGGTATGTGTAAGTTCAAGGTAATGGAAGAGAGCTCTAGCACTAAGAGAACAGAAAAAGCCCCTATAACATGAGATGATACTCGAAAAAAGAGGATTTTAGGAGCTGGTTATGAGAAGGAAGTGTATTCCAGCCATACAGCTTATTGGCTCTAAATGGAATTTCAAGTTTATGTAATAGGCCCACGGGCCAGTGTGAGTGGGACAAAGAACACCTCAAGGAGTCATGTGAAATAAGTTTGGAAAGATAGGCTGCTTTGATTGCATTTCTCTAATCAATAATGATTTAGAGCACTTTTTCATAGTTATATATAGCTTTAATTTCTTCATCCAAAAACTGTTTGCTCAAAACTTTTTACAATTTAGCAATTTGAGAATGGGTCATAGTCTTAGAAATTTGACAAAGTTCTCTATATATTTTAGGTTTGAGACCTCTATTGGAGAAATTGCCTATAACTTTTCCCAAAAATTGACTGCTTTTCTTCTAAACTTGGCTATGATAGTTGTATTTTTTCTTTTCTTTTTTTTATTTAGAATATTTTCCTTGGTTACATGATTCATGATTTTTCCCACCCTTCTCCCTCCCCCTCCCAGAGCTGACAAGCAATTCCACTGGGTTGTTAGTTGTATTTCTATGAAAACTTCTTTAATGTATTCAAAATCATCCTTTTTACATCTCACAGTGCTACCTCTTGTTTATTCATGAATTCTTCTCTACCTTCTAATTTGCTAATGATATCTCCTTTTTCTTGCCTATTTGGGTACCCATTTTGATCTCATGTCATCCCCTCCTCTTTATCACCAGAGTAGCCGCCTGTTAGGTTTAGCTCTCCCTTAACAATCATTATTTTGAAACTCATCCACTTGTTCCCTTGATCTATTTTCTTCTCTCAAACCACCCTTCCTCAACTCCCCTCTTTCTGTCTCTTTGTCCTTCCAATGGTGCTAAAGTGGAAAGAATACAAGACTTGGAGTTGGAGGGCAAGGATTCAAATTTTGGTTCTGCTGCTGAGTACCCAGATGACCTCGAGCAATGAGGAGATTGGATTCTGGGCTTCTTCTGGATAAATGTGACTCTAGGATTAGCCAGGCTTGCGGATCTCTCAAAGTCATGCTCAATTCTTTCCTCTCCCCCAACCCAAATCCAATCAGTTGCCAGTCTCCATCACTGGTATCTGCTTGTCTCTACACTCACCACCTCTGTTCAAGCCTTCACCTCTCTCAACCAGGCACCCACAATAAGGGATCCTTCCCTAATCAGACTCTTCTCCATTCTCCATACTGTCTTCTATACCTCTTTTGTTGATTCGAGGGAATTGCACCTGTAAACTCTCCCCTTCCCCACTTGGAAATCCCCTAGTCTTTCCTCCAATTAGAAACTAGATGACCTAATTTTGTATCCTGGTTATTTTTATTCTAATTTACTTTTATATTAATTACAACTTACATGTTTAAAATTTATATGCTTATTATATTGTAAAAATTTGCTTTACTCTGTATTCAAGGTCTTTAGACTGACTAGGACATCCATTGACCCATATATTCCGATTGCCTAGCTAGTGAAGTATTTGTGTTCAAAAGATTATTTTCTTAGCCAAACGATTTCCTAAAAGTCCAAGTGTGACTGTTTCACTCTCCTGTTTAAAAAAACCCTTTCAAGCTCCAAGTTGCTTCTAGGACCAAATATAAATTCCAAACTTGGTTTTTAAAGCCCATTACTATTGAGCTCCAGTTTACCTTTCCAGATTTATTCACATTATACCTTTAACTCATTCCCATGTGCCACTCAAACTGGCCTACTGACTTTGCTCTAAACCAGCAACAGGCAAACTTTTTAGAGGGGCCAAAGGAAAGAAAATGTTCATCTGTCAGTCTGTTTCTAAGGCAACTCTTCCGAAGTTTCATTGTATTGTATCCTACTTGTTGTATTCTTCAGTCTCACTGCCAGATAGAACATTTTAGGGGGCTGCACCTGGCCCATGGGCCTTAGTTTGCCCATCGCTGCCTAAACTCTAAATTCTACTTCCTACCTCCATGACTTGGCATAGTCCCCATGCCTAGAATGTATTCTTTTTCTATTTTTTTGGAAACCTTAGTTTTTATCAGGTTCAGCTCATATTCCATTTTCATGGGGAATAGCCATTTTTGAGTATTTTCTAATTTTTTTTTAACCTTTACTTTCTGCCTTAAAATCATTACTCTGTATTGGTTCCAAGGCAGAAGAGTGGTAAGGGTTAGGCAATGGGGGTTAAGTGACTTGCCCAGGATCACACAGCTAGGAGGTGTTGAGCATTCTCTCTCTCTCTCTCTCTCTCTCTCTCTCTCTCTCTCAAAATAAGAAGCTTCAGCACCTGGGGTGAGTACTGTTGAGCAGGTTGATGGGGAGGGGTGCCTTTCACAGAGCGGGCAGAAGAACAGAAAAGCCAGTGGGTGTGAAGGGGCAGGATTTGTGATCCAAGTCCTGAACTTATTGAGGAATAGGGAGCGTGGCCTAAAGATCCACAAATGACACCAACAAAGATCTGGATAGGATACAGTTGGCTTTGAAGAGTGCCAATTTCTTTCCTCTTGTGGTCAGAGGGGACGAGAGGATTTCTGGACTTGGAAAAGGTGTCAAGAGATTTGATGTCTTCAAGAGGAAGTTAGGTTTTAATGGGAACCATTAAAGATATAAGAAATATGGACACTGATAGGATGAAGGAGAGTTAAAACAACAGAGTGAGGTTCCCAGGGGCACAATGGAAAGGGAAAGCAGAGAATTATAGGAACTAGAGATGACTAAGGCTGATCTGAATAGGGAGAATATGTGGAGAGAGAGCAGGGGGAAAGCTTTTGAAGGTAGATCAATCTATTAAAAAATGCAACAGGGCAGCTGTGTAGCTCAGTGGATTGAGAGCCAGGCCTAGAGACTGGAGGTCCTAGGTTCAAACCCGGCCTCAGCCACTTCCCAGCTGTGTGACCCTGGGCAAGTCACTTGACCCCCATTGCCCACCCTTACCACTCTTCCACCTATGAGACAATACACCGAAGTTAAGGGTTTAAAAAAAAAATGCAACAATCGATACTATGATGGAGAAGGAATGTCTTATCCACTCCCCAAACCAATGATGAAGGATCTTCTTCCCTTAGCCTCCAACCTTCCCCTCCCCTCCACCGAGGGCAGAGGTGTAGACCAAAAACAGAGCTCAAGTGAGATACAGGGAGAAAGAGCACCACCCACTACCCAGATGTCATTGATGAAGACCAAGCCCCAGGTGTCCTGTTATTGTCAATGACGAATCTGACTCTTTGTGGCCCCATTTTGTGTTTTCTTGGCAAAGAAACTGGAATGGTTTTCCATTTCCTTCTCTAGTTCATTTTACAGATGACGGATCTGAGACAAACACCTGTCCCAGTTATGGTTTGGGCTCAGAGAGTGGTCCAAGGGGCTCTGTCTTTACACTCAATATTTCCTGTGTAAGGGAGAGGAAGATGTTACCGTTGAGAGAACAATTTCCTTCTCCTGGTATGCACCTCGCAGTAGGCTTATTCCATACCTACCTCACCCTCGACTCCCAAAATAAAGTATCCCTACATTCTAATCCTAACAATTGAAAATGATGCCAAGTTCACTAGGAACATCAATTCCTCCACTCACCACCCCTCTCCTCCCAAAAAAGACAAAACAATGAAGAGAATTGCTTTTATTTTTAAATATTAGTAACACAGCACAAACAACTTAGTGATACTTATCAAGGGACCAACAGAACAGCTATGCTAAGTCTTAATGTTTCACATATGTAGTACCTAAAATATCCTGTGTATGAAATAAAGAATCTTAATGTTTATTAAGGTTACAGTTTTCACAATAAGCATAAATACTAAACCACCCCAGGATTCTAAATTAAACTCCCCTCCTCCCCTCCCCTTTAAAGACCCTTAAGCATAATCTGAACAATTGTTTCATACAAGCAGAGGCTACATTTCTATTCTGGCTTCCGAAGCCCGGTATGCTATTACAGCATATAGAGATGCTGCATTTTACCAAAGAGAGCTTGGCCTTCAACAGTGCTAGGTGGATGCTGCTAGCTTATTTTTTTCCCCAGTCACATCAAAGTTTTCACAATGACTACATCTCGAAGAAACAAAAGAACAAACCAGTGTGACCCAGAGGTCCCGGTGTTAAGAGGGAAAGAGGAATTCACTGCCAAGGAACATGCAAGGAATCAAGTTAAGGCAATACAAGGATTCTAGTCAGTGCTCATAGGGGAAAAAAAAAAAAAGGAGGGGGATAAAGAGCAATAAGGTCATGCAAATGAAATAATTATAGGAAGCAAGAAAGTGATCCTTCCAGATTCAAAAGAAAAGTTTGTTTGTTTTTTAAATGAAGAGAATATTTGCAAACTGAAAGTCAACTCAGTCTATTCACTCAGGATAGCAGATGTCACCTTAAACTAGCTTATTCTTTCTCCTTCATCTTAATCCTACATTAGAAAAGCCAAACTATCACTGTGGAACAATGATTAGTGGGGCAGAATCCTGTCTATCCACTCAAAAGGAATCTCATAAAGACAGTAAAATAAAGAGGAGATTCTGTATTCACCATCCCTCCCTTCCCTCCCTTCCCTCCCAAACCCCTGGGGGAAAAAAAAAGACAGGATTTTAAAATAAAATTTAGACAGCTTGGAAAGTTTAAGGATCAAGGTCATAATAAAGAAATGATTACACCTCTGGAGTGATTCACCTGGCAGCTATGATGAGACAAAACCAGAGGCTTAGAAATATCTCGGCCCAGACTAGCTATCTTCTACATAAAAGAAAGTACCATCTTCACGATCCAATGTCTAACTCACAGTATTACAGTTTTCTTAAATTATCGATCTTTAAGTATCTTGCTAAGTAGTATGTTCTACCTCCATTAGGGAGATCCTTCAAGAGCCCACACCTGCTGCCAGTTAAGTTTACGAGGGCTTGGCCATCCGGGGCTCTGCCACAACCATTGGCATGAGAGTCGTGTGGATGAAAAGAATGAGATGGATGTTTAAGAGGAGGACCCAGAAGGAAACAAGCTTCCCTTTGCCCTCTCGGGGAAGGACATGAGGTAAGAACATCTATTGACCTTCCAGAGCTCCAGCACGTCACACGTATCACCAAACCGTCAGTCACAAAATGGCAGCCGTCTCACCTGCCTAACCCGATGACAAGCCCTTAGGAAGATGTCTGGAGGTTCACTAAAAATGGTGATAGTGCAATTTTAGTACAATATTAAAACTTGAGCTGTCTTCTGCCTAACAATGTGTACAACCAAAAACAACACACACACACACACACACATACACACACACACACACACACACACACGCACGCACACACACACAGAGATGTGTTCAAATGTTATAGGATCATAAGGTGAAAAGGTAGTGTGGCGTCTGACAAGTCCATTTTAATGGTTCCCTTTGGTCGACTTCTTCTTCTTCTGATCTTCTCTCTGTTTCTGTTTCTTCCTCTTGCCACCTTCTTTGTGTCCTGAGGAAATATGGCTTGTAAAACACTGTTCAGATATTAACTGCATTTCCTCTTTAAGAGGCAAATAGTTCTATATACCCCACTTAAGACACACACAGACTAGCATCTTCACTTGCAATGTTTCCACCTTTAAAACTTCCGTACACAGGGGTGATCAGGGGAAGCCCCTATTGGTGAGGGGAGCTGGGCATGGACCTTTTGGCTCTTTGGGGAAGGGCACATCCATTGGTCCTTTACTAGAGGTCACGTACAACCAGCAGCTCTTGGTTAGGGCTCCTGGTTGGGTCTTTATATCCTTACGTAATAAATAAAAATTGATCTGGAGGCTTATTACCAGATTTATAAGCATTTATAACTAGAGGATGTGCATGAATCCCTCTCTATGGAGTCAAGGCACATGCATAGTTTTGTGTGAAGTGCCTCAGGCCAGCAGATCAGGAGGTTCCCTTGATCAACCCAATTACATATAAAACAAATCTAAATTCAGGTTGTTTTTTTTTTTTAAATATAGGTTGAAAGCCTCCTATTAGGAAGAAAGAAATCATTCAAAGGTCTTCAAAACCCTTTGAATTTGACAGAGGCAACCTATCGATCTTTCTATAGCTATAATCCTCCTAAGCCTCTCCACACCTTCCAGTTCGGGGAAACCTCAACTACTTCCCTGGTAATCTGGCTTATTAGCAGTGCTATTTATCCAGGTGATCACACTGGAGAACATTTGACTGCATTGGAGTTTTCCAACACAGAAGTTACTTTCTCTGGGTCCCCTTTTTGGGGAAAAGGTTTGCTGAATGAAGCCTGGGCTCATTTTGTGGCATGTTAGGATGCTCTCCATTAGAACAAGAACCCCAAACTCTGGCCTGGCCAAGTATTTTTCACCTTTTAAGTCTCCCATGCTCCAAGTCAGGATTTTGCCTGTCAGAGCCGCCTGCTAAAAACAAAAGAAGAATCATCTGGTTCTGGCTAGTGATGGCACCGCATGGCTGCATGCACTTATGCTCTGAAGCTCTAGCCAAAGGGGTCAAGGCACACTGGCCTTGAATCTGTTGTCACTCTGGTAGAAGGAGCTTCCAGCTGCAAAATAGGCTTGGCAGATGGATGGGCCTGATGCTTAATTTAGGCAAGAGAAGAGAAGGAACTCAACCTGAATTTCTTGACTGGGAATCTAACCATGAAACCTGTAATAAGGCCAGGTCAGCACCAGCCTGCATTTTACAAAGCACAAACCCTTTTTCCACAAATGAACTAAACTAAATATAAATCACAAAACCAGAAGGCAGCCCTGCTAAAATGTAACAAAATACCAAACTAAAGCTGGCTGAAATAGATGGGTCATCAGTGAACATTTGCTTTTTTACACACTCTCCAAGTAGAATGACACAGAATGCTACCATGCCAGGGACGCCCACTCAAGACTTCAGATATTTAGATTAAGGCCTCACTTCTTTCTGTCTTAATTCACCCCATCTCATGGCCTGGTCTGAGGCATGCGATACATGGCCCGTGAAGAGCTACAGCTCTCTCACACCAAGAATGACATGTCAACAAGGGCATCAGCCTAATGATTTCCACATCAAAGCTTGCTGACCTTGGCTCATCCGTGTTAAAGCCAAGCATATGCAGCCTTGGTTGAGGCATGAGATAGGAGGTTTTTACTTAAAACCAACCACTAGCCTTCTAAAAGAAAGCTTAAACAGAGCACAACACGGGGATTTGTTGATTATTCCTCCTCCATTCCACACTGGCATCAAGTTTCAGGCATGACACTTCCAGGTTAAAACAACAACCCTCGAGACAATCTCTAATTCCCATCCAACGAGGTTCCCTTATTTTACGGGGACAGACCTGGCACTCAGGACTGAAAAATTCAAAGCTTTCTTAACTCGCTCCCTTCCATAGCACAATGAAAAGATGCCCTTAGCCTTGAAAAATGGTCTGACCGTTCAATACGCCAAGTGGTTTGGAGGCCCCAACAGGTTTGAAAATGAAGCAAACGTTCCACTTCCCTGCCAAGATCCCGCCACGGCACAAGAGTGCCGCTAGGTTGGCCAGCGTTAGATGGAGACTAAAAGCCACAGCTTGCCAGCAGAAGGAGCAATCCGAGACAGAGAGCGGGTCTCCCTTGATCTCCTTCCACAAATAAGGATGGACGAAATAACTAGCTGAGGCAGAGAGCTTGCTTGGGAAAGAGAGCGTTGGTCCCTCAGCTTGTCCCGTGGGCTATGTGGACATGGAGTGGAAATGGATGATCCCAGTCCTCTTAATGCACCATTTCAAAGTCATTCCAGAAGCACGTTATGAAGAAGACATCACAGCGTGAAGCAAGTCGCCTACCTTACTATCATGGTGGAGAGCAACTCTTTCATGGTTTGAAAAAAGTATGGCTTCAGTTGAGCTCTCTTCTCAATCAATCTAAGAAGTTCTTTCTCTGTGGCAACCTGTCCCCCACCCTCCCGAGGGAGTTTCTATCTGAGAGCCTAAGAAATCTTCCCCAGACTTCAAAACCATTTTGGGTGCCCCCCACACCCCACTTTCGGCTCCCTTTAGAGTGGTGTCTTCTCCCATTAGGACATAAGCTCTTTTGACTATCTTTTTGTTTATATTTGTATACCCAAATGCTTGACACAGAATGGGTGCTGAAAAAACACTTGATTCTTTCTTTCCTTTCTTCCTTCTCTGGTTAATCTAATTCAGGAACCCAGGGTTCAAATTCCAGTTGTGACACGTTCTACTTGGGTAACCCAATTTCTTTGAACTTTGGCTCAAAAACAGAGTCATTAACAATTATTTTTAAAACCTTATTTTATATCTTAGAATCAATACGATGTATTGGTTCCAAGATAGAAGAGAGAGCTGTAAGGGCTAGCCAATGGGGATTAAGTAACTTGCCAGAGTCATATAGCTTGAAAAGTGTCTGAGGCCAGCTTTGAAGCCAAGAACTCACATACATCTCTAGGCCTGGGCCTGGATCCACTGAGCCACTGAACTGCCCTAAAGTTAGTAATTTTACTACTGACTCTCCACATGACTATGGTGAAGAAAGTGTTCTGTAAACTTCAAGTGCTATAAAGTGTTATCATCTAAGGGGCAGACTGTGAACTTCAAGAGACACAGCAAAGATTTCTGGCTCTTGTTACCTCTAACCTACCCTTGGTTTGGTGAGATGGGGGAATCCAGACCAGTTAAGGGAAGAGAAAAGATGGAAGAAGAGAAGGGCAAGAAAGATACAACAAAAGTAGCAAAAATTATCATCTGAGTGCCAGGTGTGTATATGCCAATTGTATGCAAATTCATCTCGGACACTTGGATTTCTAGAGGGAGAAAAATCTTACTGGATACAAGGCCCTGGATTCTTACTGGGGGAGGAGGGAGAGTCACAATTAACTAAAGGCCCTCAAGGATGTAACGGAAACTCTTTTAAAGCTATAACTTGCCCATCATTACAGAGGGTGGGATTTGAACTTAAGTCCTCCAGACTTTCTTCACTTTACTTTACAACCCTTTGGGTCATACCTCTTAAAGGCCACATACCAGGGTATCCCTATCTTCTCTCTCTTAAAAGTCTTCCCTTCAAAGATGCAACTGTTCACAAGAAACATGAGAAATGTTTGTAGGGCACTTTTTCTCTCACATCTTGTTCAAATCCTGCTCATTGCAAGTTTTATCCTCTCCCTCATTTGTTTAAAAGAATAAAAAGATGTGTTTTATTAAAACCACCTTTTAGGGTGAGCTTTTTACAACAAAACCAATGAGTTCTACCACAAAGTAGGTCTTTTTACATTCTCCCTTTTCCCATTCTCCACTGGGAATTAACAGGGGTTAAGAACATATTTTCTCTAAAACCACCTCTTATGATTTCATACTCACTAGCTCAGCTACCATAGGGCAGAGAGAGAGGCAACAGAGAAAGAAGAGGAGGAAGAAGCTCCCTTATTGGGGGGGAGAAAGGCACTCGATGGCTCCTCTGCCAGTCAGCCAGTAAACATTGATCCAGTGCCTGCTATGTACAGGAGTACGTAAGCCCAGGCTATGAAAGTATAAAGCCGCTTGGAAATGTAGCCTGGGGATCTGAATGGAAGCCTAGAAGCAAAGGGAACTGGAAAACCAAAGGGAAAATTATTCCCCAAACTGCTTTCTAGCCATCTTTCCTTCAACTGGAGCTCCTCCCCTTTGCATGGGCCATTGATGGAGAGGGAACAAGGCCCTATATCAGAGGGGCCACCTGTCCTGGGGCAAAGGCAAAGTTAAGAGCCTGGCTTTTTAGTTCTTGGCAGAATGTTTGGGAAATGTTTTGGGAAATGCCTGTCCAAGTGGCCCTCCAAAAACACCATTTGGGTTTTTAACCAGGGATTCCAAGGCTCAGGATTCAACTGACCACACAGGACATGACTAGGCTGATAAGGATGACTACCTCACGGATACCGGCAGGGCTGCTCATTAGTAAACACAGGAAGTTCTTGCTGGTCTTTAACTTATTGTTGGAAGCAACCAGGAGAGAGAAGTAGAATTCATTTTCCCCCCTCTTAAAACCCTTACCTCCCATCTTAGAATCAACAATGTGTATTGGTTCCAAGGTGAAAGAGTGGTAAAGGTTAGATGATGGAGGTTAAGTGACTTGCCCAGGGTCGCAACTAGGAAGTGCCTGGGGTCACATTTGAATCCAGGACCTCCCCTCTCTAAGGCCTGGCTCTCAAGCCACTGAGCTACCAGCTAGTCCAATATTCATTTTAAATGAAACATTTACGTGCCACCAGGAGCTTTGGAGAAGTCCTAGAAAAAAAAGGTACCCAGAAAAATGACTGCCTGACCAATAGAGACAGAGCATGAATGGAAGTGGGAGCCAAGCCCAGACTCCGGGTAGGCAAAGGAGGCAGCTGTCTAAGGTGCAGCACTTTAGAGACAAGAGGCTTAATGAGAAATATTTTTAAAAATAAACAAATGAACACTTTTAATGCTATGAAATTCAGCTGTCCACGGCCCTTAGCATGCGTTAGAGGAAAGGCTCCAAGGCCTCTGTGGGTAGCAGTAACGCAGAGCCCACAAATGCCTCGTCCCAAGGGCCCAGGCAAGCAGCTCCATACAGGTTAAAGAGCACGGGACAGAAGCCTGGCAAGGGAAAGTGGGCCCGGCATGATTATCGTCTAAACCGTCACTGAGGGCTGTCACCAAAGCTTGTCATCATGTCCTGTCTCTGGCAGACACAGAGCAGGTCCCCGGACGTGCCTTCCCCATCCATCATCGAGTCACCCTATAGCCTTGCTCAGGAATGTGCTTAATGCCTAAGCTCCTCCTTATAGACGGCTCTCAGTTATTCACATTGACTTAGGGAACAGTACCGCACTTTCTACAAGAGCTCCCCATCTTCTTATGAATCATGGAACCCTCTGGCAGTCTGGGGAAGACCACAGAGACCTTTGAAAGGAACCTTTTTAGAGAACTGAAGGAAAGGCTACATTTCCACTGGAGGGGAGTGAAAAGAAAGCTGCCTCGGGAAATCTATCTAGAGGCCCTGTTGGGTCTGCCGATTCTCCTGCTTTACCTGGATACCTCCCAAGGCCAGCAGATGTGAAGCTAGAACAGCTCTCCATGGACAGACGAGGACGTGGAGGGGCTGTGAGAAATGACCTGCCCAGAATCACCCAAAGACTAAAGAGATTCGAGCCCGGCTCTTCTGCCCTCCAGGGCTCATTCACAGGCCACCAAGCTGCTCCTGTTTTCCAATGTGTCACCGATAAAGCACACACTGCCAACAGGGACTCGCTCTACAATGTCTTTCCTATCTGCTTCCCTAAGGTTTGCCTTGGCACACTTCCCCTCTACCATGCAGGGGTCGAGAGGGAGGAAGGTGGAGAGGGTGAAGATGCAAATCGTCCCCACAGGACTAATTCAAATGGCTTTTTAGACAAATTAGTAAAAGATCTGCGTTCGTACGACAGTTCTTTGTGGCTTGTTTTTAAGGCTGTAAATCTTCACTGAAAAAACCTAAGTAATAAAATACACAGATGTTAAGCTAGTTATATGGAAAGGAAGGGCACTGAGGATGACAAGCTGAACGTGAGGTTAACTAGGAATGATTAGTTTTACAAGCTCCATGCTGAATGCAGTATAGGTCATGGCAATAACAAAACACTCGGCAGCATTCGTGGGCAAGTTAAGTGCTTAAAAAAATAAAATAAAAATAAAAAGCACAATACTTTTCAGTACAAAAACTTCTCAACCACATTCACTGTCCAAAGGACGTAAGAGACTGCCTTTACAGGGTTCTCTTTTTCTCCAAAGTCTTATAACATGTTTGGAATTTGTCAGTCTCGGGGGAAGCCGATAGTTTGTCCTTCCCCATGACATGAGTCCTGTGAAATGAATTCTCTTTCCAAGATCATAGTTTTAAGGGACACAATCATTTTGGCCATTTGGAACAATGCGGCTGAATTTTAAAGAAACTTTCAAATGGAGATTAAATATAAATAGGGCCAAGGACCAATGGGTCAAACCTGCAACGGGCTTTATCGCCCCATTGTCTTTACGATACAGTCCATGCTCTTGGCACCATAAAATGATCCCATTAACCAGAAACCAAGGCAGGACTTGCCAAAAGAAAACATATTCTTCAGTAGAGTCTCCTTTGATTTTTATCCTTAAAGAAATTTAACTGGGACTGGCTGGACATAATTACTCATGAGAACACATCAACATTTAAAAAAATGAAACAAAGGGAAAGATAACTTGTAGCATATTGATATCCTTCATTAGAAACAATGGGTGCCTCCTGCCCACACAGACGTGTGCTGTGGCTGAGGAAGAAATGATTTCTCAGTCAGATCCTGGGGATCCTACAAGGCTGTGTGGCCTGAGCTCTGAGAGCAAGGTTCTCCGCTTAGCGACCTGTCCTCGGATTGCTGCAGCATGAACGTCTCTGACCTCTGGCCTATTCTCTTAAGGACCTCTTCAGGCCCCTCTTGCTTCATTTTCCAGGGCCTAATGTTTAGCCTTAACAAATCTCAGCACTGCATACCCAAAACTCCCTTTGGTGGCATACTCTTTTCCCATAAAGATTTCCACAACAAAAAAAAATACTTCCCAAAAAATGATGTTCGACCAGGTGAGAACAAACTTATGGACTTAGAATTAATTATTTCTTAAGAATTCTCCACTAACATCCTATTCTGATACTGTGGTGTGATAGAGAGGCTCAGGTGAGTTGAAGCTGTTGGTCCAGAGGGGGCATCATGACAAGGCTGGCCAATTGGGGAATTATGAGGAAGGAGGCCATGGCCACACATGAAAAATCATCACCCAAGGGATGAAGGGGCCACCATCTGAACTGGTAGGGGGAAGAGCCTCATCGTTACATCATGAATCTTTAGGTCAACGAATACCCCAAGGATGGAAGGCACTGTGCCAGGGGATAGAAATCTGAGCCCTGCTCTCTCCCTTGGGAAGTGTTTGCTCCCCAGCAAGGAAAAGAAGGTTGAAGGTGACAATAAAACCAATTCATTGGAGGGGGGGGAATTAAACTTATGTGTGTGCCACACTATGGTAATACCAAATGATAGAATTTTGGAAATGAAATGAAATTGGGGCTTGGCATTTAAAAGCATGTTGGGCTTTACATGAATGCAAGAAGGAAATGACTCTTGAGCCGTGTCTCTACAGGACGATTATTTAACCTATTCCTGCACCAACGGTGTCTTAGGGCTCAGGCGGTTGGTGTGCACTGAATAAAGCACTGGGCCTGGAGTCTGGAAAAACCAGAGTTCAAATTCTACCTGGGACACATACTCTGGCTATCTGACCCTGGACAAGTCACTTAATCTCTGCCTCAGTTTCTTCAGCTATAAAACGGGAATGACAGCACCTACATTGCAGGAATGCAGTGAGGATAAAATGAGACATTTCTAAAGGCACTGAGCACAGTGCCTGTCACACAGTAGGTACTATGTAAAAGCTTTTTCTCTCCCCCTTCCTCCAGTAATGTAGTGGACACTTGTGTTAAAGATTAACTCTTTTTCTCACCAAGGAGGCATGCCCAACACACAAGCTAAGGTCCTTTAAATTACACCAGAAGTACTTGGTGTCTACCAAATTCTCCAAACTCAAAGCAACTTGGCATTCTCGGATCTGGCTTATCAAATAACAAATGACACTTGCTAGGAATACCTAAGACTTTCTCTAGGGTGCCCATGCTACATCCTTCAGCCTCACCCTCTAAAAACATCTCCTTCTCCCCAAACCTCCAAAACCAGTCAGTGCCCCAGGGTGTACTAGAACTGGATAAAGTTTCTAAACTCATTCAATTCAGAAGTGAATTTATTCTGCATTCTCAAATGCTCCCCAATTGCATCTATTTTTCATTCAATTGCACAGGAAAGGGCTGATGCCTCTAAATCACCCATCTGCTTTTGCTGGCAACTCTCCATCTAGAATCCTAGTTTTGTTTGTGACATTGCTGTTGGTTGTTATGCTCATCCTGAAGCTTCAACTTCAAATAGAGAAAAATGGGTCACAGTAACAGAAGATTTAGAACTTGAAGGGGTCATCTGGTCTAATTTAAGAAAAGAGTTAACTGAGAGTGACTTGCCCAAGGTCACCCAGGTTCCATCTGCAGAGTGTGCATTCTACATCTATTGTTAACAACACTGCAAAGACACTCTGCTTTTTCACCAGATCAGAGCATTCCTAGAAACACTAACCTCACCTTTTCCTTAGCATTAGAGATCCTAAAATCATAGATTCTGGAGCCAGAAAGGAACTTAGTTAATTAGCACTATCCAACTGCCTTAATTTTCACAAGTAAGAAAACCGAGGTTTAGAAAAATTAAGTGACTTGCCTATGGTCACCCCCTGGAATAACTGGCTGAGCCAGTATTTAAATCCAAAGTCCTTCTCCTCTTTTCCCATCATGCTGTTTTCCCATTTGACAAATGCCAAAGTCAAGTATGGTACCCTACTTTATCATGGGGGCATGAAAACTGCAAGGAGTAGCTGTTTCTTTATAAAATCAAGTCCTCCAATCAGCAAGGACCAGGACCTCATCTCTGTTTCCTAGATCAGGGCTTCAGACCATGTTGCCTTTTAAGAGGCAGAAGATTTTCCCCTCAAGTTCTTAGTATTGAGCATTGAAAAAGAAAATTAAATTTAGAAGAAGGTTCTGCCATAAGGCACCCCATGATTCTTAAAAACCAAAGGAATAGTTTGAGGGGGGCCCCACTTAAGTAAATTGTCCAGTGGGTATTTATCAGTATACCTCCAAAATAGACTGGTTTAGCCATCTGATCTCACACTGGCCAACTCTCTCATTTACCTAAATTAATGATCCTCTATTAACAAAGAAAAGGGAAAGCATGGACAATGCAAAATGTCATTTATGTTCAACTTTGGGATACAATCAGTGAATTCACAATTGGTTGGTCTTGGTGTCTCTCTCTCTCTCTCTCTCTCTCTCTCTCTCTCTCTCTCTCTGTACTTGCTTGCTCTCTCTCTCTCTCTCTCTCTCAATCTCTCTCAATCTTTCCCCCCCCTTCATGTCTACAACTAGACCCAATCCATTAATGGGTTGTCTCTAACAGAACCCAGGGGAGGTAGAGGCTGCTATAGTTAACGCTCACTGGAATTAGCTAAGATAGGGAAGATATGCACCAACTCTATAAATAGATTGGAAATTCCATTTCAGTCTAAAAGTCTTGGATCACAATTTCCTTTCTATAGCAGCCTTTTAAAATCCCTCCATAATTGATGAGGAGGAGATCACAGGATTAGATCTGGAAGGGGCCCTTAGGGCCAAGGAGTCTTGTCCAACTCCTTCATGTTACAGTTGAATAAACTGGGGCCAGTAGAAAATAAGTGACTTGTCCCAGGTCACAGAGGTTATTAGGAACAAAGTTAAGATCAGGACCCAAGTCTCCTGGCTCCACTCTTCTGTTAGGCTATTCTGGTGACATTCTGCAATGTGGTCACCCCATCTGGCTCCCAAACTGTGGGTGTCAGAGAACTGTGCCCATGTGGGGGCCATCCCACGGCTGAAGGGGCAGCAGGCTGACAAATGGGGATCTGTAACTCCTGCAGAGCTCTAGAGGAGGACACACACGGACACACACACACACACACACACACACACACACACACACACACACACACACACACACACACTCTCAGGCTTCATGTTCACTCACAATAGACCACCCCGCTTAGCTCAATCCTTCTTACTGCAGGGCTCTGGTTTGGAGGTGGAGGGAAGAGGATGACTTCTTCAGCGAGCGTGTGGAGGAAATACATACAACACGTCTTTGGCACTTAAGAGGCATCCCACTTTACTAGGGCATGAAGGTATCCTATGGCTTATTGCTGACACCAGGAAAAGGCATGAAGTTTTTTCCAGAGTTACAGAGTTCTCTACCTGCTCTATCTGTACGGAGCCTGTTGGACCTTACTGTCAAACACACCTGAAGCACCAGAATCCGCTCCCAATTCCACAGTCCCAGGGGATGGGCCCAGCATGTGTATCGGGGGTGAGTTTGTCAGAACCAGAGCGCTAAGGCATTAGCTGCTGCCGAGGGGGGCTCAAGGGGGTTTAAAGATAAGCAGCCCTTTGCAGTTACATGTATAGCACCTTTTGTCCTGGAATAACAGTACACTTCACACACACCAAAAAGAACCATACAGCACCCCACTGGTTTTAGAAATGGGGGGAACTCAGAGGCTTGGAGAAATTAAGAGTTACTTGTAAGGATGTCTGTCTCCTGAGTTAGGGAAAAGAGCTGAGCAAGGAAACCTAAAGCTGCCACCTAGCACTCTGCTACGCTGCCCTTTGGGCATCTCCCCTGACACCATTCCCCCCACCCCCAGACACACCATGCCCAGGTCAAGTCAGAATACAACAGCACTGGGTAGCATCTTTCTCTACAGTTTGGACTTTGGGAACTGCTGGGGCTTTCTCTGTGGTTGGGCCTGTTTGGACTTTCTCTGCGGTTTGGACTGCTGGCACTTTCGCTGCAGTTTGGACTGCTGGCACTTTCGCTGCAGTTTGGACTGCTGGCACTTTCGCTGCAGTTTGGACTGCTGGAACTTTCACTGCAGTTTTGACTGTTGGGATTTTCTCTATGGTTGGGACTTTGGGAACTGCTGGGACTTTCTCTGTGGTTCGGACTGTTGGGACTTTCTCTGTGGTTTGGGCTCTACGAAGGTATCCCTCATTTGGGAAAATCTTCCTATCAACCTTTCTCGGCTGTACTGCAGGGCTTTGGGAACCTGTGGCCTTTTTCTGCTCCTTAGAAATATCAACATGTACACTTCTGGGGGGCAGAGGAATAGGAGGGGTTTTCTTACTTGGGGGTTCCTCCTTATCAACCTTTTTTTGCACACCTGCTAAGAAAATGGGGGACTCCCAGCTGCTGCTGACACGAGGCTTTTCCTGCTCCTCCTCCTCAGAAATATTTTGAGGCACATTTTGAGGCACATGTCTGGGGGGAGCAGCACTAGGTCGGTTGTTCTTCTGAGAACGGACACCGGACTGGAAAGATAAAGCAGGCTGTCCTCTGCGACTGCACTCCGCTGCAAAAGCTTCTTGATCTTCTACACCTGAAAGTGCACACAAATGCAAGAAGAATATAAGAAGAACATTCTGGGAAAAGACAACCACCGCACCAAGAGATGGCTCTCCCTTTATTCCCTAGCAGGAACAAGATATCCAGTGCTGGCTTTGAAAAATTTGAAGACAAAGAGCTTGGCCTTGGTCCCCTTTCAAATGATTCCTGAAACAGAAGAGAGGGCACCAATTTTAAATCCTTCTCACAAGCCATATGTTTCACCATGCACACCTAATCTACTTCCCATTTCAGCTTAGGTAGATGGGAAGAAGGAAAGTATGAAATGTCACAAAAACCCAATCCTGGCCATTTCTGCCACTGAGAGTTCTTCCTTTTGCATATTTTTGACAGTTCAATAAACAAAGCATTCCTTAGAGTGATCATGTTCTACATTTCTAAAAAATGATCTTGAGGCAGACTGACCTAGGCAAATTCAACAATCACCATGAGAGGTGAAAAAGGCAAGGGACTGAGTTGGGCATCTCATTCCTAGGCGGCTTTTAATCTAACAAGAGTACAGGAAGCTCCTGAGAACTAAAGACATTTGTGAACCTTCCAACATGGAAAGAAACAAATATTGTGAAAGAAGTGGTGCCCTAAGAGAACTCAAATGATAGGAATAGTCAAATGCCTCACCAGATGCCACCATCTACTTCCCAAATGGCTTCAATTATTAGGAAGTCCTTTTCAGAGATTCCAGGCTTTATGTGCACTGAATTGAGTCTCTCAGAATTTGAAGATTTATCATTCAGAAAGTAGACATCTCTGATATATCTTGCCACGTTGTGTCTTTTGTATTTTTTCTTTTAAACTTTTCGCAATGGGAGTGGGGAATAGCTTTGAATACTGGCTGGGGAATGAAAACAAAATATTGCGACTGGCCAAAAACACTTGCAGAATGATTTCAATTTAAGATCTCAGGAACTGCTTAGACTGAACTTTTGATTGAGCAGTCAAGATGACACAGGCACAAATAAAAAGAGCTTGAAGCAATGGGAAAAATTCATTAATTTCATTTGAAAAAATTCAATGATTCGCATGAAGAAAAAAGAAGAGGTGCTATTTCTGGTGCACCTTCACACAAGAAACTCCATCTCCCAACTGAGCATTTTCTCTAGCTATCCTCCACATGTGAAATGTTCTCTCTCCTCACCTCCACCTCGTGGCTTCCTGTAAGTCTCAGCTAAAAATCCTTCCTTTTCCAAGAGATGTTTCCTAATCCTCCTCAATCTTAGTGCTTTCTGTCTCTTCAGTCAGCCCCCAATTTATCCTCTTTATATCATTTGTAAATCGCTATTTGTCTGTTGTCATCAGACTGTGACCCAGGCCCTTAAAAGCAAGGATTTTCAAATAGCAGCAATCCCCATCCTCAAAAATCAAAACAACAACAACAAAAACCTGTTTTTTTTTTGGCTTTCTTTGTATCCTTAGCTCCCAAGCACATAGAAAGCTAATTGGTTATATTCTAATGGTGGGATACTTAGAAGCCCAAAGCCAAACTAAGTATGTTACTGTCATCCTAAAACTTTGTACCTTCGCTCAAACCCATCTGACATCCAAAATCACAAGTGCAATTACAGTGGGCCAGGGGAGTGTATCACTCCCTTCCACCCATCACTAATACAATCTCCCTTGAAATAAAGAATTCAGCTCAATAATAGCAGGTTGTACTTATATGTTACTTGCCAAAATGAGGATTTCATAAGGGCAGAGTTCTCAAGCTTTCATCATCTATGCTCCCCCCTCCCCACCCCTAGGTTCTCCTCCTCTTCCAAAAGGCAAAGGAATAGAACAGTCATTCTTGTAGGCATGAACAAAGGAGTCCTTTAGCTCTGCGACAGCCATAACCTGGGCAAATTATAAAGACTGGGGCACCAGAAAAGAATTGTTGATGAACAATTCTCCCACCCATAGTGTGTGGTTTTGCTACCACCCAACATGGAAACTTTGGTCTTTCATCTCCCACCCATTGGCCACAGAGCTCCTTCCTTTGCCTCTTGGGGATTCCAATGGACAGGTTTGTCAGATCCCACCATTCCAAGTTGGAAGAGATCTTAAAAATCTTAAGATCCTAGATACAAAGCTGGAAGGAACCTCGAAAGATAGCTAATCAAGTTGTTTCACTAAGATGAGGAAACTAAGGTACAAGTGATTAAGATTTGTCCAGTCACACAGAGAATTAAATATTAGATGGGATTTGGACCTGGTCCTGACTCTAGAGCCAATGCTCTTTCCACTGTGAACATGACAGAATGTAGGGTTGGAAGAGACCTTAAGAGATTTAAGTTTCTATCAACTCTGAGTAGTCCAATGATCTATTCCTTACAGGCATGAGAAAACCAAGTTCAAGAGAGAAATTACTTCCCTAATGGTCACAGTACTAATTAGTGACAGAACAGAGACTAGAATTCAGGTCCAAAGTAGATCCACTAAACCAGGTGGCCCACAAGTGCCACCAGTGTAGTCTTATTTTCTAAAAAAATGATTCCAATGGGTGCTTCATTCTCTGGTCTTCAATTTCCTTGTCTCTAACACAAGGGGGTTGGACTAGATGGTCTCCTTTAGCTCTCAATTTCTGAAATTCTATGACATTTTAAGAAAAGAAAATGAAATAAAAGTCCAGTATCAGAACTCTCTGGGCACTGACTTCAAAGGAACACAGCAGAGACTCGAGTCTTGAGGCAGCTTCCTATAGGCAGGACCTAACTGGGGAATGGAAAAAACTGCCCAGAACTCAAGAGTCTGCAGATGATTCAGCCACAAAAGGAGTTTCCCCAGAAAAATTGAGGCGGCAACTGGAAACCAGTTTCACCCTCTCTGGGGTTTCTGTGGTGCGATGATGCAGCAAGCTGTGTAACTCTAAAATGTTCTGCCTGCAGGGCGAGGTAAAGCTTAGCACTCAAGAGTCATCAAAGAGGAAGCGGGGCTCCCGAGTGGCTGCCGGGTGGACTTCCCTGGGAAAAGGACAATGGGGGGACGTCCTGGTGGTCGGGGCAGGGTATCTGGGACACGGTTCATAAAACCCTGACTGTGAAACCGAACAAGGCAGGAAGGGAAGTTGGGTGACCAGGTTTTCGTCAGCTCACCTGGCTGCTTCCTCGGAGCTATGTGGTTTCCCTGGCAATGAGTCGTGAGCAGTCAACATTACAGGGCAGAGTTGCCAAGCGCAGCAGCCACCCAGGACGGCTCCTCTGCCTTCACACATTAACCCCTGGCCAAGCACTCCGTTTCTTTCCTTCCTGGTGAGGAATAGCTGTGGGTCCTGGGCTTGGGACTCCATACTAGTCTATCTTCCTGCCCCCGGGTGGACCCACACTAGACAAGTGAAGAACTCAGGAACTCACGTAAGTACATAAAAATTAATATATTTCTGGCTAATTAGCGTAGATTGGATGGCATTAAAAGCTTTAGCCGTGTGGCATTTTGAGCCTAGTTCAAAGTCTCCTCCTGGATCGCTGCCTTGTCGTGGTGGATTTTTTAAGATTTTTTTAAGATCTCTTCTTACTGAAATTACCTTCTATTTAATTGTTTTTTTGCATGGTCATTTCCCTAGGAGAATGTAAGTCCCTTGAGGACTAGGACTATCTCAACTTTGTCTTTGCATCCCCAATGCCTAGGGTAGTGCCTTGTACATAGTGGGTGCATAAAAGAGACAGCTGGGTGATGTAGTGAGGAGAACACTGGATTTGGAGTCAGGAAAATCTAAGTTCGAATCTGGTCCGAGACACTTTCTTGCTATGTAACCCTAGGAAAGCCACTTAAGCACGCTCAACCTGAGTTTCCTCATCTGTAGGATGGAGCAAACCATAGCACCTATTCCCCAGGGTGATTGTGAGGGACAAAGGAGGTGACATTTATTTGTAAAGTACTTTACAAACCTTAAAGAGCTATAGAAGTGCTAGCTATTATTGCTGTTGTTGTTATGGATGTTAATGTGTGTTCAATTGAACCACTAGACACCAAAGGACAAAAATCAAACATGAAAACAGTTTCAGCCTTAAAAGAGATTACATTCTCAACATACGACATAGAAGGGATAATATGGAGGAAAGCATGCTAGTCAACTAATCACCAAGTGTTTCTTAATGCCTCTCATGTGCCAATAACTGCCCCAGGCATTGAGGTAAATAGTCCCTTGCCTTGGGGTGTGGGTATATTCTACAAACAAACAATTTATCAAGTCAGGTTTCATGGAAACTGGACTGAGGCACCTCAAGGAAAGTGGAGTGGAGCCTCGTGCAAAGGCAGGTGCAAAGGAAGATGGAATGGTGATCTAGGCACAAAAACATATGGATAACACAGCTCTAACCCCATCCCCATGCAGGGGCTTACAGACACTGTAACATCTGGGACTCGATGCCCTTTTTTGCCCATAGATGGATGGGGGCTGGGGCAGAGGGAACTTATCCACAAGGATGTCTAAGAACATGAATACTATAAATCTGTATTAAATAGGTATAAACTAATATTAAAGTTCAGTTATGATTACTACAACCAACCAGCAGGAGACCACCCACTAATTGTTGCCCACCTGCTGCTGCCCACTCTCAAGGAAGCTTTTAGTTCTGCCCATGGCACTTTCTGACACTGGGAAAGCATCTGTGTTTGAGTCACACAGCCATAAGCCCTGGCCAAGTTCCAGGCTCAGAAAAGCCTGGCTGCTTCCTGATTCTCCATGACTGTGAATTACTTCCAATGCCTTAAAAATGACAAAGAAGAAGGCAAAACCTTAAAGAAGAAGAGAAGGGATTTGTAGTGATGGGATGAGGGAGAAGGGGATGGCTAAGGGAGTTGCCCAATGGGCAGTGTGGCAAGAGCACTTCAATATGTACTGGCCATTTTTTCTTAATTTAGAGACTAGCATCTCTAAGACTCCTTCCAATTTACAATCAAGAGTCCATTATCCTAAAAAGAGGCGACATTTACGACTGAGTCAGGGCTACAGGCACATAAATTTCCCTAATTGTCAGTAGTTTTTTTTTTTCTTTTTTGGGGGGGCTTGGGGGGGACACACAACGAAACCAGTCATTTTATTGGTGCAAGGAACTTCTAGTGAGCACAAACCCTCAAACAATGAAGCTCACCACATTCTCTGCAACCGATAGTCTTAGTTTCCTAAGGTTAAAGTGACCTGTTCAGGGTCACGCACACAGTATATGTTAGAGATCTTACTGAGACCAGCTCTTAATCCACTCACTACTAAACTATGTTATCTTTCATCTAGATGGCTGTTGGAGATTACCATTAAATGCAGTCATTTAATGGAATGAGTAATGGGAATGAGGAGAAAAAATTTTCCCCATTTTACAAACCTAGTTCTTTTTTTTTTCCTTTGGGTAATAATAATAACAATATTTATATAGTATATAGAAAGCTTACAAATTTTATATATTAACTCAAAACCCTTTGAGGTATACCCAGTTATTATCCCCCTTTATAGTCAAGGAAAATGAAGGTGAGAGGTCACATAGTCAATAAAAAGAAGACAGGGTGAAGACAAGATGAGCCTAGATATTTTAAGGGTAGACTTATATAGCCCCATATCTCGAAGTTCAGCTAGCCGGAAACCCCAAGTCAGGGCAGGAATCATTGCTATTTGTGTAGATTAGGAAAAAGAGATCCAGGGAAGCAAGTGACTCACCCTAGGCCATGGGAATCCAGTGCTCTCCCATTATTTCATGTTGCTTTCTTCAAGAAAAGCTATTGGCCACAGAAGGATGGATTTAGGGGTAATGAACCTGAAATGACCCAGCAAACTCCACCTGGGGACTTTGAGCTACTGATTGGCAAAGGTCAGGGCTATTTTTTTTTCCTGGCATGCCCTAAGGCCATTTCCTTCTTCCCAAACCTGTTCTTCAGCTCTGGAAACTAAAGGGGGGAAAAAGCAGGAGGTGGGAGGAGGGGAGGGAAGAAGGAGAAAGACTAAGAAGAGAATCAAGGGAACCTATTCTGCCTGCAGATACTAGGATACAGTTAAGTACGTCTCTCCTTTTTTTCTCCTCTTTGTCACAGGTTTAGAAAAATTACTGGGTACTGGTAAACAGGGCAGGGGATTTATCTAATATGATCCCTTAATTTTACAAATAATGAAAATGAAACTGAGGCATTAAGTAATTGGGGTTGGTATAGGGAAAAGAAATTCTGCCCTAAAAGTCAGAAAACTAGATTGATACTTTGTTCCATGAAACCATTTCTCTTGGACTCCCAGTCATTGGTCTGAGATTTGTAAAAGCAAGCCCAAGCAATGCCACAGCTGGGGAGCCGGGCCTGGCCTGCCCCGTGTAGCTGCCATCTAATGCACGAGGGTCAGCAGTTACAGAGTGACAGTACCACTGTTATAAAAGCAGCGGCCTCTTGGCTGGACAGATTGGCTCCTGAATCCCTAGGGTCTGGTCAGCCTTTCCATTTCTCACAGAATCAGTCTCTATTTGGGAAAAGCAGTCATGGGCTCAAAACCACTTTAAATTCACACAGACATATGATATTTAATTGACTAGTAACTTTCTAGCCTGTTTTTTTTTTGGGGGGGGAGGAAATGGGGCAGAATTATAGGACAAAATACTAATTATAACCTCTGACTAACATAGCAGCTGATCTTTTTCTGCCCAGATCCATGCAGCCTGAACCTATCAAAGCAAGTGACAAGATTCTGGGGTAGAGTGACCCCCAAAATATGGCTCTCCAGGTTGGTAAATCAAATGGGAACAAGGCCTGAGTCCTTTTGCCATTCCCACACCCAATGAAATAATGAACTGCAAAAGCAATATTCAAACTGGAACCCAGCCATCTATCCATAGAGCTCTCCTGCTGCAGAATGGGCCCACATTTGCTCCAAATTCCCAACAGAGAAGGGAGTTCCTTGCCAAAGGTGACCTCCTCCTCCTCCTCCTCCTCCTCCCCCCCCCCCCAAAGGTGAAGAACTTCTACTTAAGCCCAGGGACTTGACCATTCCATCTCACCCACTTCCTGCCAGGTTTTCAGGGAAAATGAAAATTAGTTTTTCCCTGTCAGGAAGAAGGGGAGAAATGGGATGGGAAAGGAGTACAGCGATGTCAAACAGGAGGGTCGGTCAGTGGTACATGGCACTCCAGAGGGCAGTTGAACCATATTAAAAAGTAATGCGGAAATTATTTGACAAAATAAAATACAATAAAGTGTTAAATTTGATGTTTTCTAAGTCAATATACCACTGCAGGGATCCTTATGTATGGTTTAGTAGCCCCACTTCTATCTGAATTGGGCACCACTACCCTGGAGTGTCTATGGCAGTCAGAAACCATTTTTTGAAAAACTTTTGAAGATACTATTTTGGTTGAGGAAAGAGTGGCCCAGAGGAGGAGGAAGAGGAGTGTTTTACTCCTCCAGTGGACATATATTTGAAAGGAGGCTCAAATAACTCATCCAAATGGAGAAAAAGGGGGGGAAATCCTTTATACAATTTTTCCAAATTATTTACCAGCAGAGGGCAATATTGTATATGAAGAGCTCAAAGCAAGCAAAGCATAGCTCCTGTTGCTTGGGTGTAAGTGTTCTTTTCAGGAAGATGGAGAATGTGTTTGTTTGCTTCTGGGGAGCTCACCTGTTTGCTGTCACCAAGACAAAATGTGTAACAAAAACACAAGCTCAGGAATCTGATGGAGAAGGACTTCAACAAAACTGGATCTCTAAAGGGGGTAACACTATCCAATTCTGGCCAACTGTGGCCAACCACACTCTGGTTTTCTCCTGACCACATTCAAAACAACAGCCTGAAAACCCAGAATGGCCTGGCTTAGGAAGGCGTTTGATCGTGCCTGCTTTGGGAGCCTGTGGGGGAAGAGATGGCTTCCTTCGTGGTACCCCACGTGTCTGAGCCCCCCACACAGCAGGCACTACAGGAATGCCTGCACAGGACACCCCATCACCTTCTGCGGGATGGGCCTGCAGGGCAGCTCTTTCCAAGGGCCACTCCTAGAAAAGCCACCCTCGAGGCAAAGAGTGTGTTTTCTGGCCCACAGAACCTCATTTAACTGTCAAATCTGACTTATTTAGTTTCTTTTGCACCTAAGGACACCCAGCAGGTTTATGCCATTTTAGGCCTATTACATTTATCACCCTCCTGTGTTAAAAACCAATTTTAAAAGAGGCAAAGTTTAATGGTAGGGGAAGGCACAGTCTGGTTGCAAATGAAATGTTTGAAATGTTCAGAAAACACCTAGCAAAAATGTAAAATGCAAAATGAAGACTCAAATTGGAACCTAGCTATATCTTTATATTTATCAAGCTTTCATGCAATGTAATGGGTCTTCCTTTCCTACAACAATAGGGTTGTGAGGATCAAATGGGAGAGCATATGTACAGTGCTCTGGAAACCTTAAGCCACCATAAAATTGTTAGGGATTATGTGAACATCGTTGGCCTAGGCACCACGAAGTCTTAAATAGATTCCAAGTTGTTTTCTAGAAAAGGAAATGGACTTTGCCTCTATCTGGCCACACACTGCAACAGTGGTCTTTGAGACAAGAAGTATACATTTATTTGGTAGCTGATACATTGTCAAAAGGAAAGAAAACATTACAAAGAAAGGCCACCTGGTCCAAATGAAGGGGAAGGAGCTGGGGAAAGAAACCCATGAGAAGCCTCAATAACTCCATGCCCTCATCAACTAAGTTAACGACCATATTCCATCTTTTATATTGCATATGAAAAATTAATTTTCCAACTAGGAAAATGATTCATCTCTACATAGTTGGAATTGCCAAGTGTGTGGAAGAATAGGTGACAAGATTAATATTTTCACACCAAGAGGGTTCTGTTTATCTGGAGAGGCAGCAAGATTGGTTGATATATTGTTAGACTTATAATCTGGATTCAAATCCTACCTTTGACTATACGACTATAGGGACCACCTATAAAATTGGGATAAAAGTTATATAATCCCTACCTCAAAGGATTGTTTTGTGGGTCAAATGAAATAGCATGTAAAAAGTACTTTGCCAACTTTAAAGTTCTCTATAAAATGCCAGCTATTATTATTAACCAACACGGCAATTTTAATTTTTGGGTTCCCACACTAAACAAATTCATATAAAAGGCTACCAAGACAAAGATTTATTTCTTTGGGCCATATAAGGCACAGAAACATAATCCTCCGAGTACTGGAAAAAAGCCAGTAACAAATGATATGTATTCAAGAGGGAATTTCTTATTATTTACTGTATAGGTTGTGAGAGCAAATGACTTTAATTTAAAAAAAAAAACAAAAAAAAAAAACCCTGTAACTCACAATAACACAGTTGTCATTACAGATGTGGTTCTGACAGTTTGAATCACATTCCCCAAAACCTAAGCAGCAACACAGGTTGAGTCTTGAGTTTTAGGACTGTACCCCTATTGTCAGCATTATAAAGGAGGATCCCCTCCAAACATTTTTCTCTTCTCTGCCCACCACACAAAGCAACTTCAAAACCGGAAACCTTTAATCCTAAAGGCTCTGGGTCTTTGACAGCTGTCTTTTGCCTTCTGATAATTCACAACCTTCCTTCGAGATCTCAACCCCAAAGCGGACATTCAGGTTTTAAGTTCAACTCCTCTGGAGCAGAGATTCTATTTTTACACTCAGTAATAATGAGATACGCCATTAGATCAACCATAAAAATTAGCACAGGCCTGAGAGAAATTATGTTGGGCAGGGGGTGAAAAAGTGGGAGAAAAAAAATGAATGCTAATAAAAACTGACAACTAAAACCACAGGTCTGGAAATGTCACTCTGTAGGCTAAGGCTCTATAGAGAATGTGATATTTACACCAAAAACATTTATGCTCAAGTCTAGCAAGGTGAAAGAACAATTTGGAAGAACTAGCATCAGTCTTAGGAGGTAGGGAATGAGCCCTTTCTAAATAGATATTAACATTTTCACACCCAGGAAGGTCCTATTTATCTGCAGAGGCAGCAAGATTAGTTGATATATTGCTGGGTTTATAATCTGGATTATAATGGGTATTTTAGTAGGTAAATGACCTCTACAAAAAGCCATCTACAGTAAATAGGGTTGGCCAAGATGAGTAATCAAAGGCTTTACTGGTGTTAAGATGTTAGGCTTACCAACTAAAATTAGCTATTTTTTGAAAGTGTGGAGGAAGGTTCAACATATACCAAAATATTCAAGCCGTACCACTTTTTGCCCAACAACTGGGGAATGACTGAAGAAGCAGGGATATGTGATGCAAGGCAATATTTTTGTGGGCCAGAAAGCAAATGAGTTGCAGAGTGCACAGAGCTCCAGACTTGGAGTCAGAAGACTTGAGCTTGCGTCCTGCCTCAGATAAGTTTCTGACCCAACCCAGAACAAGTTGCAACCTGTCTCAGTTCTGCTCCTCTGTAAAACGGGGATAATAGTACCTCACAAGTTTGTTGTAAGGATCAAATTACTTAATACATTTAAGTTTAAAATAATAAATAAAATTTTAAAGCTTTATAAACCCTTAAAGTACTATAATTAGCTATTATTATTATGAACTATTTATTCAGAAAAACCAAGAAAATAGACAGACATCTCTGCCCTTCAGCAGGGATGGATATAGGGACAATTGGAACAGAATGGTGTACATGCTGGTAGATTGCATTCATTTGTTTTTTTCTCAAATCATCACTTTCCCTCATTTTAAGAGGGTTCCATTTGGGGGTGAGAGAGTACATCTCCAGAAATCATTGTGATATAAAAACAAAAGGCATCAATAAAAAAAAAATTCTGTCACTTGCAAAGAACTGGGTCTTGCAGATTTATTTTGAAATTCACAACTATATAAGCTTTTAGGCATCAGAATATTATCTATTAAGCCTTTTAGGGGTGTGTTAATCACATGATGACTAATGTTCTGGCTTTTCCCAGCATTTCCTTAAATATTAGTCACTTTCATGCATCTGTGGGGGGGAAAGTTAATTCCAAATCTCTTACAACAGTGTGTTTATTAACACATTTAACTTTTTCAAAGGCCAGTAAAAGTTTTGGGAGTTTTGCTCACGATTAACAGACACTCAAAACTTGTGTTTCAAATACCATCAGTTGGCAAAGACACTATTTATTTAATACCTTTACCTTCAGTCTTAGAATTGATTCTAAGACAGAAGAGTAACAAGGGCAAGGCAAACAGGGTTAAGTGACTTGCCCAGGGTCACACAGGCAGTATCTGAGGCCAGATTTGAACCTAGATCCTCCTGACAACAGACCTGGTACTCTATCCATTGTGCTACCTAGCTGCCCCTGCAAAGACACTTTACCAAAATTTAACTTAAGGATGGTAATCACTAATATTTATCTAATGCTTTGAGGCTTCCACAATGCTACAGATAAAGGCAGATACATGTATGTATATATATAGATATAGATATATAAAATCATAAACACATGTATATAATTTTTTTTTTATTTTAAACCCTTAACTTCTGTGTATTGACTTATAGGTGGAAGATTGGTAAGGGTAGGCAATGGGGGTCAAGTGACTTGCCCAGGGTCACACAGCTGGGAAGTGGCTGAGGCCGGATTTGAACCTAGGACCTCCTGACTCTAGTCCTGGCTCTCAATCCACTGAGCTACCCAGCTGCCCTATAATTTTTGAAAACACACATTAATCAGTACAGCCTCGAGGTCCCTATTATCTCCATTTTACAGAGTTGGAAAGTGAAGCACAAAGAGGTTTGTTCATGTGACTCAGACCCAGATCTAATTCCAAATATAATAACTCAGAATTCAAACACATCACAGGGTCTTTCTTGGGTTCATAATTTCAGAGATTTAGATAAGAGTTTAAGCGAGATCTCAGAAGTCTAGTCCAACTGCTTCATTTTACAAATGAGGAAAATGGACCAGAGAGATTAAGTGATTTACTCAAAGTCACAGGTCCTGAGTGGCAGAATTGGGATTTGAACCCACTCCTCTAACTACAGAATTTAAGCTCTTTTCTACTTTATTGCCTTTGCCCTGTTGTTTAAACTAGGTAATGCTAGATAACTAGCTGAACAGATCTTGGCTTTCTTTTGGTTTAGTGGAATGAAAACAATTTAGAACCACTTTCTCACCGCCCTAATAAGCACACAAGGGCAGTTTCACCAAATTAGGATAAGCTGCAGTAAGTCCCCAGTAGCAACATTCAAGTATTACTTATGAACCAAAAAACAGATGACTATCGGTTAAGTCCTGGGCTTCTCTGTGTAAGCAATTCCAAACATTTCAAAAATGTTTCAGTTCTCAAATACTGACTGCATTTCTGTTGAGGACTCTAACTACCAACTGAACCCACTAACATCACAAAACTCACGGAGAATCAAGTTATTAAGCCTCACAAATCCAGGCTGCCCCAATTTCTTCATACTCAAAAATTTCAAATTTTCTTGCATTGTCTTAAAGTTACCAACAAATTTGGGTGACAATTGGTCAGGCCCTTTTCCAGATTAAGAAGCAACACCATAACAAAAGGTAGAAAATTAAAAAAAAAATTAATAATAAAACAAGACAAAAATGTCAGTATCCTCTTGGGCTAAAAAAGGCTGAAATCATTCAGAAGCTATCCGTGGAATGTAATGGCAGCTGTTACATTTGCACCATCATCTCACAAGCCTCTGTTCTTTCCCAAACTAGAGAGGTCCTCAGACCATGGAGGAGTTTAGTTGATAAAATGCAAATCAAAACATGAACCCAAGTGCTCTTTTCCTTAAATACAAACTGAGTAGCTTTGACCAAATATGAACTGCTTCCCAAGGAATTCAGAGAATACTCTGCTCTCTTCTTCCCACACTAGTGCCAGCACCGCATACCACCTGAATAGCATTTGTTCATGATCACTTCCATTCAAATCAATGCAAGAAGTATTTCCCTAAGGAGTTTCACCAGTCTTTGTTGGCAGCCTCATTGGGTTGGTGAGGGGCACACACTCATCCTTGGCAATTAACCCAAACTCAAACAGTTGTCCTCAACGTTTCTATTCTAAGGGCTTTGGATCTCATCTAGCCCAGCCTCTCCTTTTCCCAGAGGAGAAAACTCGGGTCCCAAAGGTGAAGTGACGTGGCACATAGCACAAAAACGGACCCCTTGTTCTAAGAGTGAAAAGACCTAATTGTGTGTTTAAATGGGAAAGGCAGCCCAGTTCCCTGAGCATTGCTGCTTCTCTGTAAAACAGGATTTCTGACATCTCATGGGGTTGTTTGTTTAGAAAGTAACTTCATAAACTACAAAATGCCAAAAGATTGAGTTGTTTTTAGTGATTACCTGGAGTCACAGAGTTCTTTTCACTATCCCACACATGCCAGCTCTTCTGTAGCTCTTTCCAAAGCCAAGGTCAATGGAAAAACGAAAAATCAGTCAGGGGCAACTGGGAAGCAGCATCCTTCAGAGGGTGAAAAGGACTGGAGGCTACAGGAGGAACCCAAATACTCAATGACAATTGAGGCCAGGTTTGAGGTAGCTATCATTGGATCACGTCAATAGAGAAGAGACCTGAGAAGCCATCTCTTCCAAACCCTTCATTTTACAGTTTAGGAAACTGATAGGAAAGTGACCTGCCTGAGGTCGGACATGTCAGAGGCAGGATCAAACATAGGTCTTTGGATGTCAGAGTCAATATTTTTCTGCTCTCTGTTGGGCTACACCGCAGGGAGGAACAACAGTGGTTCAGAGCCCCACAAAAAATATCAAAGTGGACAAATGGTAAACTGAACTGCATGGCTTTGGGTGAGTCATTTCACCTAGATCAGTTTTAAATGTTTTTTCTCTCAAATTAGAAATGACCTTGGGGTTGCCTTCTTTAATGGACTTTAGAAACCAATATTTATGACAAGCAAAGTTGGAGCCAGAGACACCAAATAAGGGGAGGAAAAGGTGACAGGACAAAGAACAATGGACAAAGGTTGGTGGGAAGAACTGAACCCGATTGTTCTCTCTCTCAGATCTTTAAGATCTGCCTTTGGGGAGTTCATATTTTCATCTGGCTTACGATCCCCTCAACATATTACAACACAGTCACTTGACAGCACTGCCAGTTCACCCTGTTCCTCTCCTTCTTACAAGTTAATTTTGTCTGGTGACTCAATTGCCATCCACTCAGTCTTGAGCTGTTCAGGGTGGAGAACAGAGGCTGGAAGGGGAAGAAAGAGTGATCACTCCTCCCCTTCTGCCTGCCCTTCCTCACTCCCTCCTTTTCCTTCCTAAAGGACTACTTCGTGGGATACAGCCTGTGTGTACAGACTGGTTGGGGGAAGAGGATGAAAACAGTTTGATTATTTTAACTGCCAGCTCTCCCAAAACAGACCCAGAGGAATGATTCACGCCAAAACAAATCTTTGCAAATGAAAGCCTGTATTGACAATAACTAAAAATAGATATGTAAACCTATTCACCCCAAATTAGCTCACAGGGCTGCCACCTTCTCTCTCAATCCTCTTTTATCATGTTGGAAACTATACTCATGCTATGGGTGATTTAACTATGATATGCTGTAATGCTGTCCACAAAAGTGGATTTTATAATTTTTAAAGGGAAAAGAGCAGCTATAAAATTATGAGACAGCTGGAATAAATCTCTTAAAGATATCTTAGGGGCTTCTAACAAGCCACTCCAAGAAGTGACATTTTAAAGAATCGAATTTCTGTTAGCTACTCTGTCGGCATAGATATTTCCCACAGAGGTACCAGCCCTTGCTTTAGTTATGAGGTTGACCCCTTTGTTAGAGGTCTACCCCACTGCAGGAAACTGGAGACAAAATAATGGAAAGTCCAGGAAAGAAAATGTCAATCAAAAGAAAACATAGGTATATACTTCCAGGAGCACCATCAGGACTATCTTGAAAAGTTGCCCATAGGATGTAGACTCTAAGTGATCACCCCGATGCAAATATTAATAATGCAGAAATAGATCTTAATCAATGACACATGTAAAAGCCAGTGGAATTGCACATTGGCTACAGAAGGGGGTGGGAGGAGAGGAAAAGAACATGAATCATGTAACCATGGAAAAATACCCTAAATTAATTAAAGTTTTTCAAGCAAGCAAAAAAATTAAAAATAGAAATAAAAATAGAATTTAGTAACAACAAAAAAGTTGCCCACAGGGCGAAACATTGTATGATAAATGCTTTACTCCTGATTCATTTAAGGAAAGATGCTGTTGCATGGCAGGCCACACTTACTGTACCAGGACATGACAGGGAACTCCTCCTGAAAGTTGGAGGCTCTCTGCTGAGGGTTTCCTTTGGATTAGCAGGAGGTGGGGAACCAGTGGAGGAAAAAAATCTGCAACATGGAGTTCTCTCTGGAGGCTTGTCACCATGGAAAAAGCAGGGGATGCAACTGGGGACCCACCCCTCCCTGGTATTCATTAAGAAGCACTTAGCCCATCCCAAGATAGCTGAAGGGATTTCAGGATCCCAGCCTGATGGGGCTTCTGAAGCTCATTACTTGGGACACTGCTGCTGCTCCACAGAGGTATCATTCACTTGAATAAGATTAGAGTCGTTTTTTTAATGATCCCTTGACTACACCATGAAACTAAAAACTTAATCCAGAAAATGAAATAACCTTAATGGCAATGACTTCAAAAGGATAAACTAGGAAACCCCAGAATAAAAGGAAGTACACATATTCTACAATAAACCATCCACAACACAAATAACTATAAAGGACTATACATTTACAATGGCATCAGAAAAGGGGTGAGAGCTGTTGGTCGGCTCACCTTCAGGTAACAAACACCTATTGTGTGCAGTCACTGGCTGGGTTAGGGAAGATACTAAAAAGTATGTTCTGATTCTTCTTAGGGAGTTTCAGTTCTTATGTTGGCCACGTGCAAATTTGGGAGGAGTGGAATGGGGAGAAAAGGGGTTTTGGAGAGAAATGTTTGAGAGTTTTTCTATTTACCTGATTCTCCTATGATAAAAGTTAATTTAATGTTAATCTGATCTGGGACCACAATAATTTGGTTTTTTTACTGGGAGGAAAAAAGTTATTTCTCTGACTCTAATACAACCAGAAGCAACTTCCATTTGTTTGGCAATTGTTAAAGAATCTACCCCCAACAGATTCCTGTGATGCTTCTTGGTGGGGTGGGGATATGCAAGCTGAGTGCCAGCTCTGGCAGGTCCTATATATAAGCTGGAAAGACTTCTAGTCTGAGTCAGTGAGATGGTGATGAAGAAAGTCTAAATTGACCAAAGTTCAACACCAGGTTGGCTACTGGGTGATGAATATTTTAACCACAGCTATTCTCAAAGACCATCTACTACTGTCATACAGAAAAGCTGAATTCTGGCTTTGTGGAAGGAATATCTACACTTATACATTATAGATCCTTGAAGTACTAAAGTCTAAATTAAGCACAAAAAGTCTGTTAGGCTACGTGCCTAGAGGCTCTCAACTCAAACACTGTTTATTGTATTCATGCCTGGAAATAACTGACATGTTAAAAAAAGTTTTCAAGTTAGGAGAGTGTTTTAGAACCTCTTTTGAGCCTTTCATAGTTTTGTGAACTAAATATTTCAGGTATATTTTCCCCCCATTTTTACAGATGAAGAAATTGAAACATGGAAAGATTATGACTTGCCCATGGTCAGTTCAGCATTCCACCCAATGTTGGTACAATACACTGGTGGCTGGCTTAACTCAACATATTAGAAAGAGCTGAATACATTAAAACATTAAAATGCATAGGAATAAATGGAGCCTTTCTTAAAATAAGTATTATCTATCTACAGCCAAAAGCAAGCATTATCTGTAATGGGGATAAACTAGAACCATTTCCAATAAGATCAGAGTGAAGCAAAAAGGTCCATCATCATCATCATTATTCAAGAATGTACTAGAAATGCTAGCTATAGCAAAAAGAAAAATGTATTGAAGGAATAAACCTCGACAATGAGGAAATTAAAACTATCACTCTTTGCAGGTGATATAATGGTATACTTAGGGAACTCAAGAGAGTCAAAACAATTCACAACCATAGCAAAGTTACAGGATGTAAAATAAATTCACATAAATCATCAACATTTCTATATATTATCACCAAGAGGCAACAGTGTAAGAGATAGAAAGATAAATTCCATTTAAAATAACTGGAGACACTATAAAATAATTGGAAATCTACCTGCCAAGACACACAAGAACTCATCAAACACAATTACAAGATACCCCCCACCCCCCCACACACACACACACTCGAAGTATCTATTGCTCATGGGTAGGCAGAGCCAATATAACAAAAATTACAATACAATCTAGATTAATTGACGTATTCATCATCATACCAAACTATAAAAATCTTTATAGAGCTAGACAAAGAAATAAAGGGAAGCATATGTACAAAAATATTTAGTAGTTCTTTTTGTAGTAACAAAGAATGGGAAACTAAGGTAATGTACATCAATTGGGGAATGCCTGAACAAGATGTTATATTAATGTGATGGAATATTACTGTGCTATAAGAAATGATATAGGGGAAGTTTTTAGAAAAACTTGGGAAAACCTATCTGAACTGTTTCAAAGTGAAATGAGCAGAACCAAGAGTACAATTTACCCAGTAACAGTACTATTGTACAGATGAACAGCCATGAAAGACTTGGTGCTTCTGATCAATACAATGGTTTACCACAATTGAAAAGGACTCATGATGAAAATGCTATTCACTTCCAGACAAAGAAATGATCGACTTGGAATACAGATTGAAGCAAATTTTTTTCCCATTTTCTTTTTCTAGTTTGTTTTCCTCCAGAAGACAACAAATGAAGAAACGGTTTCAATGACTTCACACATAAAATAGGTATTATAATTCTTGCCTTCTAAAGAGTGGGGAAGGGAGTAAAGAGAGAAAATTTGGAACTAAACATAAAATTGAATTTTTTAAAAAGTTGTAAGAATACAGGAGGTTTTTGGTTTAGTCATTTTAAAGAATCATTTGGGATGACAAAAGGGAAAAATACGATTTTCTCATAATCCCAGGCTCAAAATCAAACCCAATTTGAAATCCTTCCTCTGACCCTGGAGCAAGTCTTTTAACCATTGTCTGCCTCAGTTTCCCCAAGCATCAAATGGAGTTCCTACCATTACCTACCTTACAGTTGTTTAATTGTAATATCAATTATGTTTATAAAGCACTTAGTATAGTGCTCAACACAAAAGCAGGTGTTTAATAAATGCTTGCTTCCTTTCCCCTCCTTCCCTTCCTTCCTGTGAGGCAGCTTGTCAAATCATTATCCTCTTTTATCCCACCTTTCTTCTCCAGTTGGTAAGTATGGTATAAGTATTGTATATATAATTTAATCAGTCTGGAGAACTCTTCAACGAAGAAACTCTTCCAAAGCAGGTCTGCACTAACACTTTAAGTGTTAAGTTTAAGAGTCTCATAGTGGCAGCTAGGCGGCTCCATGGGTGGAGGTTCTGGGTTCAAATGTGGCCTTGGACACTTCCTCGCTATGTGACTCTGGGCGAGGCCCTGAACCCAATTGCCTAGCCCCTATTGCTCTTCTGCCTTGGAACTGATACTTGGTGTCGATTTTAAGAGAGAAAAGGAGGGTTCAAAGAAACAAGAGTTTCAGGGGCTTGCCCAGAGTCCTTGGCCAGGTATACAGGAGAAGGAAGACATGAATTGAGGACTTCCTGCTCCAAAGCTAGTGCTCTGTCCGCTCTGCCACTCTACATCTCTCAAATGAATTGTTATATAAATAATAAATGTTAAATAATAAAAATGAAGCGTCTACTTACCTCAGAGGGGCCATAAGTTATTCTAGAGCGATCAGTAACTTAAAAGAAAGAAAGCACTAGGCAGAGAAAATGAGTGTCGATGGGCGGATCCTGCCTTGGTTTAGGTAAGAGGCTGCCCGCGGCCCCTGCCCAGCAAGCCGTGCTCGGGCCCTGTACGGCCCACGGGTAACGCCTCTGACCGTGTCCCGGAGTTCCCAAACTAGATTACAACGTGGTCAGGGAATCTGACAAAACCGAAGCACAACAGGACACGCTCTTTAACACGCGGGCCTCGTCCTGTGGCGGCACGGTGTCAGGCGTGGCCGAGTCCTCTCCACCTTTCCCACTGGAGCCTGCCATCGTGGCTCTACACTGCCAGGGAAGGACCCTCCCCCTTCGCCCCGCTCCGGCCCCTGGCGCGGGATCTCCGCCGACCCCCACAGCAACCCTAGTAAAGGGGCTTCCAGAGAAACAGACAACTTGCTCTTCTTCAGAACTTGGGCCCAAGTCTTGCAGAGCTGAACGCCCCCGCCATAGTAATAGCTAAATGCTCCCATGTAGGGTTTGCAAAGCACCTTACAAATAACCTCATTTCGCCCTCACTGCTTTATGGGGTGGATGCCATTATAGTGTTTAAGCCACGTGCCTGGGGGCTGCACAGCCAGGGTCTAAGGTGGGATTTGAACTCCAGGACCAGCATCCTAGCCTATCCTTGTGTGGCATAGATGCCTGGTGTTTAGGGCCACACTTTGCTCAGTGCAAATCAAAGGGTTAGGCTTCTTCTTCCCTACTTCCTGGACGCCTTCTGATGGAGCAGATAGCATCTCCCCTCAGGCATACCTGAGAACATGAACAAGTGGAAAGAGAAGGCCTGGCATTTGCCCTCAAGCATGCTTCACCCTTTTCTTACCCTCCCAATTGTCCTAAACCATCCTAACTAGAATATCCTTCTATAAGACTGGCTGGAATCCTGCCTTTGCCCAAGGCCTTCCCTGATCATTCCTAATGTGGGCATTTCTGCCACTCGAGGAGTCGACTTTTAATCTATATAGCTACTTTTATGCTTATTTTTGTAGATGTTGTCTCCCCAATTAAGCTGCAAACTTCTGAAGGGTAAGACTTACACTTCCTCCATAAAAAGAACTTGCTAAACACTATTGTATTTCTAATAGAATGCTTCCAAGAGGTTGCTGAAAATAATGAAAACATCCTTGGTGATTCTGATGCAGTTTCCTAGTAATGGCACCTGTGGGCAAGACGGAAGGGGGCAAAGTAAGAGAAGTAAAAGGAAGTGTCATATAATAGGAAGAATGTGCAACTTGCCTCCAAAGACTCTATCTTGCTGTATGACTACATCAGTTATGAGTGCTCCAAAACCTGATCGCATGTCTATAAAAGGAGAGGGGACCCTACTTATGGAAGGAAACTTGCATTACCTGGCTCGTGTTGTTACAGTGACAAACCTGTTATATAAAATGAAAGAATATAAATGTGAATTAATTACTTAAATGGGTGATAAGACAGGAGCATTTTTTTTCCAAACACTTTGGGTCTGAAGAAAGCCAGCTTTAAGTCACTTAAGACTATCTTCCTGAGTGTGACAGACCAATCCCTAAGGGAGAGAGGAATCTGAATTTATCTCAAAAGGTCAAGTCTAGGAAGTATTGGGGAGGATTATAATGGATCCAACGGGCAAAAAATAGAAATATGTTAAATGTCTATGAAATGGCCTGTAATACAAAATGTGTGTACAGGGTTATCCAGAAAATACATGAAAAGGATACTGAAAAATAACAGGATTCATCATCATACTGAGAAGATTCTAGTTATTAGAATAAATGCTCTCAATAATAATCCTCCTAAACCAAGAGATTCTTCTGGCTATATAACATTTGGCTAATGAAGGTTAATCAGAAACCTTTTATTAACAATTTGTTTTCATTTCACTTTCTTCTTCCTTTTCCCTAATTTAAATGAGACTTACATTTTTATCCCCATACACACCAGGTGGATCTTATTTCCTTGATGTGTTTAAAAAACAATTTAAGATTTTCCATAGGGGGAAAGTGTCCTCAACATGCATTACAAACAAGCTTTATGACCCTGGGCAAGTCACAATGCTTCTTTTAACTTTTTTTCTCCCCATCTATAAAATGAGAGGATTCACTTCAGGGTCTTATCAGGCAACTGCCACAAGAAAAATAGGTCTTTGGGCATTTAAAAGTATACATATTCTCTCCCCTTAAAAACATATACAAGAAACAGACTACAGTTCATGCCACGGTTTATTGCTGTTGTGATGGGAATTCTCACTGACTCCATGGCATTAGATTCACAGGCAGCCACTCAGGTTACCTTTTCTCTAAGGCCAGGGGAAAGTATGACTAAGCAAGGTTACTCATTTATCAAGGGTACTGGAGAGTGCCAGGGGAGTAGCAAATTCTCCTTGGACCTAGAATCCAACACAGCAGAGGCTTAATGTCTTTGAACAATTCACTTGCCAACATTCAGAGCCCATTTCCTTTTGGCTAAATAAGGAACCTAGCCTAGGTAGTGTCCAACATTGACTAGCTATAAAATCCAAACCATCTATGGATTTTATAAGCCAAAGTTAACTTTGATTATATGGGTCCTTTGAAGTTTGTTTTGGTTCCAGGCCAGGGAAGGGAGATTCAAGAAGATCTAGCCAATCTAAGTGGAGAAGTGGGCAAAGGAATCAATCACAGAAAATGAGTGCGTTCAAATCTTATCAGGTCACTGCTATAATTAAAACCTTCAGTGGAACCAACCATAACTTTAGTCAATTTTGGTCAGCACTAATGAGAGAAAAAAAAATCAATACCAAAAATACTAAATAATTTTTACATTTTTTTAGTATATTATGATGTATCCCACCCAAACAACTTACACTCCTAATTTAGTTTAATTAGGTTATAAGCATTTCACATGGAACATGTCCAACACAGAACTCAACTTCTTCCCCAAACCCACTTCTCTAAAGTTCCTTCTTTCTGTACCATGCCAACATTCTAGTCTCTCCCATTCAAAATCTCCCTTGTCCTCTGCGCCTATTAAACTCCTTCCGCTTGGTCAATCAATTGCCAAATACTGCTGTTTCTGTTTGCCACATCGATCCCCTTCTCTCCACTTGCTGCCTTGTTTGCTGGGGCCCCCGTCACCTCTTATCGAGTGAACTTACTGTATCACAAGAGCTTCCTGTTTTCCCTACGCTATCTTCATACAAATTCATACATGATTTTCTTCAAGGAGAGGCTTAACCATGCCTCTCTCCTATTCAAAAGTTTCTGGCTTTTAATTTTTTAAATAAAATGTAAATTGTCACATAAAACCTACCTTTCCAACCTCTTTATGGAGACCCCCATTGGGTACACTCTCATCTCCGTCCAGTCCAACTGGCCCTTTTTGCTATTCCTCAAACATGACATTCTGTGCCTTTTTATGCCTGTCTCCCCATACTTGGAAAGTATACCGTCCTTATCTCTGCCTCACGCACAGGAAACCTTTCCCCATCGTCCCTGTCCCTAGAGCACTAGTGCTCCTCCTCCCCAGAAGGGAGGTAAAGATACTTTACAACCTGACACATTTTTCTCGATTGAATGGAAGCTTCTTGAGGACAGAAAGATGTGTTTATGTTTGCTGACTGCTATAATTAGCCCTGGACTTTGGGATCTGGGTCTAGTTTTTCCACCGATTCATCTGAATCACCTTAAGCTAATAACTTTACCCCACAGAGCTTCAATTTCCCATAATCGTGAGGAGACAATACTAAATTAGATCTGTAGGGTACTTTCCACCTCTAAAATTTTATAGTCTCAACACTGCTGTCCTATTCATAATAAGTACTAGCTGGGTGGCACTGAGCAAGTCACTCAGTTTCTCAGGGGACCAGGAAACTAAAAATGAAAGAACAATTGTTTTAAAGTGTGGTAGTCTTTTCAACACAGAGCAATGAAATCAAATGTATTTTCTTTTTTTTTTTTTTTTTCAAATGAAAAGGGTTGTAACTCAGTAGAGCAAGCTATATGACATAGTCAACTTGAAATTTAAAGCCTGCTATAGATACTCCATGCATTGATAAGTGATTCTATGGGGCCATCAATCGTGTTATAAAATACTCATCTTAACTTCAATTTTAATTTCCTGGGGAAAAGTCTCTCCTTTAAAATAGATTGTATTGCTCAATCATCTCCAATGTTCTATATAAACTGGTTCTATATAAACTGTTCTATATATAAACTTATTTCACACTATGTAAAGGGGCTTTGTATTGCTATAAAAGATTTTTAATCTCTGAAATTGTCTTTACAAAGAATTTCACAAGGAAAAGTTGACATAATTGGCTATTGAAATTTGTCTTTTCTTGGCTTCTCTTGGTATGGACTCAGTATTCCAAAGAAATTGTCATAAAATACCAAAATGGAATTTGAAGATCTGCTTGGTTTGTTCTTTTGTTTGTTTGTTTTTTTAAAGAAAGGAATTTCTAAAGTAACAGGTACAAAGCTTATTCTAATGATATTTCATTATCACTGTGATTCAAGTATAAGGAAGTAATAGAGAAGAACAGAGGCAAAGAACAAGAGAAAAGAAGAGGCTGTTTTAACTTTTGATTCCTCAAACATTTTACATACAAGCACAAGGCAAGTCAGTAAAATATGATGCATTAGCATGCTACCATTTAAATGTCCCACTAGTATTGTGTCTGTACATAAACCCAGAACTTGAAGATGTGTGTAAGTTCAATAAACCTAAAGAATCTATAGCACCACATAATCTTTGATATACCTTCTACAAGAGAAGAGGCCTTGCTACCATGACTCCCTTTTCCAATCTTTATTTCTTATATACTACACATATTTACTTATCTGTTGTCCTAGGGCAGTGTTTCATGTCTGTGGAATCAGAGCTAATTACTGTCCCCCTTTAAAGGGGAGACCCGAGGAAGCTATACATAGTATACTAAAACAATGTGGTCAGTACTCAATAAACATTCAGATCTGGAATCAGCTTCACAGACCATCCATCATCTTTACAAAAAAAAATCCTTCTCACTGCTTCACGTACATTCTAATGTTTGACTTGTAAGTCTTAACAGTTATCATTCTATCTTATTCAACAGGTTTGATTCCAGGTACCTTTTGGCTGTTCCCCTAAACACACTCTCCCCCCCCCTCTGCAAAAGAAACAACTCTCAAAATGAAATGAAAGTGGGCGGTTGGGTAGCTCAGTGGATTGAGAGCCAGGCCTAGAGACTGGAGGTCCTAGGTTCAAATCCGGCTTCAGACACTTCCCAGCTGTGTGACCCTGGGCAAGTCACTTGACCTCCATTGCCCACCCTTACCACTCTTCCACCTAGGAGCCAATACACAGAAGTTAAGGGTTGAAAAAAAAGGAAATGAAAGTGGAAAATGATGTCACTACTAAAGACAGTAAAAGGAATTATCTGAAAGATCTAAAAGCATTTCCACAAAAAAAGTCCCAAAAAATGTTCTTAATATTAATTGTTGGGTAAGTATGAATTCTACACTACAACAACTTCAGGTGGAATATTTAGGTTACATATTTCTGATAACAAATACTAATCTATCATCTATACATAAATAGTATTCCTCATATTCCTAGATCTTTTTCTCCTCTCCTATGAAAAAAAAATTACCACATAAAATGTTACACAAAGTTGTAAGAAAGAGACAAAAAAAGTTTTTTTGTTTCTCCCCTCTTTCCTTTAATTCAACAAATATTATGTGCCTACTACATACAGGGCAGGGAATAAAAAAAATACCTTATTCCAAGAAGAAAATGCAATTTCAAGAAAAAGAGAAACCAACAACACAGCAAGTTAGAAATAGGTATAAAGGTACCAAGTAATTAAAGGTATGCACACTTGTGGGCCAGCTTCCATCAGACTGTTTTGTGAAATTACTCATCAGAATATATAAATGTTATATTATTATTCTTGGCAAAAAGATAGCTTGGTTACCAAAAAGCTCAATCCAATGATCTATTTGCCCCAAAGAGTCAAGATAAGAAAACTGAAGTCCACATATTTAAGGCAATTTCTTTAATTTTTAAAAAAATTTCTCTAATCTCTTTCTTCCCCATTTCTGCCATGGGTACCACCATTCATCTAGTCACCTACATATGCAATCTTAGAGTCACCTTCAATTTCTCCCTCTCTTCACTCCATATATCCATCCATTTTCAAGAGCTATTTTGGAAAGTCTATATTCGAATCATTCCCTGTATCTCTCACCTTCTCTACAATCATAGGGTAACCACCAAAATTCAGAACCTAATTACCTCTAGCCTGGACTATTGTAATAACGAACTAATTGGTCTCCAAGCTTCAATTAAGTTTGTCCTATCTCCAATTTATCCATTCCCCTACTCAAAATACTTCCTACTACATTTAGAATTTAAAAAAAAAAAAACTCATTTGGCATGCAGGGCACTTGCCAATATGGTTCCAACCTACCTTTCCAGTCTTTTTATACTTTACTCTTCCTTCATGCTCTTGAAGTTCACACAAAGAATGACCACAAACCTCCCATCTTTGTCTTTAAACTATTCCCCATGTCTGGTATGTACACCCTTCTCATTTCTGCCTCTCAAAACCCCTATCTTCCTTGAAAATTCTGATTTTGCCCCTTTTTTCTAAAATACATTCAGTATTTTCCTGAATACCCTAAGTTGCTGCCTATTTTTTAAAAAAAAAAAAACCCTTCATTTTACTTTTACATTCTATTCATGCATTAGAAAGAATATGCTTATGATTTCATCAATAGCATTTTTTTCTCATCCATGCCATCTCATCCAATTTTTGTCCATGTTTCCACTCTTGGTCAATTCTTCCTGGGATGCTCACTCAACATACTTGGAGTGCTCTTATATTTCATGGATGTCATTGGAATACACAAACTATCATTTATCCTCCACTTGTCAAAATAAAGATTTTATTACTTAGCATCTACAAAGTGTAAAGGATAGAAACAGAAAACACAGCCCCTACCCTCAAGGAGCTTATATGCTAATGGTGAAGACAATAAATATGGAAGGTTTCAAATACAAATAGGGTAGAAAGATGTCATGGTTCTTAAGGTACAGGAACAAAGCAGACGGTAATATCTCTTCTTATTCTCACTGATAAAAATGACATCAGTTATGCTGATAAAACATCTGACAATGCCAAGGACTTTCATAACAAACTTTCTTTTTGGGGATCTTCAAATTTGTGGTTTTTAGGCTGAATCTCCACAAAGGCTGCTTCCCAGGATGATGGCTGAGTACCCCAAACCTCTCCAGTTCAGAGGCTTTCTCCATCAGGTCTGAAGTGAGATGGTGGCCAAGGTGGTGGTTGTGACTTGACTATGATGACCATTCTATGTCCTTTTTTTGATAATAATTCATGCAATTTCTTCTGAATAATTTTTTTTGTAATCTACTGCAACATATTCCCTCTTTTGATATGCCTCTTCAATGACCTGTGGGTGACCTACAATTTTCATTTGCATGGACAGTTTTTCCTATTTTGTTGCCATATAACATCACTAGAGGAATACAGGTTATTTCTTTAAACGCCCTTTGTTTCGCACAGAAATCAGCAGTGACTGAACAGGCTGCAGTTTTCCCAAAGTCCACACTCCAGTTCTAAGACTAGTTTACTATTCTGCAATGTCTTTTCAAGAAACATACTATTGCACTCTTCATTCCAATGCCAATCACTTTAGAGCAACGGTCAGCAACCTTTTTAGCAGTGAGAGCCATAAACGCCTGCAGAAGGAGGAGGATGGAGGTGGAAGGCACTGGAATATGGGGCGGGGGCTGAAGGGTCCCCTGGGGCACATCCTGGGGCTCTGCCCAGCCTGGCTGGAAGGGAGGTGGAGTCAGATATGGCTCAAGAGCCATACGTTGCGGACCCCTGCTTTAGAGAATAAACATTCTTCACCCACCTGAAGATCCATCCACTTCTCAATGGTTAGTTATGACTTCTGAGTAATTATAATTTGTATGGGGGATTGGGGGTCATGGGGAGGAGGCTGTACAATCAGCACAATATCATCCATCAGGAAAATCTGGACGATTTCATCAGCCTTCTGTCTCATCATTATGGCTCATCAGCCATATGTCTTGGACTCTGTACAGGATGTCCTCCATGATGCTAGTAAATGTCCTATGCCTGGTTTAATTGAATCATGAGGGGGACTGATTGCCTAAAAATATTCTGATGCATCTTTTAACAAATCTAGTATATTTTTAGAATCATTAGAGATGTTTTAGTAGAAAAGCTTTTATTAAATTCCATCTCTTAATTTTTTCTAGTAAAAATATTTTGCATTCTCTGCACCTTTCATTCAAATAGATGACTGTAAAGATAAAGTCTATTGTAAAATATGGCTTGCCTGTCCATTCTCTTACAATCATCAAACATGTCCTGATACATATTCAGGTTATGCTTATGTTGTACAAGTAAGAAAGTAGGCATATGGATTAATATTCTTGATTGCTTTTTATTTTAGAATAAAAACATTAATGATTTCTCCTAAGCACTAGACCTTCTTTCTTTCAGATTTATTATGTTCACAGTTGTGTTGTCTTCAGAACAGGCCTGCTTTGTATATACTCATCTTCCCATTTTTGTTTTCTTGGGGACCACCAATTTTCCTTTAAATGGCACGCTGCAAATGGTGACATTCCTGTATCATGATCCACTTTATGGCCCTCTTTTTATTGCTCTCTAACCTATACAATTTCTCCAGTTGTCTGATTCTTCTTCAAACACTAGTTGCATATGCCAGATCTTCTGATGTTCTTTCACTTATCAGTTTAAAATAAATTCTATTATAAGGTATGACTATAGGGATGAACAAGGGAGAGGATACAGGAAAAAAATCTAGATAATAACAAAACGAAATATCAATTAATGTTTTTTAAGTTCCAGCTCTTCAGATTTTTTAAATGGATAATCAATGACAGAATTTGTTATTAAATCACAAATGAATCTTAGAGATACAGGTAAATCCTTTTTTCTAAGTAAACTGTATGAAATAAAGCCTTGCATCTTATTCTGGAGGCTGCTAAATTAAAATACAACACTTTAAAATTTATAAAAAGCCATACAACTTAGTGAGATAAGCAATATAAATATTATCCCCATTTTTAGAGATGACAAAAGTAAGACTATTAGACTGAAACAACATACCATGTCTTACAAAGAAAATAAATACCAAATCCAGGCCTAAAATCAAGAGCTTTCCCAGTTAGCCATGGCAAGTTATTTTCATTCTCTTGTTTTATCTTCACTTGCTATACAGGGTTAACAGAGTAGAGAGTGCTGGACTTGGAATGAGTAAAACCTGAGTTCAAATCCTAACTCAGCTATGAGGCTACAGGTAAATCACTGAACTCCTCAGCCTCATTTTCTTCACCCATAAAATAAGGATAATAGTATATTCCTCACAAATTATATAAAGCATTTCAAAATCTTAAAGCAGTATGCAAATATTATTATTATATTACCTTTTTCTAGACTATCCAGTGTGAAAGCTTTATCAACATAAATGGGCACTACTATTAAGACTACGGCCCAAAAAGAACCCAATTTTGTTATCTTTTTATAATAGTCATAAACCAGATAACCTATTTGCATTTAATCTATGGGCCAGGGAAAATTAAGGACCGGGCTTAGTTTTTATCTGTCCTCCTCCAAAATTCTTAAGCTATGAGGAAAGATAATATAGAAGGTTCTATTTAAATAACAAAAAGAAAAAAATAAGACTTTTTTTTTTTTAAAAAGCAACCTAAACAAAAAAGACTAAACAAAACAGAACACTCACCTCACAGATATACCTTTTAACATAACAGAAATAAGGTCTGCAAAAGCACTTGCTTTATATTTTCTCTCATTTGATTCTAACTCTGTAGGCAGGTCCTATTATTATTATTCCAATTTTATAGATGAGGAAACTGAAGTCAAGGCAGGTTTTAGTAATTTGATCAATGTCTCAAAGCTGTTAGGCGTTTCAAGAAGCACTTGAGGGGTTAGCTGGGTGGCTCAGTGGATTGAGAGCCAGGGCTAGAGACAGGAGGTCCTAGGTTCAAATCTGCCCTCAGACACTTCCCAGCTGTGTGACCCTGGGCAAGTCACTTAACTCCTATTGCCTAGCCCTGACTGCTCTTCTGCCTTAGAACCAATACATAGTATTGATTCTAAGATGGATCTTCTGCCTTGGAACCAATACATAGTATTGATTTTAAGATGGAAGGTAAGGGTTCCCCTACCCCACAAAAAAAAGCACTTGAGCTCAGTCCAACACTACTTATTGTACCAATTAGCTATCACTTACATAGCTCCCCTTCAATGATGAAAATTCCAACCAATCTATATTCTTGTATGTTATATCATATCCACCAGTAAATAGTCCACTATAGAATCCACTCAACATTCTTAGAAAGTCCTCTGTCTTGCAGCAGCTAGGAGGTACAGCGGATAAAGCATCAAGCCTGGAGTCAAGAGGACCTGGCTTCAAATCTAAACTCAGACACTTTCTAGCTGTGTGACCCGGGGTAAGTCACATAACCCTATTTGTCTAGGCCATGTCCATCCATCTTAATTGTTACTAAGATAGACAGTATGGGTTAATAAAAAAAAAAAGGTCCCCCCTCATTCCCTTAGCATTACCTATCTATCATTCATGTTACATAGAGACAGGATCATACACAGAATATAATATTTGTAAATGATCTTAGTCTTAGCTTTATTTTACATGAGAAAACTGAGGTCAAGGGGAAATGACTCATCCAGAACAACCAAAGATAAATGCATAGTAAAGAAGCTTAATGTGAACCTAGGCTGTTTGCTTGGAGGGGAGGGAGGTGCCATGGGGCTTTCAGCTCACTTCCACAGAACTGGACCAGGAACTTCATACGTGTAAAGAAAATCTTTCTATTGGTACAGACAGGCACCCACTGCTCTCCAATTTACAGGCTATCAAGTTGCAGGTGACTTGCTCTAAATAGCACAGTCAATCTATGTTTCTGAGGCTGGAATTCAAACAGGTCTCACTGGCTCACGTCATAGCTGCCATGCAACAAGAGCACACATGACTAAATCATCCTTTCCCTTACAGTCATGCATTTCTCTGACAATTTTTCATTATTTCTTCTGCAAGTTTTCTCATTTATATGTTGCAACCTGGTCATACCCTTTGAATGACGTTCAATTTCAAGTATTCAAAAATTGTACTGTTCTACATCTTACAATCACCCACTGCCAGAAGAATACTGTTAAGTTTTAAAACTATTCTTTTATGGAAAGCTTGGAATAACTGATATAAATACAACTTTCTTCAAATATTCTGTTTTTTGTTCATTTCTGGATCCATCTCAATGTCCATTTCTGCATCTGGCCAAGATACATTCATGGATTGACTGTCCAGATAATTGGTAGCCTTCATCCACCTATTTTTCCTATATGGATATTTAGGCCAAACTTCCAACTTTCCAAGCTCTCCTTAGAGTACTCTACAGTGTTATGAGAGTTGATATAATATAAACAGATAAACACATCAGGGGGACTTTTACCATCTATGCAGAAAATATCATTTAGACCAGACAATACTAGATGTCCTCCATTACACATAAGATCACAAATCTGGTTAGAGCCTTACTTAGTAATTAGGACTGCACACAACTATATCAGTTGTTACTTACTTGAAATAATTTTATATATTTGCATATGCCCAAAAGATACACTGCTGAGTCTTTAAAGTGATAACCACTATTCTACCAAATCAAATGCCTTTTTAACTGTAATACAACAATTAAGCAAGAACAGTGGGATCTTTTATTCCCCATACTTGTATATACAACTATGTATAATTATAAATATGTGCTATGCAATAGGATATAATTTATGGAAACTTTCATGCTCCACACTAATAGTTAAGGATGCTCTGATAGGTTCTCATAAAAACTTTGGAGAGATGGGAAAGTCAGTATATAGGTCAGTCAGTAGTCAATTTTTCTTCTGACATCACATAACAAGGTCTAAAAATTTCCCCACAACGTAGTATATTTCTATAGTTCAGACAGCATGAGAATCAATGCTTCAAATCCCTCGAAACTGTCAACTTCAGGGCAGACTTTCTCTATATGTATTTTGGTCTAGTTTTCTTCTAATGGCTACTTTTCTTCAATAACATTTAGCTTTCAAGTATAGCACATCCAAGATGCAAGAAATAAACACAGTAGCTCCAGTAAATTCAATGGTCAGGTTTACAATAAAAATATTGTATAAAATCTTTAAAATATTTTTCATTCTTGTCTATTTTCATCTCTTAATGCCCTAGGGATTTAAATTGGTCAGTTTCAGTCTCTGGCCAGGATCTCTCCAAACTTGTTCTTACTTCCATCGGTTCACCATTTCATAAGGTGGTATCTACCCATAAACTTCTGTATCCTACTAGAAGTTTTATTTTCTGAAATGGAACACTTGGCTGGTATGCCTTTCTGCTCAGCAAGGAAATTTACTGACAGACAACTACTAGAATCTTACAATCTCCTCTTCATGGCAACTGATTCAGACCAATCAAACTTCCTTAGAAAAATGATTTTATTTCAAAATACATTCTTCTATTCATTTTCTACTTTTAACACTAAATACTGAAGGTTAAAGGGTCTTATTTTACATGATATCTTTATTTCCTTGTTTAGCAGCAATTTATTTGCTCTTAACGAGTTAGTGGATCAAATGTTTAAATAGTAGACTTGGGGAACAGTTAACAGAATTAGTTATGAGTCATTTCATGTACCTTAAAACATGATTAATTTAATTTCTATTTATTTGGTCCTCCTCATGTCCAATGCTACCCACTTCTTTTCTCAAAGTAATTTTTCTAAGGTTTCAATGTAGTCTGTCTCTGGCGTTTCTGACTTTTTAATCCTCTACCATATTTTCCAAAATGAGGAGAGTTTCCTATGCACACTCAAGTCAAAGAATCAAGGCTGTCAGTTTAAATTACTTGGAAGATCTATACTTCCTCTTTCTGTGACAGATGACAGGGATGTACACAGCAATTTTCTTTCATGGCGAGATTTGTCCAGAAACTTACTGTTAATTCTAGAATGAGATGATCAAGGGTCTCCTGAAGGGATTTTTCATATTGAATTTTTTTTAAACACATGAATAAAATTCTGCCAACTCTCTTCTTTTCCCTTCCAAGAACCCATAAAAACATCCTTCTATTTAGCTGTAAATGCCTTCTTAAGTTTCACTTACAGCTGGTCATTTTTTTAAAACAAAATATCCAGGAGGCAGCTGGGGAGCTCAGTGGATTGAGAGCCAGCCCTAGAGACGGGAGGTCCTAGGTTCAAATCTGGCCTCAGACATTTCCCAGCTGTGTGACCCTGGGCAAGTCACTTGACCCCCATTGCCACAAATAAATGAATGAAATGTCCACTCAAAGCTCATTAGATAAGGATCTCATATTTTGACTATAAAGAGCAAACAATGATATTTAGTGACTGTCTAAACTGTAATTTTTATTTTGTCTCTTTCCAACTATTCTGTCACCATTACTAGAGGGAAAAAGGTCTTGTGGGACTGAGGGTCATTTAAAAAATGTCTCATTATTGTTCTTCCAGGCCTAATTATACAAATTTTTTGTTATTTGGTGCTTACAATGTGCCATATCTTCTGATTCTCTTCTGAAAGTATTAATAACATTGACGAATGAAAATTTTAAATAGACTATAAAACATTGGGCTCTGATTTCTTAATTTTGAACCATATTTTCCTATGTGTTTTTTACCATCTTCCCCTAAAGCAACCTTTACAATGACATCAAGTATCAAAATATGTGCTAATTTCTCTCAAATGGTTGTATCAACTTCATGTTAGGTTTTCTTTATCTCTTTATCTGATCTCCTACAACTAATGCTGATCCAAAACCTATAATTAGATTCATGGTGGTCTTTTATAATGTACACTGCAATATACAATGACCAATTGACCTACAAGAATCCATATTCCAAACCCATCTAGTATGACATAACTTCCCAGAGTCTGTCCCCCACTAGTACATGTCTAGCCTTTTGAGAAACCAGGATCAATACCATCTAACAATGAGGAACTGCAGGACAATTTGGGGGGGAGAATTTGCAAGAAGAGAGGCAACACAAGAAAGGTTGTAGTGATGAATGCCTTAGAAGCAAAGCTCAAAAAAACATGGCTTTTAAGCCTTTATTAAATAATGAAGTGTTGCTGCTTTGACTTTGAATAAACTTTGGCTGAGAAATCTCAATAATTTTAGAAAAACAGACAAAACTACTGTAAAAATTTTCAAATAGACCTCAGTTTCTAAGTTGTATACATTTAAACAATGTAAACAAACTTGAATATATAAAACAAAATTTAATTACAAAGCCATAATTTGCTATTTTTTTATATTCATACTTCAAAAGGAAAAAAAAACCCCATCATTGATGCATTTCCATTACATTTTATTTTATGCCTCCCTTGGAGTAAATTGAATATTTTTGTTCTTTCAGTAGAAAATTCATGCTTATTTCTTCCCTAGTAAACTTTTCCCTAGTAAAGAATTTTCTGTCTTTCATGTAAGGGAGCTCCTTTATTCATATTTCTCTCCAGTAACACAGAAGAACTAAGAGACTAAAATATCCACATATCAACTAGCTATCATGTCATAAAATTATTTTTCCTATAACCTGCCTTTAAAGAACATCTAGATGTTCTAGGAAAAAACACCCTTACCTTTGGTCTTAGAATCATTATCAATACTGCTATCAAGGCAGAAAGAAGGCTGGGGTGGGGGGTGGCTTAGTGCCTTAACCTAGGGTTGCATATCTGGGGAAGTGTCCGAAGACAGATTTGAACTTAGTAAGGCCTGTCTCTAGGCTTGCCTCTCCATTGACTGAACCAAATAGCTGCCCTAATTATCTTTTGAAGAAGTAAACATCCCCTGCCAAGTACTTACTAGCATGCCTTACCTTTCATTTTCTTACCTCACATTCTTTAACACATCTTACCTTTAAAATCTTCCACCCCAATAATAACTCCCTGCTCTTTTTTGGAACAAACTCACCTTCAAATTATCAGCTGCTTCAAGACAGCTAAATTGTTGTTGCTGTTAATACTTCCCTTTCCTAGGAGAACATCAACCGTATCAACCACTGGACAATTTGTTGGATGTCTCCTGCATATTTTTTCTAACTCTTGGCTGAACTACTGATGAATTGTACTAAATGCTGTATTTACTTCAGGATGGAAAAAACTTTAATCTCTTTACCTTGACACATTATAAGTTATTGTTTACTAAGTGCATATCATACTTTATATTTTAAATGAGCCCCCATAGGAACAAACACTGAGCTTAAATAAAATAAAAATTGTACAGGAATAAAAAATGAGTATCTAGGACAAAAGTAGGATGAAGAGTGAAGTGACGGGAGTACCTAATACCTTGAAGAAAGAAATAGCTGGCAAAACAAAGTTATCTTATGTACCTTATTACATATCAAATTGTAACCGCTTCCACCTCAAATACTGTAGAAGACCAGGATCTATATTGAGGAAACAACTTGCTGTTCTTGGCAGTGGGGTTGAAAGGTAAGGTAATTGAAAGAAGAAAAAATAGCAGCTAACAGTTCCCCTCAGAACAGCAACTGCCAAAAAGGCAGGCCCACAAACTCCTATTTCAATCCACTGAGAAAGAAAGCTTCAATGGATACCTTCGAATGAAAATTCTAATTAGAACCCTGGAGTCTACCATTCCTGTAAGTTAATTCCTTCTTCCCTGCTGCCTTTATGAACCCTACATTACTGAATTAAGCAAAAGCCTTTTCCCTTGTACTCCCTCCCTAATCTAAACACTATCCATATTTCAGCTGTACTCCTCCCTTCCTTCACTATTTTTTTATTATATTCTCCGAGCTCCTCACTCATTAACAAACTCATCTTCATCCTAAAGCTCCTATTCATGTTCTTTCCCTCGTCTGCCATTCTTGGAAACCTAGGTTTCTCTAGAAAACCCTGTAATGCCTCCCCTATTTCTTTTCCATACTACTGAGAAGTCCGCTCATTTCGCCGCTTGTTACCACCCTGATCTCCCTTCAGCCCAAGCAGGCAAGGCTCTTGTCATCTACCAACAAATCACCCTATTTTCTCAAAATCTTGAGCACCAGGTACAGTTTTTTTATTTCTTAAAACCTTCACCTTCTATTTTAGAATGTACTAATTATCAGTAGTAAGCCAGAAGAGCAGTAAGGGATAGCTAACTGAGGTTAAGTGATTTGCTCAGGGTCACATAACTAGGACACATCTGAAGTCCCATGTGAACCCAGGACCTGTCTTTCTATCCACTGAGCCACCCAGCTAACCCCAGTCTTTCTTTTCCAACTCCCCTTTATGTTTCTTCCTTGAACATCTTGGTCTTCCAGTTTATAAATTTGAAGATACCACAATCATCTCCATTCTGATAAACTCTGTGACTAGCTGAGATGCACAAACATCAATATAGATCTAATTTCATTAGATCCTACAACTTTTCAATTCCCACATCTGATCACAAACGCTATTCCATCTTTCCCACTGATTTAACTTGTCCAAAATCTGTTACAGATATTACACGAAATGCTACTCTGCCTTTTCGATGTTCAAATTTCTGAAAAACTTAAATAAGTATTAAAGATATCAAAGCTATGTAGCAGGCATAGCTACAGGAACATGGCCCTTAATTAATTGGTTCCTCTAGGATTTTAAGTTTCCGCACCAGGCTTAAAGTCTTTTCAAAACTACCTGGCTTCCCGAGTCTTCAGTCTCCAAACAGCTATGACTTAAAACAACAAAAAGTATAATCACCTCATCATCACTCAAAATGATTCTACCTCCATGGTCACAATCTATGAAACTCACGTCTTTGATCGTAACCATTATCTTCTATCTCCCCTTCACATCTTCTTTCAATTGTCACATCTTCTTTTAATTTGTCTCCAGTGCTCACCTTCTACTCATTATTCAATGTCTCACAATTTGGCTTCTGACAATGTTACTCTATTGAAAGTATCCTCTCAAGATGACCTGAAACTTAATTACAAATCCAATTTTACTCATCTGTTCTGAAGTTTAGCCTCCGGGTTACTGCTCTGCACTAAACTTGCTTCCTATTTTGTCTGACCCTAGACTCCCATCTCCTTTAATCTACCTCCAGCCTACTAAGCATCTCCTAGACCACCTCTTTTTTCCTCTTTAGACACTCAGTAGATAGGGTAACCAGGTTGCGGGGAACCAATTGGCCTCAACTCTGTTGGTAAGTTAGGGGGATGTCTACCCCAGAAATGTATTAAGATTTCCCCTGTTGGAAAGAACAGATAAGAACAAATTGATCAAAAAAACCATGAAGGTAGTGGAACCAGGAGCAGTGGAGCCCTTAAGAGCTTAGTCAGACATCAAAGAAATGAAAGTCATGCCCTGAGTCCAAAGTCATCACCAGTCATCTTGATTTTTTTCTTGCCACTGGAATTTAATGATTCTGGAAAAGAACGGGGTATTATGTGGCTCTGTCTCATTTAAATCCAATTTATGTGTGAATCAAAAGGCATTATGGGTAATGTTATTTGGACCTCAAGTACAACTATATAGAAAGAGTTTACTAACTCATCTCCTTGCTTCTGGCTGGTACTTCCATCTTAGCCTAAAGAGCTCACATGGGGAAGGAGCAAAGAGAAGAAACCCAATAGCCATAAGCAGTCCATTCCACTTTGGTGCATCTCTATGTGTGAGGGAGCTCTTCCTTCCTTCAGACCTCAATTTGCCTTTTGCAAATTTATAGGTCTGCCTTCTGGGGCTAAACAGAACAAGTCAAATGTCTTTCACATTTGACAGCTCTTAAATACAAAAAGCTTTCACGTCTCCCTGGATTCTTCTTTTCTCAAAGTTAAACATATACAATTCCTTCATATAATCACCTGCTTTATGGATTCCAGTCCTTTCAGCACTTATTCATAGCCTTCCTCAACTGTGGTACTCAAAAAAGAATACAAAAGGGGGCAGCTGGGTAGCTCAGTGGAGTGAGAGTCAGGCCTAGAGACAGGAGGTCCTAGGTTCAAACCCGGCCTCAGACACTTCCCAGCTGTGTGACCCTGGGCAAGTCACTTGACCCCCATTGGCCACCCATACCACTCTTCCACCTATAAGACAATACACCAAAATTAAGGGTTAAAAAAAAAAAAAAAAAAAAAAGAATACAAAATTCCAAATTTGATTACAGATATGTACATTGGGAACTATCACTTCTATCTAGAAGCTAATATAAGTCCTTAATACTAGCAAAAATCACATGACCTTTTTATCTACAAGATCAAATTTTGGCTTATGTTGAGTTTAATTTATTAATAGTCAATTTTTTAAAAGGTAAACTATGCCAATATCTCGTATTCTTGAAGTTGATGTTTTGGATCCAAATGTAAGCCTAGCCATTTTATTCCTATTCATGATTTTGATGGCAATATTATTAATAATAAATTCACATATTGTGTACTGCGTTAAGACCTTATTAAACATGATCCCTTTTGACCCTCAAAGCAATCTTCTATCCACTGTGCCAACTAGCTATTACATTTTTATCTTCACATAGATTCAGCTCAATGTTCAGGCATGTTAAGATCTTTCACAGGAGCTGACTCTGTCCTTTGGTCTATTAGGCTGTCTCTTCCAGCTATGATCATCTGAAAATTGATAACCATTCCATCTGTGCCATAATCTAAAGCACTGATAGAAATGCTCATCAAAATGAAATCACATTCTCTTAGAGATAAATTGTTAATTTCACACCCAGGGAATTGAAGCCCTCAAAAAATTTGGTTCCCATCTATTTTCCTAGACTTATATATTTTATAATCCCCTTCATTCTATTCCAGTCAGACTAGTATAACAGGTATTCCCCAAATTCAATATTCTATGTCCAGTTCTAGAATTCTCTCTATCTCCAACTCCCCTATTCACCTAAACCTCTTAGAATCCCTAAGGGATCAGCTTAGGAGCAAGCTTGTATAGGAAGCCTATCATGAGCTCCATCAATGATCTCCTTATTTAATATTGTTTAACATTTACTAATATCTGTTTTATGTTGTATCTCTATCCCTGATAGAATTTAAGATCCTTAAGGACAACTGTATTTTTACTCTACTCCACCTCCTCACACCTCCCACCAAGTACCAAGCAGGTGCTGAAGAAATGCTTTTTGAATTTCATCGTTTCCATTTAAGTTTTGCGGAGCTATTGAAGAAAATAACTTACTATCAACAGTATATTAGGGGGCAGCTGGGTAGCTCAGTGGAGTGAGAGTCAGGCCTAGAGACAGGAGGTCCTAGGTTCAAACCCGGCCTCAGCCACTTCCAGCTGTGTGACCCTGGGCAAGTCACTTGACCCCCATTGCCCACCCTTACCACTCTTCCACCTATGAGAAAATACACCGAGTACAAGGGTTTAAAAAAAAATGAATTAAAATAAAAATAAACAGTATATTAACCATTCTACTGATATCACTGTGTATACAACCTTAACTTTTATCTTAAAGCTAAACAGATTGCTGGAAATTAAGTCAAGCCTTTTAAAAAAGTTTAATTGCTTCCTTGGTATAAATGAAAAAGTATACAAACTTAAGAGAGGAGAAACTAGAGTTCAGGCAAAGATTTTACAATAATTTGAAAGAGATGCTATCAAGTAGGCTAGTCTCTTAGTGAAATGGGTAATCACATTTTAGTATCATTATTTTTGCCTAAAGGAGTCTCAAATTGGCCACATTCAAATTAAATACATAGTGGATTTCTTTAATAAATATATAGTAACTTTTTATGTTATACTCTTTTTACCTCCAATGAAAATAATAAAAATATGATAGTTTAACTGGTTACATAGAAAAACAAATCCTATAAGTAAAACTTTATGTCATACTATCTCTAAAGGTATTATCAAAGACAACCGGATATATATCTAAACACTTATTAGAAGCATGATGGCTGGGGGCAGCTGGGTAGCTCAGTGAATTGAGATCCAGGCCTAGAGACAGAAGGTCTTAGGTTCAAATCTGGCCTCAGACACTTCCCAGCTATGTGACCCTGGGCAAGTCACTTAACCCCCACTGCCTAGCCATTACCACTCTTCTGCCTTGGAACCAATACACAGTAATGATTCCAAGACGGAAGGTAAGGGTTTTAAAAAAAAAAAGCCATAAAAACCTAAAATCCTGTTGCTCCAATAACCTTACATCAATGAAAATTAAACTTTTAGAGACCCTGTGTTGTACCCTGCCCCCGCATCCCAGAGAAGAAAGGGAGGAAGTGCTCCCATTGGATTGCTGGGCAAAGAGGCTGGTGATGAAAAAAATGCTATCAAGCACAGTGGAAAGGGGGAAGAGAGGAGTTCTGCCAGAGACCCTCTGCCTTTCTAGTAATGAACTCTGTGGAGTGGGGAGGGCAACAGGCATGCCAACAGAAAGTGCTCTGCGGTTCGCCGTCACTGCTTTGGATGGTAAACATCACATCCAAATCCACAGGCTCAGAAATGAAGGTCAAAGAGATCTTAAAATTCAAGTCTAATCCATATAAATTTTCCATAAAAATATTTCATCACATAACTAGATCTCACACACATGTTAATGGAATTTTGAAAACTATTAAGACAGCCAAAAAAGTATGTAGGTATTTTGACAGTTGAAAAAAAATGTAGTGATTATATATATATATATATATATGGTAAAGAACTGTTAAATATGGAAAGACATCGAGAAAGAGTATCAGGAAATAAGTTTCCTACTCCTAGTCTCAGCCTATAATAAAAACCCTGGCAAACATTTATTTTTATTTATTCCCTTTCTGCTTCAAAGTTCAATGATTCTTGGCCTTCAGCAATGAATTTATTTTTCCTGTGGTAATTTTACTACACAGAGAACCAAAAACGAATAAAGAAAAAAGGCTGTACTATATTACAAGGACATGTCAATCTTGAATTGTCTCTTTTTAAACAATCTTCCTCCTATGATCAGCATTTACCAATGAATTCCTCCTATAACCAGCTACCAATATCACATAATGTCACGAAACTCTAAATTACCTAAGGATCAAAGTATAACTCAGGCAGCAAGTGACTAATTAAAATTTAATACTCCTGTTTAACTAATGTAAGGAATTAACAAGATTTTATAGATAGATCAATATAGTCATTTGGAAAGCAGTACTAAATTATTAAGAAACAGACTGATGTAAATTTTACTTTAACACAACCCATGAATCAAACAGATGGAATGTCACCATCAAATTCCTATTTGTGACAACAAAAAAAAATAAGCAATCATATAATCAGAAAAATAAAGAAAAAGTGAAATTGCTCAAATATACATAAAGAACACAATATTATGAGTTTTCCTCAAAAAGTTAAATTTAACAATTTTACTTAATGATAACTTGATCAAGGAATTTAGTTATGAAATAACTGCATGTAGAAGAAATCAAGATTCCGGCATCAATGTTGTCCCAAAAATGTTGAAATAAGTACTTTTATTAACCACAAAGTTTTTCATTATACTTTTAAATTATGGGATCAATCTATTTTCCCTGTAAAATATATTTCAACATAAAACTTTCAATCTCTCTATCTCCTTACTAACACCGATTCTTTTCACCAGTGTATGTACAAAACATAGGGAGCTAAATAAAAAATTTTTAAAAACCCCTAAGATACTTATTAATATATATTTAAAGTCAGAAGAACCTAAACTGATCATTATAACATAGAATGTTATTCTCATTCTAGCTGCAAAAATTGCAAGATTTACAATTACAATTCCTGAATAAAATACCTTCAAATGTTTTCCCACCACTGATTAAAAAAAAAAAACTTACCTTCTTTTTGAGGATCAATAACTCTGAAATGTTATTCTTATATAAATATATGTATAGATATTATTCAACAAATGTATAAAACATTTCTTGTTTTAAACTATTTTCAAGAATTCAAAATCTCTTCAAACACCTAACTTTAATCATAATTTAAACAAATGCTTTGTCTTTGGCATGGTTAAGTCGATCTTGTTATCTATAAAGTCTTTCTGAATACTAAATTAAGTAATAATTGTAAAACATTATCCATTTTCAACTATTTAAAAATTTTATTCTAAATATGCATTTAAAAGATAACAGGTAAAATAATTTAAGTAATATTAACTTTCCAACTAATCCAATATGCAATGTCTTGGGATTTATTTTTTTTCCCTAATGAATCAGTCTATCTCGGGAAAGTTTCATTTATTTGTACATGCCCTACCTATTCACAAAAGAATTTCAGTCAGACTAAGATAGCTTGGGTGCAAAAAAATTTTGGTAGTCTTGTATTTTTTTCTTTGTGTAAAATTTTTAACAATACTGATACCTTTATAAAACTTCACAGATACTTCATTCCTGTTCAAATCAATACAAAGGATTTAACCATGCAAAGTGTCTTTAATTATTTGCTTTCAATTATTTAATCCCATAAAATATATGTGTATGCGTGCATGTGTGCACACAGGGACACATACACACACGCGCACGCACACACACACACACAAAATTCCTATAAAAGCAATCTCTCTTTAAAAAAACTTCCAATAACTGAAATGTTCGTTCACCCAAGTGCTATGACTTACCCTAAAGAGGTATGGGAAACTACATATATGTTGCAATGATAAAAAGAAAGCATCCACATATAAAAAAGATCCTTATCCATATCCAATTTGAAATACTAATAAAGCAAAACTGGCTCCCCAAGTCCCCGAATCACACACAGACACAAGAAGGCTACAAAATCCCATTCATGAAAGAATGCACCACAAACATTAGCATTTATTCATTTTCTTTTTTTTTATAGCAAATGACAAAGACCCAGTTTACCAGCTTTACTTATTTTTTTTTGCCTAGGCTTAACATTACATATTTAAACAATTGTCAAAACTTACTAAGTTGCCAGCATTCATGCACAACTAGAAAACATCCTTAATTTATTTCAAACCAGAAATGTATTACCATTAACGTATTAATACGTTTTACTACTACTTTTAAAAAAATTGAAATTTAAAAAAAAAAAAAAAAAAAAAAGATTCATCCTGGCAATGTTAACTTCACAGCAGACTTAAACTACTACTTGGCTCACATTTCAAACAAAATGGAAAAGCAAGATTCATGCTGGTGTTAGTGTACATTTTGCCCTAGCACTACTAAAGGATCACTGTTCACCTTGGATTAATTTTAATAAAAAGCAAAGTGCATACAGAAATTTACAACAATTTTAAAGACAAAAAAAAAAAAAAAAAGGTCCTATTAATGTGGTCCCAACAATAAACTCAAAAGTCTATGACAAATAGGAGCTTCGATGAGCCGTTTATAAATACTTTAGATTAGGTACAGTTATACTGAAAGAGTTCTTTTGAAATCTTCAAAAAAATGTTCCTGTTAATCCTCAAATGGTGCTTGTTATAGCTTAATATTTCTGTTAAATGCGTGCGTTGAATTACTTGTTATCCAAGCGTAGCAGCTGCTCCTTACCATTTATTGTTAAGGACTTTAACTGGCCATCTTCTTCAACTTCTACTCTTTCTTGACCATTCTCAACAGTTCTGTAGGACAAAATTCATTTAAAAACCTTTTTGGATTATGTTTTTTAAAGAATGTAATAACAACAAACAAATACATGAAAAAACTAAACTCCATTCTCGTGTTGTTGAATTAAATAAGAGGATGCAACAACTTATAAGACAAGCTTTCAGGCAAGAAGTTTGCTAGCCATCTTTTCTACCAAAACAAATTATAGGAGTAAACTCTGGCTAAACAAATATATAAGTTTGATACTAAAAAATGAATAAAGACAACCTCCTAATCAAAAAAGATTAGTAGGTTGGTTTTTTTTTACAAAGTAATAAAGAAAATAAAAACACAGATTCACTTTTCGAATAGTGTCAGATAAGTGATAATCTCATTCTATATTAAAATAACTACTTGGGATTCAGAGTACAATTTAAAAAGGAAAAAGCTCTTAATAATTATGTCCTTTTTCACAGAAACATATAAAATCAACAAAATTTTTAAGATTTTAGATTTAATCCTAAGCCTAAGTTTTTTGCTCTCAGAATGAGTATCTAAACAAAAATTTGTTAAGACTAAAATATTTCAACAGATCATCAGTCTTTTAATCCATAAGATACTGTTTAAAATACCACTGTACCTCTTTGTAGTGATTTTTCTGCCATTTACTATTTTAGTCGTAGTTGATATGGATTTGAAGTTACCCATTCCACTACCACCAAATGACGTAGAAGAGAACGAAGAAAGGCCTCCATGCCCCACTGAACCAAATGAAGTAAATCCTATATAATAGAAAGATATGGTTACGTATTTAAAATAAAGTTTCTGTTAAATTACATTATAACAACTATTCAATGATAATACAGTTAACTTAACAGAGTGCCTTTTGGGAATACAGCTGTCTTTTCATCATTACTAAATAATCATATATAAATCAAGTAACCCAAAAAAAAAGAAATCAAGGGTGCAAATGAATCAATTATGCTAATCAGTCATGTCAATAATATGTAAAGTTCATTGAAAGGGATTTTAGAATTTTACTTAAGAAACAATATTCCCTGGACTTAGAAAACAAAATAGTTGCACTCTTTTCACCAACAGTCATGCTTTTCAGTTATACACAATGCGTTGGAACTTTTTAATGGAACCAGGTTCAAGGAACACATTTCTTCTCTCCTAATAGGTTATAATTTTCCTATTATCTTCTCCGTACTATAAAAGGACATGTGAGACTGTAATCCTGAGAAACTCTGTCCAAATATTTCATATAGCATTCAGGTAGCAGAATATCTATATAAATTACCTATTTTTAAAATATTTTGTATAGTTGTCTTAGCTCTAACTATAAATAAGGTTAGGAGATAGTTTCTTAAATAAAAATGAACTAATATGCAGTTTTAGAATCTTACATCATGTTTGTCTTTGTACATCAACACTCAATTGAAACTGGTAAAATTAATACCATCACTTTTCTCCATGACTGGTTTTCTTTATAAGCATCTACAATTCTGTTTGTAGGAGAAAATAGCTAAAATTTACTTTATTATTTACTAAATATCATAGCCTAGACCAAAAAAAAAAAAAAAAAAAAAAAAAAAAAGGGAGAATGATGCTCTGGTCTAATTCCAAGGATAAGGATACTCATTATTAATATTGGGCACCAACTGTGTAAAGATATCCTAAGCATCAAACACTTCAGGGTACAGGAATGATCATGAAAGAGCAGAAAAATGAACTTTATTCAAGATAAAAAATGTTTTAAGTAAAAGAAAAATTTTATTTCAAACCTTGGAGCATCTTTTAAATCTCTAACATTCTATAATATTGTACCCCCTCCTAAAAGTACATTAAAAAGGTTTTTTGAAAAAAGCAGCAATAGTAAGGCAAAGGAACAGAAATTATTAAAAGTCTTAAGACAATATAGCCAATCAGATGCAATAAGGTAACCTAAAGATAAGATTGAGAGGCTTATATTAACTTAAAAATTGTGTAAAGTTGGAAGCAAAGCGGAAAATAAAGGACATTGCTCTTTCATCTTTTCAGAGAAACACAGCAAGCAAAAAGATAACTTTCCCTTTTGTTTGGTGAAAGGCACATCTAATTCCATTCTTTAGAAAAGCTAGGTAACAAAATTCTAACATCCTAAAGAACACAATGACAAATTTGATCAACCAAAAGAAAGAATTACAAAAAATACACTAGTAAATCTTATTAAAGAGCATTAGTTCCTGTTTATAAGATTGTAAAATACCTGTATCAAATGAAGAAAGTCCACTTCCAAAACCTGGAAATCCACCAAAGGCAGAGAAAAAGGGTCCTGCACCTCTGCTTCTGTTTCCACGAGTCCCTCTTCGATTTCCAAAAAAGTCCTCAAATGGATCTTCTAGGAACAAATAAACATGGTTACTTTAAATCCCATTTAAATTACCTTTATTATTACAGATGGGTATGATGAACTAAATAAAAACTACAAGGTACTTCTTAATTTCAATATGGTATTCTTTAACTGTAGGGGAAAGATGATTATCATCAATGGAAAAAACTTACCGATTAGCAAAAATAGTTATACTTTTAACTGAACCTCTAGAAAGTCATTAGAATAATCTTCCCAAACAGCTCCTTTCTCTTACTGAGGGAGTAAAACTGGTAAGTTAAAGCTAGAAAACCATCATGAATAAAAATATTCACATTTTTCAAAGATAATGAAAATACTTTCCTAATCCTGTCCTTTTAAAAAAAAGGACAAGATACCTTCATGGTTAGGCATTGTACCAAGTTTTATATTTCAAATAGTAAATAATTGCTGAGAAGTTAATAATGATCAACATTCATGTAAAATATATAATGAATGACATGATATAGACATGTGCAATAGCTGGAATTATGCTGATACCAAGTTCCTAAAGGAAAATGAGCCTCCTTAATGAAAGCCACAATGGAGAAAAATCCAAATAAAGAACACTTGTCTAGTTTGAATGGGCAGACTACTGAATTAATCTATTTTTAAATATATTGTCAGCTAGTATAAATGAAAAAATGAGATTGTTCCAGAAAGAGACAGAATGAAGAAAACAGAGATTCCATCTGAAAATATTACATTGCTTTAAAATATCCTAAATGGCAATCATATGTGGAAAAGATAAAAACACCCCCCCCACAAAGTGCTTGCCTTCTCAAGGAGGGGCAGAAGAGAATTTGGAACTCAATTTTTAAATGTTAAAATTGTTTTTACTTATAATTGGAAGAAATAAAATGTTAAATGTAAAAAAATTTTACTTTGGAAAAAAAAGATTTTCATTATTTATATTTAGCAGTAGAATCATGACATTCCTCAATGAAAAGCTATTCACTTAATATGTATCATATTCTCAGCACCATGTACAATGGAAGAAAAAAAAATCATTCTCCTATCTTGGCTCATAGGGAGACAAAGAATTTATGTTGAAACAAGAAATATAAAAGAATTAATTCCAAAATGTAGACAATGTTAGTTATCAGTTAAAGGAAAGAACAAAGACAGTGACAACTTCCAAGAAAGAGAACAACCATAAATGATGAATGCTACATAGAAATATAAATGAAAAAGGAGAATGAACCATGTGATAAGAAAACTGAAAGTAGATGTCAAAAATAAGTAATATATTACATAGTGAAGATTGCATATTACACACAGTCTGGATAACCTATGATGTCCATGTAGAGAAGAAGTAGGAATTCAGGTTATATATGTGAGCTACATTGGTATTACAGAGACCCATTAAGAATTATAGTTTTTATGGGGTCAAAAAAAGAAAAGTTATTGGTTAATGAGCAACTGACTATTGATGGAACAGAGATCTGGATGAAATCTCTAAGCTAAAATACTCAATAGGTATAAAACAAACACTAATGAGGGCCTGGTCCAGATTGGTGGGGATAAGAATGAGAAACACTGCAAGGAAGAATAAAAACATTTGCTGACTAGTTCATGATGAAAGAGGTAGAATATGGTGAATATTCAAAATTTTGATGTCTATATGGCTGGGAATATGGTAAAAACCACAATAAAGGGGGATTTACATAATAGTTTTATGAAAGATATATGTTTGGTTTGCAATGAATTTAAAGTAATGGTGGGGAATACCTAGTAGAGATATATAAAAATATAGCTTTGAAATATAAAGCAATAATTTCTGAGGTAGCATAAAACTTCAAATGAAATACACACCTATCATTTGGGGAAAGGACTGATTGTGCCCTAAGAAATATGAGAAATTTACTGGGATCTGTAAAATAAGCAGAACAATTTATATAACCACTAGGGAAAGTACCAATGAAGTCTTCATAACTCCGAACAAATTCTCATTTGTAACTTGAAAAGATTTAATAGTGAAGATAACCTCCCATTTACTGCATAGAAGAGGTGGGCAAGAGGAATGGAATTATACACATATTCTGAAATGTGGTCAATGTGTTGATATTCTTTGCTTGAATATATATTTGTTACAAGGCAAAGAAATAATGTTCTAGTTGGAAGGTAAATTACTAGGAAATGAATAAGAGACAGAAACACAAAGCAATGAATATTTGTAATACAAAAAATATATATCTTAAGAGATAGCAAAGCTGAAATTTTAAATGTGGCAAATGTGAATATGAAACAATTGATTTCCTTAACAGTGGAAAAGTTCTCTGAGAATTGATTATTATAGGGACAGGGGGAAAAGGTTAATTTAATACACAACTTATTATAGGGTTAAATATATAAAAGAGAATAAAGCCAGAGAAAGGTGGAAGGCCTAGGAGAATAGGAGACAAGTAGATTAACTAAAGAACAAAGGAAAAGAAAATAAATTTGAGGAGACAGGTCAATTACAGAGATAAGAATTTCAGAACTCAAAACTGTACTTTGTAAAACAAAGATAAATGATGGCAAGTTCAAGGGTGAATGGATGGCTCAGGCCACCAACAAAAGGTAGACTGAAGTGAAAACATAGATTTATGACAATTGAAGTTAATGAATCAGTATGTTAGGGTGTCAAGGAGGGGACATCAATGTGTATATTGAAATTCCCAAGTATAAGAGCAAGGACCTGTGGGGGAGGGGGGGCTATCTAGTACCAAACTCCTTGTATAAAAGAGAAAAAATGACTTGGACATTAATTAATAACTGTGACATGGATCTGTACTAGGTGATGCTGAGAAATGGTGGCAAGGGAAAGTCTAGGTGCCAGTGAGGAACAATAAAAATCAGTATCTACTAGCCCAGGGTTTCAAGTAGCACTTGCAGTTTTAGTTAATACCTAGTATAGTATTAAAAAGGATTGCCAGGTACCAGAGGGCCAGATTTCTATTACAATTAACACAAGAAGATAACACAAGAAGTCTAAGAAAAGAAACTTTTTGGTTTTTGGAATCATTTTAATAAAACAGTGAGAATTAGAGAGTACAATGAAAAAGAAAAGCAGAAGAGAATATGAAATGGAAAATAGAGCTTTAGTAGGGATAGAACAAACAAACTGACCATGGGCTCACACCCATGGGGAAGGAGAGGTTCTATAATAAATGAGCAAAGTCACTGTGAGGAAAACTAAGGACAGAGAACTCTTTCCAAGAATATAGGGCAGGTTCTTGGTTTGGACTGAATTCACTCAGTGTTATCACAGAGGAAAAGGATATATATAGCCCAAATATGGAAAAACTCCCTTTAACTCATTTTTACAATTTTGTATTTTTTTAACATATTGCTAACTCTTAGAAACAAATTAATTCAATTATTCCTGTTGCTTATTAATTCAAAAGAGAAACAAAATCAGAAATAAAACTTCTTGAGCTTCAAAATCCCAGCAAAAAACATAAAGAAAAAACCCCACACATTTAAAAACAACTCCATGAAATACTAATAGCTAGAATTAAAAATTCAAGTGGCAATTTATAATAACTTACACACTACACAAAAATCCTATGAAATGTTTCATTAAAAATTAAAAACAAATTATTCCAAGTATACAATATATCAACCTATATTTCAGAGTGGCATGTTCACAGCTAAGCAGTTCTGTAAGGTCTGTAACCACACAGACTTTGTACACATATGTATAGACCACTAGCCTATTAACTTACTACTTATAATTGAACTAAATTACTTCCAACTTTAAGCCTGTATTTCTTATAGCTCAACATGCTCAGAAATGCAAATGAAGCAAAATTTGCTTAAAGCCTTAAATTTTTCAAGGAGGAAGGGGAGCATATTCAAGTTTCCAATCCTTTCATTTGCTTTTATAGCAATAAATATGGTTCAATATAGATCAAGAATCTGGTTTTAACCCACCTCTATTTGGTTAAATTCCTCATTTCTAATAAAGGCTGACAAAAAAAAAATTTTTGTTTAAATTGCTTCAAAGGGCCACCACAAAGGTGATTTAGATATAAAAGTTACTTCAAAAAAATAACTATTTGTGTCCCAAGTGCCTTCTATAGTAACTTATACATATTAATATAATCAACTCTTACTGAAGAGACACATTGTGAATCACCTATAAATTTTAGAATGTTAACAAAGACAATTACAATTCTATACAACAGGGGGCAGCTGGGTAGCTCAGTGGATTGAGAGCCAGGCCTAGAGATGGGAGGTACTGGGTTCAAATTTGGCCTCAGACACTTACCAGCTCTGTGACCGTGGGCAAGTCACTTGAACGCCAATGCCTACCACCCTAACCACTCTTCTGCATTGGAGCCAATACACAGTATTGACTCTAAGATGAAAGGTAATGGTTTTAAAAAAAAAAAAAAAGAAAAAAAAAGAAAAACAATTCTATACAATAAACTCACGGTCCAGTAAAGTAAATGCTATCCCTATCTTCCAGAAATATTAAAATCATTTCACAAGAGAAACTATGGTTAGTAATGTTTGACATGGCTTTGTAAAATCTTGTTATTCTAAAATATAACTTTCTGGTTTTCTGAAGAAAAAATTATTGAACATATAAAGACGATATGTTAATTCTATTACAACATTCACTGTTGAATTTAATGTTTTACCCAAAGACAGCCCTATCAAACTTAATTATAACTATATGGCTTTTACCCAATTATTTACTAATTTCCCCCCCTCAATTAAATGAAAAACATTTTTTCTTTTTTTAATACATTCTGATGGAAATTATTCCCCTCCCTCCAACCTAAGAGGGCAAACAATCTGATACAGATTTTACACATGTAATATATTTCACCTTATTATTTACTAGCATGACTATATGATTGGGAGTGATTCAACTCACTTGCAAGGTAACTAAAAAGAATACATTTCAGAGTTAATAAATTTTTCTTCAATAAACTTTTTCTTCAATATCTGGTAAATGTGTCTGATTGAAAGAACCCAAAGAATCAAAGACAACAAAAGCATAAGGGATATTAGCCTCCTACGAAAATAACAAAGCTGCTTAATTTTTTTTTAGTTTTTTGGTATTTTCTTTTATTAAAAATCACCTTTGGGGCAGCTGGTTAGCTCAGTAGATTTAGAGCCAGGTCTAGACATGAGGTCCTAGGTTCAAAATCTAAGCCTCTGGGCAAGTCACTTAACCCCCATTACCTAGCCCTTACTACTCTTCTGCCTTGGAACCAATACATAGTATTGATTCTAAGATGGAAGTTAAGGGCTTAAAAAAAATCACCTTTAATGTTTTTTGGATTCTTATACATGACAATGCAATGATTCTTCTTATCCTACCAAGTACTTAACAATTATCATTTAAACTTATTTTTACCTGAAAACTCATTATTTAAGTTTGTTTATACCTTCTGTATTACTTTTTCTTGAACAAGCAGTAATTCCTAGGATATAACAAACACTTCTGACATTAAACAGAAATTAATACATATTACAGAAATAATCAAAATATATCAAATAAAAATATTATTTAAGAAAAAACACATTAAAAGATAAGTTGAAAATAATCCAGGCAACAGACGATTTTGCTATTAAATACCTAACAAATGAAAAACAATTTGTTTTAAATAGTTAAGGACAGCTTAAAGTAAACATATATATGGATGTTACAATATAAAGTTTAAGAAACTTACAACCATTCCTACATTCTCTATTAAGAAATAAAGCAAACACATTCTAGACATATAATACTGGAAAACATGTTCCTTAAGTTACAGTGTACATAATAATCCAAAATCTTGTCAAGTTTTTGGCTATTTTAAGGTTTCTTCAACTAAACAGAATACTTATAGTCTATCACGCAAGATCCACAATAAAGGTTAATATAATCCAAATGTACAGCAGGATAAACTTTAACAAATGAACTAAAAAAGCTATATGTATTAAATAAGCATTGATGCTCCTTTAAAAAAAATCCCAGGGTGGGGGGAGGTTTGGTGAGGTTCGAGGGATATAAAGTGACAGTTACCTTTTTTAAAAGCTTTAACAAGTGTATCTGTGTCAGTATATATAATTTTTTTCAAACTCCTCATCTTAGAACAGATACTAAGTATAGATTCCAAGGTAGAAGAGTCGAAAGGGCCAGGCAAGTTTTAGAGGACTTGCTCAGGGTCACACAATTATGAAGTGTCTGAGGACTGATTTTAACCCAGGACCTCCCATCTCTAGGTCCTCTACTTATAAAGTCACCTAAATGCCCCTCAAAAAAAAAAATTTTTTTTTAATTAACGTACCACTCGTTTAAACTATAAACAACCTGTGAGGTAAACTAGTATAAGTCTCTTATTTCACAAAGAAGATGTGCAAGATATGAGCTACTATACAGAGCAACCCATTTCTTATACGGTAGAGGAAAGTAATTATACCTAAATTCCTATATCCGGGTCACTCCTCTTTCCACTAACTTACGCCTTCAACAAAATACATGGGGGGCCCCACATGTGTGAAGACAGTTTTGCCAATATTACCAAGAAACAAATCAATAAGCAACTACTTATCCTTAACATCAACCCTACCTCTTTTAAATCATTTGACTAATAATTTCTCAATAAATAATTGTTACACTGTTGATTCCAAGTGCTTTCTTACTCATTTTTTTGTTTCCTTTGCCTTAAATGTTTTTAGAACAATGGCATCACAGAAGGGAATAATAAAACTTAGGGCTTTGACTTTTAAGATTTGCTCTCCAATTACAATGGCTAAGATAAAGCCAATTCTGACTTCTAGGTTAAAGTTTGCAAAAACATTAGCATGAATAAATTATAGTAGATATTAAAAATAAATGTAAATATTTAAAAAATAACTACTAAGATTAAAACATGTTTTTAATAAGCCTAATCAAAACAATGGAAATTATCAAATATGCCTGGAAAGGAAACTATAATTTTAAAACAACAATGTTCATCCTGCAAACAAAACATGTAAAGATCAGGCAGTTTTAATTTTTGTTCTTTATATCCTTACCTTCAGTCTTGGAATCAGTACTAAGAATTGGGTTAGGCAATAGAGTTTTAGTAACTTGCCCAGGGTCACAGAGCTAAAAGGTACCTATGGTCAAAGGAGTGCCCCTGTCTCCAGGTCTGGCTCTCCATCCACTGAATCACCTAGCTGCCCTGATAAGATAGTTTTTAATTTCTACAACATATATACATTCAACAACACACTTTTTATTTTGATCAAGTGAAACCAGGTAGGTTCAAACTCAAGCAGTTATCTTTAAATGATTTTTGGAATGTACTAATTTATATTCTTTACCTACAACTATTATTAAGAGTCTTGGAAAATTAGATTTTATTTATATATATATATACACACACACGCGCGCGCGCGCGCACACATATACATACATACACACACACACACAACCCTTAGATAAGGAGTAATAATTTAAACTCAAAGGTCAAAAGTAGTAATTTAATTCCACATACTCTAGTTCATCAACTCATTTTCCTCTTATTAGAAACTATATTTTATATGAAATCAAAAATCTGAGGCCTTGGGTGTTTCTTGTTGATTGAGGAAGTAAAATCAGAAAACTTTTAGAAATGAAATGTTTAAGCAGTCATTACTGAACAAAATCAAATCGTATTCTCAAGTCTGAAAAAGACCAGGTAAGCAATAAGGGGAAAGGCAGAAAACTTGAACACACCGATAATAACAGCAATTTCACTTTAAATAATACCATCAAGGAAACAGCATGCCAAAATTTTCTATTTTGCAATAAGATAAAATACCAACACATGATCTCCAAATCCTTTAGGAAAAGTCAAAATTTCAAAATACAGTAACTTTATTTTTAGATTTAAATGTGTACAGACATAAAATAAATAATTTTCATTAACGGTGAGAATTACTTTTCTCATAGGAGAAACCTAATACAATTTGTCTTTCAGGTAAAGCTAAATGTAAAGATAAAAAACTTTTTAACATTAAAACAAATTTTATAAGACTACGAATCTAATCAAAATAATGGAAATCATCATATACCTGGAAAAGAAATAACAACTATAAAATAAATTTCTCTAGCTTCTTAATTCAACTTTCCTAGTTCTACAATTCCCTCAAATACTATATACTTCTTTGTAAATCTTTGTTATAAATAGTAAATATTATACTAATGCACAGAAACAGTTAATAAAATCCCATACAATTCTTAATAACTAACAGGGTTATAATTACTTCCCTTAAATACTTGAACTTTTTGAGAACGAGTACAAAATTTAAATCCTTAATAAAATCTAATGTTAAAGTTGCTGGTACTTAATTTCCTGAAGGGAATTGTCTACCTTGTGAAGACCTAGAATTCTGTAACAATCACATAACCATAGAATTTAACACCTGTATGGTTCCTTGCAGTTGATCTTAAACAATTCAAACTGTATACAAATATAGTAAATAAGTCGAAGTGCCTTTAGAAAAAAATTGTTACAGGGCACAGAGACATCAACAGTAATCTCTATTTCAGACTATTCTATTGAACTTTTATTTAAGAATTCCTCACTAACATACATGCACTGCCATCACCTCAGAGCAGGTGTAGTTTCTTCCTGTTCCTGGGATGAGCCCTAATTCTTCATTTAGTTATTTACAAGTCAAGCAAAAAAGGAGATGAATTAAAGTTTAGAAAAAATGAGCAATTCCTAACCCTATCGTATCTAAGTTTTTAAACTTTTTTAAACTTTACTGTTAAGATATAACTGAAGTTGTCAGGACTGTTTTTCATTCATGTGTAGGATTTATTAATTCTAAAAGGAAAGGGAAAAAAGATGTTATTTGTAAAAAAAGTTAGGTAGTTTGGAAGCTATAATAGTAGCAGTACAGCTAAATCTTTAATTCTAAATACTCTCAAGTCTCTCGCTCACAGACACCAGAGAGAGTTCAGATGGCTCTTACATAGGTCTAATAAATTAATCTTGTCACTGGATTTAAAAACAACAGCATCATATTTCTCATATAAGTTATAATTGAGTGGAGGAAAGAACAACTTCTGGAATTATTTTTCAATTTGGTGGATTTTCTTGAATATTTGATTTTTTTAAAAAAGGCAGAACAATAATATACATGAATCACCTCCCTCTCCAATAGGATATTATATATTAACCAAGGCAGGATGGATTTAATGCTAGAAAAGATTATCCAACTATTTCATTTTACAAAAAAAGGAAACAGGCTTCTAAGAAACATTGTCTTTCCTCTGTATTTTCATCATTGGTGAACGAGTTTGCTTCATGCAACTTGGTTTGCCAAGGTTTTATTTTAACCACTCATTCTGGATATCATAGGTAGCAAATAGTAAAGGGAAAGGAATGGAGGGAAGAGGAGAGAGGAGGAGGAGGAAAAGATGAATAGATAGCATTTCCTTCTGTAAAAGAAGGAAAATAAACCATGAACAAAAATTAAATAACTGTCATGAGTATGAGCAATGGGTACTATATTACATTGTAATATAACAAAGTCTTTTAAGGGTTTTAACTAAGTAGCAAAGATGACTCTGAACTAATTCTCTTTTGAGTTTTGCAGCTGCCTTAAAAATAAAACAAGAAACTTCCTTTTTCTTCCCAAAAATTACCTATTATTGCAGATATGGGCAAAGGCCTCCTCCCCATCTCCATTTCTTATCTACTGTGTGCTAGAGAACAACAAACTAATCTTATGTCTAAAATTAAAAGGCTAAGAAGTGAGGGGCCAAGGAATTTTCGTAATAAATAGCAAATGTCTTGAGTTTTTAAGTGCTTGGAATATGAGGCCTCTAATTTGTGTCCTCAAAAGATTTTTTTTTTTTACTCATTTCCTGGTTTCCTTCTGTGTTCAGGATAGCTGAGGTTCCCTTTTTTATTTTGGTTATTAAATAAACAGGTAACAGAATTCTGTTAACAAGTATTTTATAAAACAAAATGAGTCACATCACCCACATTTTCTTTTAATGTTTATTGTTAAACCAGTAGTGCCTCACGTTCCGCCTCACTATGTTCTTCCTCGCTGAGCAGTTCTTCATATTCGCTGAGCTCTTCCATATCCCCATAATAGGGAAGCCTTTCACTTGTTTCTTCTTCACTAGATACAACTTCCAATTCCTCACTAAGCACTTCCCCTGGGCCCCGACTGTTCACCTCACTTGTTTCCTCTTCACTAGAGATAACATCCAGCTCCTCACTGGTCAAATCTTCAAAACACTGATGTTGTCCCGAAACACAGAGTTCATCCTCACTGGACACCACATCCAAAACCTCACTGCTATCTTCACTGGGAACTTCGTCAAACCCATCACTTGTATCCTCAAAACCAGTCTGATCTAATTCCTCATTAGCCTCCAATTCTTCACTGGTCAGCTCGTCAAATCCTGGTAGGGTAAAATGACTCATCACATTAATGGTTAAATCATGGCTCATAAAATAAAACATTAAACTATCTTATACTCATAGATTGTGCTTTTGAATGTCCTCAACTCCCTTGTGTTTCTATCCTTTTACTCCTCCAATTCTCTATTAGCTTACTTGTTCTCAAAACTAAATAATTAACATTCATTAAGGGGAAAAGTTTCAGTAAAAAGCCACTGTGAACACTTCTGGGTTATAAAATATTCATGCTTATCTACTTAATGAATTTAAAAATAAATTATAATTACAAGTAATATAAAATTCATCCCACCCAAAAATTAGTTATTTTATGGGATAAACAATTATGTGTTCACAGTAAAAAAGTATTTAATTTAGTTGTTTTATTTTAATGGTGCCACTTCTTTACTAGTAGCAATGCAATGATCCAGGACAATCCCAAGGGACTTATAAGAAAGCTATCCAGGGGCAGCTGGGTAGCTCAGTGGATTGAGAGTCAGGCCTGGAGACGAGAGGTCCTGGGTTCAAGTCTGGCCTCAGACACTTCCCAGCTGTGTGACCCTGGGCAGGTCACTTGACCCCCATTGCCCACTCTTGCCACTCTTCCACCTATGAGCCAATACACAGAAGTTAAGGGTTTAAAAAAAAAAAAAAAAAAGAACGCTATCCACCCACATCCAGAGAAAGAACTGAGGAAGTAGAAAAGCAGTATGATTAATCACATGATTCGATGGGGATATGATTGGGAATGTGGACTGAATGATCACTCTACTGCAAATATTAATGATATGGAAATAGGTTTTGATCAGTGACACATGTAAAACACAGTGAATTGCTCATCGACTCTGGGAGAGAGGAGGGGAGGGAAAGAACATGAATCATGCAACCATGGAAAAATATAATTAATTAATCAATAAAAAATTTAAAGATTAAAAGAAATGGTGCCATCAGGGACATCATTATTTTAAAGTATTTAGTGGCTGACTCATTCCCACTCTGAGTTTTATAATGCTTTAATACTAAAAATTTCCAATTAACATCTTAATATATACATGTACACCATGCATTTAAGTTTTCTCATCAGTCTATAGATGATGTAAAGTTAGGCCATCTAGTTCACCACCATAAAGGTAGGTAATTCCAACCATCCCTTTAATAGAAGGGGTTTCAGAACTGATCTTAAAACTAAATCTGAATCTCTAAAGCTCCATAGGGAACATAGTTCCTGATCAATTTTTTGAGTTATAAAGTTCATCATCATGTCTAACCTAATTGTTTACTGCCATAATTTAAACTTCCTTTATATTGTAATGTGCTCAATAAAAAGAGAATGGCTGCCTACCACCACGTGTATCATGTCCTTAAATATATCCCCTTCAATCTTCCCTTGGTCTTTCTACCCAAGTTCTCTAAATTTTTCAATGAGAAGGGTTTGCTTTTCTTCCTAATCTAATTAATTTTCCACACCTCTTCTGATGCAGGGCACCTAGTAGCAGGATATAGTATTCTAGGTGCTGATAATATAATTTTTAAAAATTCAGAAGTGTGCCTGGTGGTATCAGATTTGCAAAGAAATGTGTTGCATATGCACAAGCACAAACACACCCAGAGCACTAGAAAGAAATTTTAAAAGTTGATTTGTGGAAGGAATCAAGATTAAAATTAAATGATATCCAACAGGAGAAAATTGTAAATTCATATATATCACATTCATCTTTGTGGATAACAAAAATATCCTGCATCATGGAAATAACAACAACAACAAAAACCCACAATTCTAAATAAAGCTGAGAATCCCTGAATTCACCCAAAACTACACTAAACATACCACCTGTAGGACGAACAGTTACTTCATACACGTGGAAGCCATCAAGCATCCTCTTTTCCCTTGCGTAAATCCTTAGTGACTGAAAATGGAAGCCACCTAGAAGACCTATAAGAATGGATTGAAGAAGTGTCACTGCCAAACTAATATAAAAGTCGTAAATATAAAAAGGGGGCAGGGATTTTAAAAACAAGATACATTAGGAAATACCCAAAAATGTATTTAAGAAAGAGAGCCTTGGGTATTCTACTATTAAAATTACAAAATTGGCTATTTCCTTGAAGATCTTCATTTACATGTAATAAATAATTTCTCTTTACTACCAATTATTTTTCTTATCACTATAACTTCATTCTTTTAATGATATATCTATGCATATAAACACTAATCTTCCCTGGCAATAATATAAATTGTTATGGTTTAAAAGAATCTTATCTTACATATAATATAAAATAATCTAATTTTTTTTTATCCTCAACCAAAGAAATTACTCAAGGAAAACATGTTAGAAAGAGGTCTTTTTTGACTAAGTTGGCATAGTTACAATACCTCTTTTTCCTCCCAAATGGAAATCAGGACAGAGTTCAAATGAAACTAGTCATTAATGAATGATACTTCTCACTCTTTTTTTCATGTCATAAAAGATAAACCATCTTCAACAAGCCTAATGACAGAAATAGATCTAAATAGGAACTTAGTCCAATTCCCCTACCTCCAGGGGAAAAACAAATTACCCACTCCCAGACAGGAGAATTCAAAGTATTAAGAGTTTTCACAAAAATTGGGCTCCCTATTTATTACATTAGGTACAATCCATCCAAAAAAGGTCTGTCCCCACCTTATTGTTACCCTAAGAAAAAAAAAGCAGCTGAAGTACGCTTATTTTATAGCTAAAGAGAGCAAGATACATAAAAACATATACTGACAGATTAGCAATTACTAATCCTAGTGCACTATTTATATTCCTATCATCTATTTTAATAATTTCTTTGAACAAAGTTCTGCCTTAATTATAATGTGAAGATTCAAATATAAATTTATTGAAAGTTTCACATATTGGGACATTTGGATATACTCAATCTTAGTATTCACATATATTTATACTTGTAATCAAAGCTAAGACATGACCATCCTTCATAACAGAAGGACAAACAAGTTCCCTATCTACTCACTGTGCTTCCTTCTTGTAAATATTAGCCCCTTTTCCATATGTACTAGGTCTTTAGCTCTTACATGTATAAATGAAAATAGCAAAAAAATTACAACTATTTTTCCTTTTCCTATCAGGTTATTTAAAAATACAAGCATGGGAGCGTGAGAGTAAATGCTGGAATTGCCTTCTATCCCCACACTAGGACATGTTGCTGAGTTGCACCATAAATAAAACCTATTACCTACCCGAAGCGATGGTGATTTAATTCCTCTTCTGTGCCTACGATGGGCAGGGGGCTCCACTTGTTTTCCCCTGTATTCTTTGTAGACAGAATTGTTCTTCTTGTTTCCCTCTTGGAGGGGGGTTCCAGATGGTGATCACATTCTCCAATCAGGCTCCAGGGAAATGAGGGGAAAACACAGGATGTGTTTCCCCTTCAATGAGCCAGAAGACAAAAGTGGCTGCAGTAGCACAAATTTCAACCCTGACCTCCAACATAAGCAGTGCATGCATTGAACACCCTGACAGTTCAAACAGCCAACTGGAAAAACGGGAAGACGCTCTAAAAGCAAAATGCTGACTAACATCAGGTACCTGACAAGCCTTGAGGGATAGTCAAAGCACAGTTCTTTGCAGAATTGGCGCTTAGTAAACATTTCTTTAATATAATAATTCAGGCATATGTTAGAAAGTAACAAAGACGAACGACACACCTATTTTGATCATAAGTCCATAATTCTACCAAGGAAGAAGCAATCTAATCAAACCACTACCTCCCATTATAAAACTATTTTCTCACTTAAAAGAACACCTCCGGGATCTGAATCTGGTGATATCTTTCCCACCCTCCTTTTCACAAAACTGTACCCAAAGATCATATAACACCATACTTATAAAAAGAATAATTATTGGTAGGTCAGACTAACATTTCTTCTGCTTCTGAAAAATATCTAAGCTATTGCTTGAGGTTTCTATGACAAACGTATACAACCCAAGAACCTGTTTTCCAAATAGGAACCAACATATACAAAACACCTGAATCCTTAAGTTTCCCCACTTATACACTGGCAAAAGAAATTTAAATTGGTATTTTATAACTTTCAACATTCTTAAATATGACTTCTATTTCATAAAATCAGAAAGCTCTATTAATTAGGCAAAAGTAAAACAAAGGTAAGAAATTTCCCATATATTTTAAATAGAAAGGTGAAAAACATTAGCATAATACAAATGAAAAGAACCTGATTAAGTAAATCCTGAGGATCATTATAAAATCTTGTATAGTGCCATTATTTCAGAGATATGGCACCACAAACAATAGCTTACCAAAGAAGTCAAATGAAAATGGGTCCCTTCCACCAAAAAATTCCCTGAAGACATCATCTGGGTTCCGGAATGTGAATCCATATTCAAATGGATTTTCAAAATGACTTCCTCCTATAGGAATGGTTTAAGAAAATTACAGAGTTTATGAGTATATTGTTATCTAAGTATATTATTTGAGAACACATGGCACAATTAAAAAGCTACATAGAAGGCAATAACAGTAGTAAATTCGTAAATTTGAACTTCTTAAATTGACAAAAGTTAATTTGATTTAAAATATCCTGCCTTAATTTATACAGGAGTAGAATTTATACATTACAGTAGATATGGAAACCTAACTACCACATTGATCTTATTAACACCTATAATTCACACAATTTTCAACACATTTTTTATATGATCTCTTGATCTTGAAGTTTATATACTCATGATTCATGAATTTCATAGTCACGAATAAACATATTAAGCAAACATTTAAGGGATTAGATTTTTTGTTTTATTCTTAGAATGAAACCAAGACCACACACACACACAATTTTTTGGTTTCAAATTTTTTTGGTTCCAAAATGGCATGGACTTTACAATAATTACATCTATTCTGCTTTCTGTACTTTGAATTGTGTATTTTTAAAAGTTAAAAATATAAAAAGACCAAGTAATGTAGTTTCAGAATGCTCTCATTAAAATTCAAATGTGGGGAACAGAAGAACTCCAGTAGATTTTTCCAATTTTCAAAATATTTTTATTTAATCAGTTGTTTCCTATGAAGGCAAAGACAATGTACATAGCCTTCTGGAATGAAAAGAAGACCAACTAGTTAAGAGGAATGAAAGAGGCAACAATAAGCTTTAGGGGTAGAATACCTGGAAAAACTCTCTCAAGTTTGAGCTCTACTTCCCTCAGGGAAGTTGCTCAATTTCATACTAATGCAGTGTGTCAACAATTACAGAGTTTTAATTTTAGTCATTTTTAATTTTATGTTTAAAGAATTGTCTTGGACTCCTTATGGGCTAGGAGGAGTCATCAAGATTACAAGTTAAATGAAAAATTTGTGGCATACATATTTTCTACTCTTCTAAAGTAAAATTCTTCTAAGTTGATCAAAAATAAAAACTCAATTATTGGGTTTCTCTCAAAGAAGAGATTTTAAAACTGTATGAACAAAATAAAATATTTTAAGTTTAAAAAAATCAAGAACTGTATAATGAATGACCATGTGTAGACTCAATAAGACTTGGGAAGATGCCATTCTATGCCTTATTAGAATTGAGTTACTATTAAGTTTTTTAACAATTCTACTTTTTGGTTTTACTGGCAAGCTTTCTTTTCTCCTCTTTCTTTTTGATTATTTTGTTACAAGTGATGTCTTGAAAGAAAGGAAAGATCTAGTTGAAAATGAAGTTCAGGCATTATCAATAACAAATTTTTAAAGGAAAAAAATATGGCTATTTGCATCAACATTTCTAATACCTACATATTTATAATCATAGAGTGAACATGCTTATAAATTAAAGAGATCATAGCTTAAAAGGAGCATTAACAGTAAATTACAGCAAAATTTGGGGGTCAGGCTTATGGCCTTATCTCAACATCAATTAATATAATTGAAAAGCCAAATTCAAATTGGGGGGAAAGCATTTTTTGGTGTAAAATGTCTACATACCTCCTCCTCCACCTCCACCATTTAATCCTTCTTTTCCATATTTGTCATACATGTCTCGTTTTTTAGCTAAACATCGAAAGAAAAAAATAAAGTTAAGATATCTATCCTTTCTACCTCAAAAGCAAAGAGAAAGTTACTTCCCCAATTAAATACTGTTCTTAAGCATCCATAAGTATATATTTAAGTTTTACATAGTACCGAAATTTCTCAATAACTGATGTAAAATTCAGGAAAAAACAAGTAATCAAAGGAAACAAAAAACATCAAAATAATCATCTTTTTTAAATGTTCCAATTCATTAAATGAAAATATAAAAGAAACCTAAAAAACTTCAAAGTATTTTCTATACATTACCTCCTTTGAACCTAACAATAACCCTTTAATTATTCCAATTAAATCCCTATATTCAATTTTATATTTAATATCAATCAATCAACAAGCTTAAAATATCAGGAACTGTCTTAGACGCTGGAAAAGAGAAAAAAATGAAACCAGTTTATGCCCTCAAGAGGCTTTTTACTGCATCAAGGAAGAAAGCATAAATACAATACTATAAACACTATATATACAAATTAAATACCAGGTAATGGAGAAGGAGGGAGGAGGCTAAAAATAGCAAACTAAGATTCAGAAAAGTTAAATGGCTTGTCCATAGTTACACAGCTCTTACATCAGGCATTCTGGACTTACCATTTTACCAACAACCCATTGTTTCTCAAACTAGCAAAGCTAAGACACAATGGAAAACCATCTCATTCTTGGAAGAGCAGTGGGAAGAAAAGAATGCCAATTCACAATTGATAAAAACTATTTACTGGCTTAGCCACTTTTAAGGAATTATTTTTTAAAGGAGTATATAATACACCATTTTACAGCTAACTTGAAATGAACATCATTATATAATGAGTAATTACAAAGATGAAAAAGTATGTTAGGCGAGATTTGGGATGGGCAGAGGGAGTAATTTATTGGAGGAAGAGAGTGCTTTATATGGAGCATGAAGCATTGGAACACCAAATGATTCATACAAAAATGAAACAGACAAGCACTAAAATGTGCAGAAATCTTCCTAATAATGACAATTTATGCTCTAAACTAAAGTATTTATTGAATGAATTCTATTGCATCAGTGAGTTAGTTTAAAATATCAAGTAGTAAATTGGTCTAGGTACTGAAAATAAGGTTAAATTTAATCAATGTCCAGTTCAGGTTTCTCTTATTAGCAATGCTTCTTATTGTCTCTTCTGATTCATTTCTCCATTTCAAATTTCTCTATCACTAACCTAAACATGAGGTTTTATATTTTCTACCACAAAGCAACAAGTTGCACTAAGAATTCACCACTTCACATTTACTGTCGTGCCTGGTTTCAAATCCACAAAACAAGAAAATAAGTTTCTAAAACACTCATCCATACTGTGATAACTCAAGCTACCCCCCACAAAAAACCAAAGGTGTGATTTTTATTTCCCATTCAAGTTGTAATTTATAGTTTTAAGAGTTACTTGGGGATACTGAAAGATAATCTAGTTCTTCCTATCATTTACACTCTGCCATAAAAAGTTATTTCTACCTTTTTTCTTAAACCCTTGCCTTCTATAACAATTTGAAAACAGAAAGAAGGGTAAGGGCTAAGCAAACAGGGTTAAGTGACTTACCTGGGGGTCAAATAGCTAGGAAGTTTCTGAGGCCTTATCTGAACCCAAGATCTCCTGTCAGCCAGGTCTGGTGTTCTATCCAATGAGCCATCTAGCTATTGCCCAACTGCTACTTCTTTCAGAACACCTAAAAATAATCCTAAAACATCCTATGTCATGCTAAATAAACCAAATCTGTGAAATGTAATCTGACTCCATATAAAGTTTGTAACTCTTCACTGTTCACAAATTAGCCACTAAGTCACTGATGGTTTCACACCAAAGAGGAAGGTTTGTGAGGCTGTGGTTTTCAATGCAGAAGCTCAGCTCAAAGTCCTGCCATACCACTTGCTTTGTTTGATACTCCAAGACGTGCCTATTCTTTTGGTAAAAAAACATTGGTTAAGCAGCTCTACAATCAGCCATTCATTCTCAGAGATCCAGGATAGTAAACTTAACTTTTAATGAGAATTTAAATACCAAAGCACATTAATTGTGAGAATAATGCTTTACAACTTTGAATTTAAAACTCATTAAAACACATCTAAACATCTAATAATAATGTCATAAGTACTTTTAAGTAATAAGAAAAAAGTTCTATTTCAGCAATGAGCACTTCTGACTACAAACTAGATTTATATTCAATAAGGTAAAACAATCTATCAGACTATGGAAAATCCCAGCTATAAATTACTAATTTGGAAAATTGGTTGATTAATCTGAATTCTCTAAAATCTAAACTTCCACAGAAAAATCAACAAAAATAAGCTCTTAGAAAACACTTTTTAAAAAATCTCTGAAAAGTGTCTTCCCTTTGTAAAACTGAAATAAATTTAAGAATTCTCATTGGTTTATCATCATTAAAATATCAAAATGAAATATAAAGGGTTTATGAAATTTTGGTTAACTCCAGTTGGAAATAAAATTCATAACTATATTCACCTTTTCTTTAGAATAATCTAATTAGGTGGTAATTAAGTAGAGCAGATTTTCTCATTTAGGTGTAGTAAAAAGCTTACAACATAAACAAAAATAGGTTCTGATACCAGTCCTAGACCTAGTTAGCTATAAATACTGTTGCTTCACTAGAGAAAAATCAGCATAATACATATTCTAAACCATAAAACAATTTATGAATAAGTATTAGAGAAAAATTACTCAAAAATTGCATACATTATCTTTGGTAGGTAATGAAATAGTTCATACTAGTCAGAGTTAAGTGGGATAGCAATGGACCTAGAATCAAGAGGACCCATGTTCAAATCTGACCTCAGACACTAACTAGCTATGTAGCCTAACTATGTAGCCTTCAGCAAAAAAAGTCATTTACCCATCTCCACTAATTTCCTCAACTATAAAATGGAGGTAATAAAAGCACACTGCCCCTGCAGGAATGCTGAGAATCCAATGAGATGTTTGGTTTTCTTTCTCTCTTTTTAAAATACATGTAGATGTTTATATGGATATATGATTTGGGGTTTTGGTTTTAAAGGATTATTCTTTTACAAAAATGAACATGGAAATGGATTCAAATGATAATATAACTCCCTGGATTTGCTTGTCAACTCCAGAAGGGGGAAAGGAGGAGGCAGCTGAGTGGCTCAGTTGATTGAGAGCCAGGCCCAGAGATGGGAAGTCCTGGGTTCAAATCTGACCTCAGACACTTCCTAGCTGTGTGACCCTAGGCAGGATACTCAAGACATACCATTTCTAATATACCTATTTAGCTCAGAATATTCTACAAGTGTTTAAATATAGTGAGCAGATGCTTAATAAAATGTTGTTTGACAAGAAATGAAAGTCAAATACAAATCATCTTAATAGTTTACTAGAAGAATAAAACATCCTTCTAACAAAAAAAAAATCAACATTAACTGTTAGTTGTCCCTGCACCCCCACCTCCTCCAAAGCAACAAAAATGGACTAAGTACTTGATATAGCCTGAGCACCTGTGCTAGTGATAAGTATACAAAGAAAAAGTGAAAAAGTTCTCCACCTTGAAGAAGCTCACATTCCAATGGAGAAGACCATATAGACCAGTGGTTCCCAAACTTTTTTGGCCTACCACCCCCTTTCCAGAAAAAATATTACTTAGCCCCCTGGAAACTATTTTTTTTTATTTTAATAGCAATTAATAGGAAAGATAAATGCACCTGTGGCCATCACCGCTCCCGCTGCAGCACCCACTTTGGGAATCACTGATATAGACATATATTTAAGATATACATAAGATATTTACAAACTGGATATAAGGTAACTTAAGGGAGGGAAGTTTTCTAGGAGGAAGAGGAGGGGCATACAGAGAGGCTGAGATGACTATCAGAAAAGGGCTTTTAACTGAAGGAAGTTATTTGATCTAAGCCCTGAAAAAAGCTAAAACCTGTAAGAGGTATATAGAAGGGAGATCATTTCAGTAATGAAATGCAACCAATACAAAAGGAGAGAGAGAATGGAGATGGCATACACTGAGTCAGGAAAAGTGGATGAACATGGACAGAGCTATATTTCAAGGAAACTAATTTAAAACTTATGGAAAATAGAATGGGGTGGGGAGAGATAAGGCAAGGAAATCTTGGGAAACTACTGCAATGGTCTAGGGTGAGAAATAATCATGGTCTGAACTAGGATGACAACTATGGGCATAAAAAAATAAAACTTTATGAGATGTGAGATAGAAATGGTATCTGACAACTCAAACAGAACATGGTATTGAAGTTGCAAAACCTGGGTGACTTGAAAGAATCGTGCTGCCTCAATATGAGTGGGGAAGTTCAAAAGAAGGGATTGAAGTGGGTGGAGAAGAAAAATTAAGATTTGGGAATGTTGAGTTTGAGATGTCAATAGAATACTCTGACGAAGGATATACAATTGGGGAGCTCTTAGGAGTGAGACTAGGTCTGGATATATAGATATCAGAGTCAACTGCACAGAAATGACAGTTGAACCCCTAGCATCTAAAGAGATCACCAAGTGAAAGGAGAGATGGCAAAGAGAAAAGGGCCCAGGACAGAGCTTTGAGGAAATACTCATATTGAGTGGTCACAGCATAGATGAAAGACTTCAAGAGACTGAAGACAAAAGGTCATACAGGTAGAAGAATGAGGGAGATCCATGACACAAAAACCTAGGAGAGAATCAGGTGATCAAATCAACAGTGCAAAACTCTGCAGAGAGGTCAAGAAGAACTGAGAAGAGGTTATTAGGTTTGTCAATTAAGAAATCACAGATAACTTTGAAAAGAGCATTTGCAGATAAATGACTAAGCCAGAAGCTAGATTTAGGGAGGGAGGGAGGGGCTTATATGACATTGAGAAAAGAGGAAGAGAAGGTACAGCATAGAACAGCTTTTTCAACAAAGGGCAGTTAAAAAAGAGAATCTATCTAGAACAGTAGGATCTAGTCAGGGTTTTTGAAGAGTGGCAAAGAATTCAGATTGTGGGCATAGTGATGAACCAGTATGTTAGGACAGACTGAAGATGGGGAAATGAAGGAAGGAAAGTGATGGAAGGCAATCCACTGAAAGAGGGGGAAATAAGATCAAGGATACATATAAAATGGGTAGCCTGGTCAAAGATAGGGATCACAGTAAAGGAGATGGTGGGATTATGTCAGAGAAAAGGAAAAGAGAAAACTTGTGACAAATAACTTCAATTTTTCTGGCTAAGTAGGAGGTGAGCTCCTCAACTGAGAAGGACCATGAGCTGGAGCATGAGTAGGAAAGATGGAAAGAGAGAAAGATTTATAACAACCTCTGTGGTAAATGTTACAGGAGAACAGAAAAAATTGCTTTGCTACTATGAAGGTCCAATTGAGATTATAATAGTTTGCAAACACAGCATAATGAACGACATAACACAATTATTTAATATTTAATCCTAAAAATACAAGAATTATACTTATATTAACAAAGTCATGTAGTAATCTGAGAGAACTGTCAAAAATGGAATTTCCATCCAAATACAGAACCAAGACTAAACATTTGGCATTCACTTTCCTGCAATAAACTACCTGTGTGGGATTAAATTGCTTACCATCTCTGGGAAGGGGGAGGGAAGAGAAGGGAGATAATTTAGATCTTAAAACTTCAGAAAACTTATGAGGAAAACTGCTATTATATGTAATTGGCAAAATAAATTATCTTTACAAAAATAAAAATAGTAATAATAAACTACCTGTGTGCTACATTTCAATCTCATAGCAATTTTTGATTCTCCATCAATATAAGTAGAATAAAAAGATAAGAAATTTCTATACACTATACTGAAGACAGTGTAGTACTATTAACAGGGCCATGATTCTTTTCCGAATGTGTCACCAGCAATTCCGTTTAATAATCTTTGTCCTACAGCAGGATTCAGTTGCCTATTTAACTTCATGTTTTTGTTGCTTTTTTTCAGTTCTTTTAGCTACAACTGGCACTTTGTGGGGTTCTCTTAGCAAGGTTACTGGACATTTCCTTTCCCAGCTCATTTTACAAAGGAGGAAACTGAGGCAGGCAAGGTTAAGTGGCTTGCCCAGGGTCACACAACAACTAAGTGTCTATGGCGAGATTTTGAACTCAGCAAGATAAGTCTCCCTTACTCCAGGCCTAGCACTCTATCCAATGGGCCAGCTAGCTGCCCCAAATCCATGCTTACAAAAACCACCAACAGACCTAGGGGATAAACCAAGGAGACTAATCAACAAAAAAGGAAAGGGGAAAAAAACAGGAGATAGAAAAGGGTTGGGGGGAGCTAAATAATTATGTGGGCAGATCATTCAGAGGATTGCAGAGTGAAGGCTACCTACCCCAAACTAGAAATTCCTGTAGATTCTATAATGAAGTATTCAAACTAATATAAAATTCAAAAGGTGGTGAAAACTAGGTATGTTACCTTTAGACCTAAAATATGTGTAATAAATCAAGGATGTTTGTTAACACTAATAGATTGCACAAAAATAAAATCTCCAAAAAGATCAATTAATCTCTAGCTATAAATTGACTATATTGTCTAACATGTTTAGAGTGCAGGAAAATATAGCAAAACTATACTTTTCCACTACCATAATATATGGCAACAGTTCTCAGATTGTTATTTGGCAAATAACAATTATGTGCACAGAGCATAGTGAGGCATGGCATGAGAGGTGTGGTTGCTCAATCTGAGCCTCTGTGCAACTATAAAAATAGTGATACAAAGAACAGCCAACTTCTGTAAAAATCACCCCAAAATGCAACATATATGGAACAATAAGATTTGGGAAGCCATTTAGTTTATCTTCAGCTCTTCTAACACATAGGAATGATATGCTCAAGAGCTTTTAATAAGAAATAACACTGAGGTAACAAGCTTACCAGGTAAATGGGGGGGAAAAAACACCAGAATCTATACTGACTGTTTTAGTAACTAAAAATACTTCTGTGTACATACAAGTATTAGCTGTTTTTAGTTTTTTAAAAAAGGGTTAATATAGGACAGGGGTCAACCAACTACCAGTCCTAAATATAATAAAAACTTTACTTTAAAATATGAAAACCAGGAGGCAGCTGAGTGGCTCAGAGGATTGAGAGTCAGGCCCAGAGATGGGAAATTCTGGGTTCAAATACATCCTACCTGTGTGACCCTGGACAAGTCACTTAACCCCCAATGCTAGCCCTTACCACTCCTCTGCCTTAGAACCAATACCTAATATTGATTCTAAGACAGAAGATAAGGGTTTTAAAAAATAAAAATAAAATATGAAAACCATTCTTAGCTTGCAGATCAAGCAGCCAGTGGACCAAATCCCGAGGCTCTAACAACCTCTGCTATAGAGCAATAGGCTCCAAAATAGTATTTTGTAATTGTCTCCAAAAAAAAAAAAAAAGAGGATAAAATCCTAATTTGTAGTTATATTTAGTTGGTAAGAATTTCTGAAAAATACAGTGTCTTTTAAATATATACAAAGAACTATTTCCATTTAGGGATGAAAAAACAGGCTTTGAGAAGACAGGAGACTTGTCAGTGGTCACACAAAGCCAATAAATTTTTAAGCTGGAATTTGAACTCAGATATTCATATGCAAAATCCATTTCTTTTCTACACTAAATATATATATATATATATATACACACACACACACATGCACATGCACATAACATACACACACACACACACCATCACCACCACCACTGTTACCACTACCACCAATACAAGAGAAATTAAAAAACAAGCAACTAAAATTTATCAAATTATTTTGAATCAAAACAAATCAAATAATCCACTTTTCAACAACTGAGACATTTAAGACTTATATACCCAGGTGGTTCAACGGATTGAGACTTAGGTCTGGAGATGGGAGGCCCTGGGTTCAAATCTGGCCATAGACACTTTCTAACTATATGAACCTGGGCAAGTCACTTAATCCCCATTGCCTAGCCCTTAATACTCTTTTGCCTTGGAACCAATACATAATATTGATTCTAAAAAAGAGACTATAGACGCAAATTTCTTATGAATAGTTTTATTCTAAGATCTGTCACCATCACAGGAATATCAGTATAATACTACAAAGTCTAGGAAGGTCTTAGAAAAATCTTGCAGATTTACTTTATGTCAACAAGGCTTTTTTCAAAGTTGATTTATCTTCTGCACTAAATAACAAAGACAGAATCTAAATAGAATCAAATGGCTTTGATAATTGTGAGGTAATTCTGAAGGCTAATCAAAGAAAGCAACTATTCTACCAGTCTCAACAAGTTTAATATAACTGATTAAAACATTTATGGAGCATAAACTGCTAACAAAACACTAGCTATATTTACTGTTGTTAGTTATCTTTCACAAATAGTGACCAAATAAAACAGTGGGGGAGAAATTTCAGTGATTCATACTATTTTTTGGTTCCTTAAATATCACAGAGAGGGTGAGCATTGTTTTTAATTGTCTACTATCATCATATAATCTATGAAACAAAACCACACCATCCATAACTATTACTGCCAAATCACACTGTCTATAATATTGACAAATTTAGATCCTGTCAAAATTTCCTAGCTTCTTGAAAACAGAACTTTAGGGGGGAAGCTGGGTAGCTCAATGGATTGAGAGCCAGGCCCAGAGACGGGAGGGTCCTAAATTCAAATACTGACCTCAGACACTTCCCAGCTGTGTGACCCTGGGCAAGTCACTTGACCCCCATTGCCGACCCTTACCACTCTTCTGCCTTGGAGCCAAGACAGAAGGTAAGGGTTTAAAAAATAAAAGAATTTTAGCACTGCTTTTCTCTGATGATGCCAAAATCTACTGAAAAGGGCAAATTACTGTATATATTTTGCCTGCATTTAGAATACCATTTTCTTCACTATTCATCCAATGAACTGCAGTTCTGCAGTACTTACCATCTGATAACACTTCATACGCCTCAGCTACTTGTTTGAATCTCCTTTCTGCTTCTTCTTTATTTTCAGGATTTTTATCCGGGTGCCACTTAAGTGCTAATTTACGATACCTAGAATAAGCAGAAGTACAGAGAGAGATATTTAATACATAGGAATGTGTAAAAGCAATTTGCCTGGGGTAGCTAGTTAGCTCAGTATATAGAAAAGCAAACCTAGAAACAAGATGTCCTGGGTTTGAATTTGCCATAAGACTAATCCTAGCTGTGTGACCCTAGACAAGTCATTTAACACCCAATTGCCTGGCTCTCACTGTTCTTTTAGCATTGATTCTAAGAGAGAAGGTAAGGGTTTTTTTTTTTTTTAAACTCAATTTACCTCCAAAGATAATACATTTTAAAGGAAACAAAACATTTCAGAGATGATAGTTTGTAGGATAGTTGTGACAATTTGTTTTAAATCAAAATGTTTGTCATTTCTCTCCAATATTAAGAGAAATGGACTATAAACTAAAAATGCAAGACAGCCTGTTATACTGAGATAGGAGGCTGGTTGGCCTTGGGATACCAAAAAACCAAGTCCTACCTCTGACACATGATACATTTGTGAAAAAGAGTCGCCACCATGTATCAGTAGAGGGAGTTTTCTTTCAGGAATGAAAATGGTAAAGAAAAGAAAAGAAAGGGTAGAGGTGCCAACTCAATGCATCAAAGTATGGGAAGCTCACTAATGCCTGAGGAAATGGAGTCCATCAAGATATGGGGGATTAAATGCACAAAACAATGCCACAAATGGCAAATATTTGTGTAAGTTATGGAGAAAGAAGGTCTAGGAAACTAACCAATGAGATTCTTGTCCCATTCAATCCTAGATTCCAGGAGTCATTAAGGCTCTTCCCCTACTTTCCTAGTCTTATACAAATTAACTCACCTGAGGGTAGATGCAGTATAGAGTTTACTAATATAACTGACAAATACAAAAGTATCTTTTAGGTTCTCTTATTCTAAGATCTAAAAACCTCTTACTTTTAATACTCAAAATAACTGAAATATATTGATTCTCTGAAACTATCAATCACTGAAGTTCATGTTCTTTTTTTGCCCATTCTTTTATCACAGAATTAAGTTTCCTGCAGAACATATTCTTTGAATATTCTTTTTCATCCATATTCCAGTGTCCAAATGGATTTTGAACACAGTCCATAACTGTGGTGGTGCAAGTATTATTAATAATCAATTTTGATGTCCTTCAATTGGGGAATGGCTGAACAAATTGTGGTATATGCGGGTGATGGAATAGTATTGTGCTATATGCGGGTGATAGAATAGTATTGTGCTAAAAGGAATAATAAACTGGAGGAATTCCATGCAAATTGGAGAGACCTCCAGGAAGTGATGCAGAGTGAAAGGAGCAGAGCCAGAAGAACACTGTACACAGAGACTGATATACTAAGGTAAAATCAAATGTAATGGGCTCCTGTACCAGCAGCACTGCAATGACACAAGACAGCTCTGAGGGATTTATGGTAAAGATGCTACCCACATTCAGAGGAAGGACTGCAGGAGAGGAAACATATAAGATAAACAATTGCTTGAATGCATGGACTGAGGCGGACATGAATGGGAAATAGACCCTGAACAAGGACACTTGTTACAACCAGTGGAAATGTGCGTTGGCCATGGGTGGAGGGAGAGCGGGGGGTGAAGGGGAAAGTAGGGGCATAAAGTATGTAAACAGATTAAAAACAAATATTAATAAATGTCTAATAAAAAAAAACTCTTCTTGGAAAAAAAATAATCAATTTGGATACAAATTAGTCCTATAATTAGTGCTACATATAATTTTGTGTCTGCAACTGTTCTGAAACTATGGTGCCCCCAGCAGTCTCCTCTGATTTAATTTGATATTTCCCTGTCAATCACCACTAACCAGACTATATTAGGACAACATCATACCCTTGTTTCTTTATATTCTAAATTTTTAATTAAAATACCTTATTTTCAGGTAGTTTTCCCAATATATGCTGAAATATAGCCATTTTCAAATTCATCATCTATCTTTATTATAATCAATTACAAGGGTAATACAGGGATTTTTTTTTTAAACTCTTAACTTCCTACCTACTCTGTATTGGTTCTAAAGCATAAGATTGGTAAGGGCTAGGCAATGGGAGTTAAGTGACTTGCCCAGGGTCATGCAAGGGGAAATGGTTTTTAAAAAAACAAGTGAGGAGGGCCCAAGTTCAAATCTACCTCAGACACTTCCTAGCTGTGTAATCCTGGGTAAGCAAGTCACTTAATGCCATTTGCCTAGCCTTTGCCCTTCTGTCTTACTAAGACAGAGTTTTGTGTTTTTTTTTTAAACTCAAGACAGATTATTCATTCAAGGTTAATTGGGGCCTTGGCTGGCAGATCTATGTAATCAATATAATACAAAGTCAAATAAGTATATCATCACTACATTTTCTGAATCTACTTAAAAGAAAAAATTAACTCAAAGCATTTTAAAACAAGGTTAAATGTTCACCTAAAAAGACATTCTAATGAAACTTTATTTCAAGGCAATAAAAAGAATACTTACGCCTTTTTAATATCCTCGGGTGAGGCATGTCTCTGCACACCTAGAACTTCATAGTAATCCACCATGGTTTAATAGTTTGTTGGAACAAGTCCTGAAATTAAAAATATTTTGTAAATGACAAGATCATCACAATTTCTAAATTGGTGGGTTAAAGAGTTACTTCACCCCAATGTCTAATGGCCCTTTTTCATTGACAGTAGAGATGCCTTAAGTTATTTAATAACCAAGACTGCTTACCTATTAATCTTAGGCCTAATGGTAAAGTTAAAAATCATAATGGCTAAGAAAACAAATTCGAAACTGTGTATCTTCTCTTTGCTTGCTATGATATTTTATAACCTGAACTAAACTGATTATAATTTAGGGAGACCCCAAGTTTGATCACAAGCTGGCACATACCCTGAATCAAATGCTCAGAGAATCCTGCAGATAGAGGCAGGAGACAAGTCTCAAATAACAAGCATTTATTAAGCATTTACCATCTGTGCTAAGTGGTAAGGATACAAAGAAAGGGCCAAAACCTGCTTCTACTCTCAAGAACTCACATTCTTATGGAATATACAACACAGAAAACAGCTATAAGAAATATAGATGCAGTCTGAGTAGACCCTTCAGAATCTCTTTGGGAAAGGGTAATCAAAAGACCTTCTGAAGGTAAGGTCTTTTGATTACCCTTAATCTGGGTTTAATCTGGGTTTAATCTGGGTTTTGGAGATCAAGGAAGGACATAGAAGGTGAGGAATGAGGGAAACATCAAGCATAGAGGTGAACTACTTCAAAGGAAGAGTCAAGAGATGGAATGTGGAAGGAACAGCAAGTATGGCTGAATCATAGTTAGGAGTAGGGAATCAGGCATAATACTGGAAAGGTAGGACAGAACCAAGTGCTTGAGCTTTGAAATGCCAACTAGTGCATTTTATATTTTATTCTAAAGATAACTGGACACCATGGATGGAGTAGACTGAGTAGAGAATTAAGATGGTCAGACTTCAGCAGCTAAGCAGGAAAATGCTCCGCAATAAAAGTTAGGGATAGAAAGATAAGAAACCTTCCCTACCCTCAAAGAGCTTTCATTATAATGTTAAAGGGAATAAGATAGTTTGGGGAAAGGCTATACCAACAGATTGGGGGGAGGGGAACAGGGAGTTGATGGAGAATCAGAGAAGCTCTGTGTATTTGGTAGTCTTTGAATAAGAAAACTAGGGATTCTAAAAAACAGTGGTGAAGATAATGTACATTCCAAGCATGGAGATCAACCAATACAAAGACCCAAGAAAGAAATGAGATGAGACAGAGGGGCACACATTCAGAAAATCAATTTTAAACCAAAATAGCTAAATTTCAGGGAATTAATCAAATTCTCAGGAACCCTCACTTCTTAACCTAAATATACCCAACCTCTCTTCCAACATTCACTCTATCTTCATCCCTTGTAAGATATCACTCATTATTCATCAATCACCTAATGTGTGCAAGTAATATTGAGTCTAGGTAGAAATCTATGACACAATCTCTGCCCTCAAAGACAGGTAAGACATCAACACAAATAGTCAAATTGTTTCCTTATCTGTAAAAATGAGAGCATGATTTAAATCAGTGGTGTCAAGTTCAAATAGAAATGGATACTAGTAGGCCCCACATTGACTTAGAAAATGACAAATTAACATCTTCATGTTATCATTTTTTAAATTTTTCCCAATTATATTTTAATCTAGTTCAAAGCTCCAAGAAAATTTTACAAGAGTTTGGCAGTTCTCATGTAGAACACATAAGATTTCTTTCAACTCTAAATTTATTATCCTATTTATGCTACAAATAATGTTACATCAGTATCATTTGAAGTCCAAGAAAGTTGGATTGGGGGGGGGGGGAAGGATGGAGGGCAGTAAAGGCCTTCTGAAGTAAGTGGAATGAGATGGATGGCCCAGAGGTTCTAAATTTTCTTGGTTTTCAGGTTCCCTGGATTTTGGATATCTTTACCTGGGCACCAATGTTATAGTAGCTATTACAGTCACATTGTGGATATTACATTGTGGCTATTACAGGGGGGACACTAAACAAAAAACTGCTGCTATGCCTCTTGAGGGTGTGCTTCCTCTGGGCACAAGGAAAAATCAAGGGCAACATTTGGACTGATTTACTGCTTCAACAAGAGCTCAAGGTAAAGTGATATAATAAAAAGCTAAAAAAAGACAGTGGTAGCTACAAATTGATCATGTCATTACCTAACACCTTAAAAAATTAAAATAAAGAATTTTCCTGTTGCCTAAAGTTATTGTAGCTAACTTGTCACTTCTGTGAATTTGTCCTTTTTATCTTAGCTTCCCCAAACTCCATCCAAACTAGCTAAATCTCCATAGTGAACTACAGAGAACTTCCAAAACTATCTGCTTTTTTTGGTACTCAAAATATCTCTTTCATCTAATTAGCCAAGTTCTCAAAGGTTCATTCCCAAACCAGATACTAAGCCTTAATCTATCTTCTACATAATCACTTCTACATAAAAGCATCTGATTTATCCTTTTTTTGGAGAAGTTCAAATCAAGACTTATGGCCTCAAAAGTCTATATGTAAATCATATTCATTCTTGAATTCCAAATACTAAGTTATCCTAACCTCAGTTGAAATAGAGTGCCAAAATTATGAGTCATCTTTTCTTTTTCATGTCTTATTTTGCTTCTATTTTTTCTTCTGGGTTGAAATAACTGAATATTTAAAAAAGTATAGCTAGTTATCTCATGAAAACATCAAATGATCTAAAATCATAAGCAAGAGATTAACTGTAACAAGTAATTATTTGATAAAAACATCAAACTGATCTCAATAAAGCGATCATCCAAATACAAAATCAAGGTGGTACTAATCTATCACAAACACAAAGAGAAATGTATTGCTTTTTTATTTTTTTTTTTTAAACCCTAACCTCCTGTCTTGGAATCATTACTGTGTATTGGTTCCAAGCCAGAAGAGTGATAAAGGCTAGGCAATGGGGGTTAAGTGACTTGCTCAGGGTCACACAGCTAGGAAGTATCTGAGGCCAAATTTGAACACAGGACCTGCCGTCTCTAGGCTTGGCTCTCAATCCACTGAGTCAACCCAGGTGCCCCTTTGTTGTTTGTTATTTTAAAATGAGAACAACACTGTTCTATAAATTAACAAAATGAACACATTAGACTTACTCTCTATAAATATAAATCCAAATAATTTAACTACAGATTATATATGCTGAATATAGATTTAATTGCTTATTACTTTGCACATTTTAGTGGCTTACGCTAGATCAGGTGTCAACCCCTGACAGGCCAAAAAAATGTAACAAATAAAAGCACAATAGAACATAAATTATGTTAAAATATGGTTTTCTTATATAAGGCTTAGTAGTCTCCATTTCTATTTAAGTTGATATTACTATACTAGATAACTTATGGGGCACAAATAGTAAATATTACTATTAAGAAGGACAAGAAGTATTATTTGCTTCTTCTAGCCCCCTTCAATCAATAACCATCCTATACATCTAAGCCTTTATAGCAGAAATCATCTCCCAACTCCTCCATGCATCTTCAACTTCTTGCTCTATGCCTCTCACCTGTCTACAAGTTGAGTCCTCATTTCTCTTCCTCCCCAGACACCAAGAAGGTATTCATATTTTATATAGATTTTAAATGTACAGTCATGTAAACTGTTTTGCCATTAGTCATTTTATATAGAAGAAAACTTAAAAAATAAAATAAAATATCGTATGCTTTAGTCTGGATTTATACTCCACCAATTCTTTCTCTGGAGGGCATTTTTTGTCATGAGTCCTTAGGGACTGTCTTGGATCACTATACTGTTAAGAATGGATAAGTCATTCACAATTGGTTGCTGTACAATATTCTCCTGGTTCTGCTCACTTCATTCTGCATCGGTTCATATGAGTCTTGCCAGGTTTTTCTAGAATCATCCTAGTTGTGATTTTTTATAACACAATTATACTCCATCGCAATCATATACCATAACTTGTTCAGTTCTTCTCCAACTGATGGCCATCCCTTCACTTTCTAATTCTTTGCACCACAAAAAAAGTAGCTATAAATATTTTTTGCACATATAGGTCTTCTTTTTGTTTTTTTCTCTCTTTGGAATACAGACCTAGTAATGGTATTGCTGACTCAAAAGGTGTATGACTTTATAATCCTTTGGGCACAGTTCCAAATTGCTCTCCAGAATGGCTGAATAAGCTCCACTCCATTTCCCACATCCCCTCCAACTTGTCATTTTCCTTTTTCATCATAATAGCCAATCTGATAGATGCAAAGTGGTACCTCAGAGTTGAGTTTCTCCAGGCCTTGTTCTAATAAGATGGCTTTTAAGAGAATCTGGGCTCAAACCCCATCTTAGATGCCTTTGGGAAGTCATTTAGTCCCAAGGTCTGCTTCATCTATAAAATGAAGTGGTTATACTATATGGTCCCTTCTAACTTAATGATGCTTTTCCTTTGACCTCTCTGAAGAATGATACATCCAACCATATTCCTGAAGTTACCAATACTCTTTTTGCTCTCCTGGGACCATTATGCTCCTGGCAATCATGCTCTCCCAGATTCTGATGTCTCCTCAATTGTTTTATAATTCTTGGCATTCAAAAGAAGGGAAAGGGATGGGGGGAAGAGAAAGGAGGGCGCCTCTTGGCACATTAGGCACTGAAAAAAATGCTTACTGACTGAATTCTTTCCCTTGGCAAATTCATTCAGGTAAGGGGCTTCAACTGAAATCTGAAAAGATGACTTCTAAATCTATTATCTCTAGTCCTGACCTCTCTTGTGTGTTCAACTTCCACAACACCTGCCTACAATCTCTACCTGAATGTCCTGCCAGAACCTCAGAGGTCCAAATCCTAATGTATTATCCTCCTTCTGAAACACTTCCTTCTGAATTTTCTGTTCCTGTCAGTAGCACCACCTTTCATTTCAGGGTTAAAACACTTATCTTTTACTATTCGTTCAAATTGTCAATGAAGACTGAAATCCTATTGATTCTACTTCAATAGTATTTCCTATTCATCCTCCTTTGTTCTACTTCCATTTCCACTAGTCTAGTAGAAGCAAGCTGTCAACACACCTAATGAGACTTACCAGAAAGAATTTTTTTTTAAACCCTTACCTTCCATCTTGGAGTCAATACTGTGTATTGGCTCCAACAAAGAAGAGTGGTGAGGGCTGGGCAATGGGGTGTTGTGACTTGCCCAGGGTCACACAGCTGGGAGTGTCTGAGGCCAGATTTGAACCTAGGACCTCCAGTCTCTAGGCCTGGCTCTCAATCCACTGAACTACCGAGCTGCCCCTCTGAAAGAATTTAACAAATCTTTACTCTCTCCTCTTTGATTCTGCTGCAAGACATCTTAATGCCTAATCTGATCATGCTATTATTACTCCTCTGCTCAGAATCCTTCTCTATTACTAACCAAGAAAAGTTTGAATGTATTTTTTTTTTTATTTTTAAACCCTTAACTTCTGAGTATTGACTTATAGGTGGAAGAGTGGTAAGGGTAGGTAATGGGGGGGTCAAGTGACTTGCCCAGGGTCACACAGCTGGGAAGTGTCTGAGGCCGCATTTGAACCTAGGACCTCCTGTCTCTAGGCCTGGCTCTCAATCCACTGAGCTACCCAGCTGCCCCTTGAATGTATTTTTGCTTAGTGTCTAAAGACTTTCCACAATACAATCTTACTTTTCTATCTTGTTTTTTAACATTATTCCCATTCGTATACTCTACATTCTAGTCAGCTCCATTATTTTCTGTTCCTGAAAACCACCAGCAATATCCCACCTTCACACCTTTTCTCATACTATTCCAGGATTCAATCTCCTACCTGTTGAATTCTTACACATTAAAGTTAAACTGAAATTCCAAGCTACTTCAACCCACTCTCAATTGGTAATGACTCATGTTCAAGAAAAGATTTTAAGACCAAGCAAGAGTTAGAAAAAATACAAAATGTAAATTAAATAATTTTGATTACATTAAATTAAAAAGGTTTTGTACAAACAAAACCAATGCCACCAAAATTAGAAGGGAAACAACAAATTGGGGAAAAAATCTTTATAACAAAAACCTCGGGAAAAGGTCTAATTACTCAAATATATAAGTAGCTAAATCAATTGTGCAAAAAAAAACAAGCCATTCTCCAACTGATAAATGGGCAAAGGACATGAATAGTCAATTTTCAGAAAAAGAAATCAAAACTATCAATAAGCCCATGAAAAAGTGTTCAAAATCTCTTATTTAGAGAAATGTAAATCAAAACAACTATGAGGTACCACTTTACACCTAGCAAATTGGCTAACATGACAGCAAAGTAATAAATGTTGGAGAGCAGGTAGCAAAACTGGGACATTAATGCATTGCTGGTGGAGTTGTGAATTGATCCAACCATTCCGGATGGCAATTTGGAACTATGCCCAAAGGGCTTTAAAAGACTGCCTGCCCTTTGATCCAGCCATACCACTGCTGGATTTGTACCCCAAAGAGATTATAAGGAAAAAGACTTGTACAAAAATATTTATAACTACACTCTTTGTGGTGGCAAAAAATTGGAAAATGTGGGGATGTCCTCCAATTGAGGAATGGCTGAATAAATTGTGGTATCTGTTGTTGATGGAATACTATTGTGCTCAAAGGAATAATGAACTGGAGGAATTCCATGTGAACTAGAATGACCTCCAGGAATTGATGCAGAGTGAAAGAAGAACCAAGAGAACCTTATACAGAGACAGATACACTGTGGCACAATCGAAATATAATAAAAGACTTCTCTACTAGCAGCAATGCAATGATCCAGGAACCATGAGAAAGAACACTATCCACATCCAGAGAGAACTGTGGGAGTAGAAACATAGAAGAAAAACAATTGCTTGATCACATGGGTTGATGGGGATATGATTGGGATTGCAGACTCTAAACCAGTGGTTCCCAAACTTTTTTGGCCTACTGCCCCCTTTCCAGAAAAAAATATTACTTAGCCCCCTGGAAATTAATTTTTTTTAATTTTAATAGCAATTAATGGGAAAAGATAAATGCACCTGTGGCCATCACCTTACCCCCCCCCCACTCTGATCGCTGCAGTACCCACCAGGGGGTGGTGGCACCCACTTTGGGAATCACTGCTCTAAACGGATCATCCTAGTGCAAATATCAATAATATGGAAATAGATATTGATCAGTGACACATATAAAACCCAGTGGAATTATGCTTTGGCTATGGGAGGGGGGTGAGAGAAGAGAAGGGGAAGAACATGAATCATGTAACAATGGAAAAATTTTCTTAATCAATTAAATAAAACCCAAAAAATAATTAATTGATTAGTAAGTAAATATGAAGAACTGAGGGATATAGATGCTAAATGACTTGCCCAAGGTCCAACAGCTAAGGAGTAGATCACAATTAAGTTTATACAAGACCTTAGACATCAGATCCAGGGTTCATTCTCTTTATCACATTACCTCTTAGTTACCTATAACCTTCTAGTTGGTCTATTAAAAATTTAATAGTGGTTTTTTCCCCTTTGTAACCTTTGCAATGATTTACTGCTGTTTTATCACTAAGTCTACTCTACTACACCCAAATAAGAGTAATTAGAAGATCATTGGTGTGCACCAAGCATATTCAGATGTTCATTTTACAGATGCAGTCAGACTAGAATTCAGGGGTTTCTAACCTGGAATCTGTTAACCTTTTCCTTTAAATTAACTTTTTTAATAACTTAATTTGGATTTTTGTAACTGTATAACCTTTCCTTTGTAATCCCTATACTATTTTAAGCATTTAAAATTCTAAGAAGTGAACCAAACTTTTTCACCAGCCACTGCCAAAAAGGTTAAAAAAAAAAAAAAAAAAAAAAAAACAACTTAAGATGCTGGTCATCAGAAATCCAAGCTCTAATTCACGTTCTATCACTGACTGTGTCCAGTCTTAAATGAATCACTTTTTTTCCCCTGAACATCAGTTTTTTATACTTTTTAAAATGAGTGGATTAGACTACATACCTAACTCAGTTCTCTCCAATACTAAAATTCTGTGGGAAAAAATGGCTGCAGAAAAACTATATGTAAAAATCAATTAGATGTCTAATAATTATCCTAAAGATAGCAGATGCATTGGTATATGTGTATGTATGTGTGCATAAAACATAACAAAAACCAAGAACTATAAGTTTAGGGAAGGCAATGGTTACCATTTTCAGAAGTTGGCTGACAAAAATTCCTTTCCAGCCTCTGCTTAAATGCTTGAGAGCAAGACAACTCTTAGAAGAACAATCAAGTGTCCTAGCAGGCACTTTTTAAATAATATGACAATGAAGCTCCTTAAAAATACGAGACTTTTATAAATTTTAATTCTCACAGCTTTTTTTTTGTTTTAAACAGTATTGGAGGCTATAGAAATGGAATACTAAATGTTATCTTAGTGAATCTACTTGGACTATTAAGAATGATGAGAAAAGATATGATAAATTGGAATAAAGGGAAGTACTTCTTGATATATTGATCCTACTCTAAAGCCTTAAAAGTACTTAGTCTGCAATATAAAAAAGTTTATTATGAACTTAAAAGAATCATTAACAAGCACAAATATTCAAAAAAATAGAAAGGAATTTTTTAAATGACTGCTCATAAACCATGAACTTCCACCATTAGTTTAATAATTTTTTAAAGGTTATCTTTGTGTCTCCTTAATTTTCATACTTTCTTTTAAAAAAAAAAAAAACCCTTACCTTCCATCTTGGAGTCAATACTGCGTATTGGCTCCAAGGCAGAAGAGCGGTAAGGGCTAGGCAATGGGGGTTAAGTGACTTGCCCAGGTCACAAAGATAGAAGTGCCTGAGGCCAGATTAGAACCTAGGACCTCTCCCATCTGGCTCTCAATCCACTGAGCCACCCAGCTGCCCCCTTCATATTGTTTCTTACAGTTGTTGCTTTGAGTGTATTATTACTTTTATTTATTTGTTCATTTAGCATCATTTTATATAAATCTTCCCACATTACTTTGTACTTTGTCATTTCTTATGGTACTAATCAGTTATTCTGATATGAATATTTTTGTACAGCTATTTTTCCCTGTAATGAGTCCTACAACTAGGTTAGCAGTTTTGTAGGGCCTATCAATCAATTATTTCTACACAGATTTTCAAATATATGAACACACAGCTCTATGACGGTAGAAAGTCTTTACCAGGTTAGCATTCAATTCTACACTGTCCAGTATTTACTTTTCATTGCCTCATTTGATTCAGTCTTATATTCAATTAAATTTTAAGTTCCCTGAGGGGAAGAATCATACCTTCCACCATTTATGCCTCAAGGAAAAGTAGCAGAGTTCTCAGCACAAACTAAAGTGGTCAGATATTATTCCTTTTACAAACAGAGTCAGACTAGAATTCAGAGGTTTCTAACCTGGAACCTGTTAGCTTTTTTTAAATTATCTCTTTTAATAACTTAATTTGGATTTTGGTAACTGTATAACCTTTCCTTTGTAATCCCTATACTATTTTAAGCATTTAATATTATTCTGAGAAGTGAACCAAACAAACTTTTTCACCAGACATTGCCAAAGAGAGAAAAAAAATCTCTAAACTAGATATTGGCTCTGGTCCCTTCCAACTCTAAAAATTCTATGAGGCTTTATTTTTCTATTAAGACTTATTTAAGAGATATAAAATAAGATCCTCCTTTTTCAGGCAGGCTGCACTCAAGAGTTCTGCATAACAGAAACATCTTCATCCTGAAGATCACTCCAATCCTGGAACACACATTTCAGGGGCCATCATTCCCTGTCTGTGCTTGGATAACTCTTCCCAAAACCTCCAAATGCTAAAATGGAAGCCTAAATAAACAAAGATCAATTTCATTGATCCAGGTCCATTTGGTTGATGAGAATTCCTTCCATCAAAGCAGATCTCAACCAGATTGTGTTGGAACAGTTAAGTGGTGGGATTTGAACCCATTCCATCCTAGCTTGTAGCCTAACACGATGGCTGGCAGAGGACGGCCATCTATTTCTTAATTTCTCAACAAGTTACACTGCCCTTTGAACTTATCTATCATGTCCCCTTGCAATTTCCTTTTATGCATAGGCTTCCTTATTAGAAGGTATGCTCCTTGAGGGCAGGAACTATCTTTTTTGCTTGTATTTATTTATATTCTCAATGCTTAACAGTGCTATATAGTAAGCACTTAATGCTTGTTGACTTGTGACAAAGAGAAGGGACATTAAAAATCATCAGAAAGGTAGGAATATCAACACTAATGACAATAGCCTGAGTCTGTTGCTGCTACTAAAGCTGCTAGAGATTTGCAGTTTTTACCAGCTCTCATTTGAACTTGGCAGGGGGAAAGTTATTTTATTGCTATTTGTTACTTCATTTGGCCCTATTTTGTTAAATGCTAAGATAATAATAATAATTGCTATTATTATTATTATTATTCTCCTCTGTGTTCACTGAAAACAATGAGCCATCGTGTTAGGCTACAAGCTAGGATGGAATGGGTTCAAATCCCACCACTTAACTGTTCCAACACAATCTGGTTGAGATCTGCTTTGATGGAAGGAATTCTCATCAACCAGGATGGACCTGGATCAATGAAATTGATCTTTGGTTATTTAGGCTTCCATTTTAGCATTTTGAGACCCTATTTTTTTTAATAATTCAAAATGCAAAATATTCCTCCCAGCTTATCATGTATAACTAGCAAGTTTCTCTATGATGGAAATCTTCAAACAAAGGCTAGATGAACATTTGTGGTACCTGTAGGAAAGGAGATTCAGGTACAGATTCAACTAAATAGTCTCTGATAATCCTTCTAATTCTGTGATAAGCCTCTTCACTTATATCTTAATTCACTAATAAAAACATTGAACAAAAAGAACCAGGCCAGAACTCTGTAGCATGCCACTAGGGATCTTTTTGCTGATAATCTTTTTGCTATAATCTATCCATTAATCAATATTTAGGGTCAAATAATTCAACTAATTCTAAATATCCTTAACCAAATTTATCCAGGTCATCTCTCCATTTTGATCACAAAGGTTTTACCAAATGATTTACTCCCCTATACAAACTTATCCATATATATATATCCCCTATCCTTACAAAATTATAAATTGATCCTAATATCCCTGTTAGCTCCTCCCCTCCAGGGTCAAATTCCTTGAGAAACCTATCTAAACAGTTATCTCCATCTCCTCTTTTCATTGTCTTCTAAACATTCTAAAATATAGCCTCCCCCCAACTGACCAAAACTGTTCGTCAAAATCACCAATATTCTCTTAGCTGCCAAATCTAATGACCTTTTCACCATCTTCCTTCTTGATTAATCTCTCTGTAACCTTTGATACTGGGAATAGTCACCACTTGGGTATTTGCTCCTCTGTAGGTTGTCATGACACTTATTTGTATCCTCTTACTACTTCTGAGTTCTTCATTCAGGCCCTACTGATTTAGTTGAGTCCCCTACTACTTTGTCCTGGGCTGCCTTCTCTTCCTTCCTCCACATCAGGGACAAGCAAACTACTAACTACCGCCCCAGCCAAATCCAAGTCTATCGCCTGTTTTTGTACAACTCACAAGCTAGTTTCTTATATTTGTAAAGTTTTCTTGTATTTAAAAAAAATGTGTGCCCATCAACTGGCTCTAGACAATTTCACTTGGTCATCTTATTTGTTCCCATGGGTTCAATTTCCACTCCAATTTCTCTCCAGAGACCCAATTCTCAGATTATTAACTGCTTCTTGGACATCTTGACCTACGTGTCCCATACACACACATCTCAAATGGAACATGTCCAGAACTGTACTATCTTCCTCTCACAAATCTCTCCTCTTCCAAACACCCTAATACTGAGGGGTACCACCATCCTCCCAAACAACCAAGCATCATCCTCTTGTACTCACCTCCCACATCCAATTTCTTGCCAAATCTTGTCCTTTCATCACAAGTATTTCCCCTACATATCACATTCTCTCCATCACACAGTACATAGTATAAACTCATATCACCTTATACCTACACTAATGCAACAGCCTCCTGAAAAATCTGCCTGCCTTGAGTCTTTCCTCTCTCCCCAATGCATTCTCTAGTTAACACCAAAGTATTTCTAAAGTACAGATGTGACCATGACCTCTTCACCAAAAGCTTTAGGGAATAAAAAATGGTGTTTGGCATTTAAAGCCCTTCACAATCTTGTCCCTTCCCATATTTTCAATCTTCTTACACTCATACCCCATTCCACTTACTCTATAATTGAGCAACACTGGTCCTCTTATTCTGCCACATTTTATCTCCTGACTCCAGTGATTCTGTGGCCAACTCTCATGCAAGGCACTTACTGATGTGGTTCAAATTCTATTTCAGGCACCTACTCAATGACCCTGGGCAAGATGCTTGACCTCTCTGTCTCAGTTCTCTAGCATGTATTATTATGAGGATCCCTTACAACTCTAAATCTATGCTGAAGAAAGCATTTATTGAGTGCCTGCTATGTGTAAGGCACTGTGAGAGGTACCTGAGATGCAACTATATAAAGATAGTCATTCTCTTTTCCTCAAGCAACATATTACACTCTATGAATAATATGCACACATTAGTACACACATAGTAGTAACATTAGTAACAGAAGCAATCTGTTGCCATTGCTAAATCTTGTTGACTCTATATCCTAATACCTCTTGCATTTGTGCCCTTCAGTCCACTCATAGGGCAACTAACCAGGTTCAGGGTCCTTTCTACCTCTTGTCTGAATTATTGCATTAATCTCTTAATAAGTGTCCCTGCTTCAAATCTCTCCCTATTCCAATCTATTCTCCACCAAATTAACACTCCCAAAGCACAGATATTCTCCTCACTCAACAGACTTCAGGGACTCCTTATATTTACCTCTTAAAATCAAATACAAACTCCTTTTCTTGGAATTCTAAGCCTTTTTCAATCTGCTCTTTAACCTGGATTTAAAGTATCTTTCTGGGTTTACTTCCCCCAAAATGACTCCCCTTCATGTATTCTTGGGTCCAGTCAAATGACCTTCATGCTATTCCTAACACACAGCACTCCTCCCATTGCCATACTTTTGAACAGTCATTCCTAGAATGAACTACATTCCTCCTCAAGAAGTCCCTAATTTCTTTCAAAATTCAGTTCAAATATCAGCTCCTACATTTATGAATTATTTCCTGAACTAACCACCCCAAGTCCTGATTGGCATCAACTCTATCTCTATTCTGTACAAATGCTGGCATAGTTAGGTGTAAACAAACGCTATCTCGCCACACCATTTAATAGAACACCTTCTTTGAGAGTATGGAGGGTTCCTCTTTTGTTCTTTGAATCTCCAGCACTTAATACAGTTATGCCACACAGTAAGCACTTAACAAATATTGATGACTAATACAAAAAAAAAGAAAATTAATGATTTTTAATTATTTACTGTATTATATATTATTTACTGCCCTATGTGTTGGGGAACTGAAGGTTCCCTTTCCTTATAAACTAGCAAGGAAGATAAGAGACAGTCATTTTATATAGAAGCATACTACAAAGAATCAAAACAAGGCATTCTTGTGTGTTATATCAGAAACACATAAGGCTCCTTGAAGTGGCATGTGAGTTGGGCTTTTGAAAGTGGGTAGATAAAAAAAGCTATAAGGGAGGGCATTCTGGGAATAGAGAATGTGAGGATGTAGTGTACTTCCCAATATTCAATAAAGATAGAATGGCATCAGATAGTGAGGGACCCTAGAATGCCAGACAAAGGAGTATGAACTCTATTTATAATAAGCAATAGGGAGCCATAGAGGATTTTTTTCTAAGCATATAAGTAACATTTCAAGATCTACAAGAAATAAGGACTTTGACAAGCTATGTACATAGTAAACTGGAAGGGGAAAGTGGAGAGTCTTTTTCAAGCTGTTGGTAGCAGTGAAAATAAAAAGTGAACAAGTAACACAAAATATCAGATGTAAACTTGATAAGGGGTTTTATAGAAAAGAGAAAGTTGGAGTAGATGGGTGGCTCAGTGGATTGAGAGCCAGGCCTAGAGATGGGAGGTCCTAGATTCAAATCTGGTCTCAAGACACTTCCTAGCTCTGTGACCATGGACAAGTCACTTAACCCTCGCTGCCTAGCTCTTACCACCCTTCTGCCTTGGAACCAATATGCAATATTGATTCTAAGAGGGAAGGTATGGGTTTAAAAAAAAGAAAGTTAAGATAACCTTTTAGGGTAGAAGCACTACCCTAATTCTTGCCCCACTTTTTCCTTAAAGATACTGAAACCAACCTCTAAAACAGATTGGGTCAGGGTTAAGACTAAAAGCTCAGATTACTGGTATTATTTTTTATCTTTTTTTAATAAATTACAAAATTGATCAATTTGATAAAATATGAACTTTATCATATTTTATAATATAAGCATGATGAGCAGCTCCAGGAATGTTGGACTACAAAGAACAACTTAAGGAAAGGAGATTCAATCAATTGGGTTTGTCCTCCTGCTATGGCTAAATAAATCTCCTTTTGTTAACTGCTGAATAACCCACAAGTCTCCTTCTGCACCAATACTGGATATAAGTTATTAAGGAACTGGCTTGAGTAAAATCCAGACTATCTTGGAATTCCAAGCTTACAAAAATATGAGAAATCAAGTGAGTCGTGATAACAGACAAAAATAAGAATTGTGCAGTGAAACTTCTGCTGTAATCTGCCCTGGTAAGATCACACCTGGAATATTAGGTTCAACTCTAGGCACCACAATTTTAGAACAGACATCAATTAACAGGCCAAAATGACTCAGTGATTTCAAAATCAAATCAAATTTAATATGTAGATTTGAGAAGATGTTTTATGTGAAACTTGAACTTTTTAATGACTGAATTCACAAATGATATGGCTATAATGTTACTTAAGGTGGACCATTATTTAAAAATTCAAAGGAAGCCTTAAAATCCTCTATGCAGGATTAACAGAAAAACAAGAGTAAGAAGAAAATCACAGGAAGTGAGAAAGAGAAGATGGATCTGCACCAGAAGGTGCACCTAATAAACAAAACAAAAATTTCAAAATAGTACATGTCTTCAAAGAAAAGATGGTAAGTGCAATCTGAATATGAAGAGTTTTTGACCAACAGATTAAGAAAGATTTTTAGGCCAGTAAACTTGAAGTAAAAACTATTCATACAATTTAAGTATTAGGTCATGGTTCAATTTTATCCTATGGCTATCATTACTCATAACATAGGGAGCTAATTTTGCTTTCTCTTCTTATTGCTGCCACATTCTTAGATACAGAAGCAAAACAGCCTCCTCCAAACATTTAACCATAGAGGAATAGGAACTTTCATAGTGTAGATGTCTCATACATAACAGGTGTTAAAATAGTTTTGGTATAATATACAAATCACTAAAGATACAAAGATGAAAGAGTATGTATAATCCTTGCTTTCAAGAGTTCGCAATTCAGCAGAAAGGTAAGAGACATATAAACTATGTGTCATAAAATGACTTAGTGCATAGGTTTATGTCAAGATTCATTTATGTCATAGATTTATGAAAGATTCTAAGATGGAAGGATTCACTCCAAAATATAATCTCAGTTATGGCTTTATGTTTATGCAAAAACATAGAAGAGGACAAAATGATATCAAGGGCTACAGAGTAAATGGAAGTTCAGAGAGTGAAATAAGGCTGTAAAGAAAGGTAAGCTGGAATTAAATAGCAAATAGTTTTTGACTACTGGGATAAAGTATACAGCTACCAGGGACAGCAAAGTGCTGGGGGGGGGTGGGAAGGGGTGGAGAGTCAAGCCTAGAGATGGGAGGTCCTGGGTTCAAATCCAACCTTATATACTTCCTAGCTGTATGACTCTAGGCAAGTCCCTTAACCCCAATTGCATAGCTCTTCAAATTCTTCTGCCTTAGAACCAATACTTAATTTCTAAGACAGAAGGGAAGGGTTTAAAAAAAAATTTTAAGGTTATTAAGAATGGCATATCCTAATCTGATTCTCTCAATTTATTAGGAAAATAATTTGGTAGCAATTATCAGTCTAAGAATGAGATTATAGGAGCCTTAACTAGAGTAGAAATGGATGAATATTAGCAGATATGCTGGAGGTAGAATTAATTAGGTTTCTGATTAGATGTGGAAGTGTTTGAGAAGGAAGAATCTGGAATAACCTCAAGGTTTTATGCCTGCATGACTTGGAAGAATGACAGCATTATTAATAAGACATTTCAAATTACCTGAATAGGTTGTATTTTTTGGTGGGAAAATGCAACCCCACTCCTCCATAAAAGTGTTTTTACCACCTCTACCAATAACTTTTAAATGTTTTACATTTCGTCCATTTAAGGAGGACCAGAGAAACATCTCAGAAGCTTTATTTCCTACCCCGCTGCAGCTTGTTTTGCACTTGTTTGACTTCTCCATCCATCAAGTTCCAAGCAATCTCACCACTGAGACATCTCATCATCTTGCAAGATCTAATTAACCTTGTTACTCACACCTAATCAGTATCCTCTGACTGGAGGTGGAAGCCATAAACTTAAGGATAAGAAACATAACTGAAATCTCCTCATTTCCCACCCAGCAGCACTCTTCTGGACTTCTCTGGCAGCCCTTATTTTGTACTTGACTTCCCCATGCCTCTATGTCACACCCCCTTTTAGCTTTGTGTACTGTCTTCCTCCATTAAGCTCTTTAAGGACTGGACTCTCTTTCATATTTGTATCCCCAGTTCATAGCACAGTACCTAGAACACATAGAAGACAGTTAATATTTATTATTGATTAAGTGCTTGTTATAAAGTTTCAAATATAGAGGAAGAGTCTACCAGCTATGGTTAAGTCAAGGTGTTATTCAGGAATCAATTCAGGAAATCATTTAGAATTAGATTCTCTGCTTGATGAACTGCAGTCACTTCAAAATCTGAACTCTGGTTCTTCTCATGAGTAATGTGAAACAAATGTTATAAAGGTGTACATACAGGCGTTTAAATAGTTTATTTCATGTTACACTCTACTTATGCTATATATTTTCATTCTAAGGATGTCAGCATTTCCCATCAGTTAGGAATGACCAAGTATTTAAATAGCAAGTTGGGCTCTTCCTGCAACAACTGCACTTTTCCAACGTAATCACTATTCCACAAGAAAAGAGCAATTTTCTATCAAACTTATAATATTCCCTTTTGTCTCCAGGATCTGAATCCCAGTTGAGACAAGACCCCTCAGATCTTCAGTGTCTAATAAGAAATTAGGTGACCACTTGCCCATGATCACAGTTAGTTAATTGTCAAAAGGTGGGTATTTAGGAAGAGTCTACTAAGGCAATGGGAATGGAGGACTAGACTTGGAGTCTGACACAAATTTTGTGAACACCAGCCTTGGTTTGTTCATCAATAAATGAGACACTACAAACCTTAAAGCTCATTACAAATATAAACAGTCATTAGAAATACTGGACCCTCATCCCATTTTGTAATAGAAGATTGTTCTATGGGAGGAAATAAAGGAGTTTGTACGTTAGAAAATGTAATACAAGAACAAAAGAAATGAAAAAAATTTAATTCCTTCAGCAAAAGTCAAAGTAAAATTTTCTCCATATATGGAGTAAGAAATTAGTGTGTTATTAATGGCTATGGATATCTCCAAAAGGTTAATATAAACCCATCCTTCCTTCCCACCCCCACCCCCCCACACACACCTGCCAATTCTTTTCTCTTCAAGCTCCCCTTCAAGACAAGATTACTCCACCCTTCTCCCAGTAGGACAGTGTTTTGAATTGTTTGATATCAGACTGTATTGAGGGAGAGGGAGGGAGTCTGTCCCCTGGTGCCTCAGAGGCACATTTGGCTAGATCTCTCTCTGTAACTCTTTTGGGGGGTGGGGAGGTGGGGTTCTGCTTTCGGTCAATGACTTGAGGCAGTGCCCCCACATATCTCTCAATAAAGCATTGTATTTTAAGTGATGGCTCTCTCAGGTCATATTGTTTAATGGTGGTTAAAGAGAGTGTACTTTGGATTTTCAATGTCCCTTCAATTTCCACTTCATACACTAGTGGACAAGATTTGTTTTTAGAATCTTTTTAAGGTGTAAAAACAGCAAACTTTGACATCTTAGGATTAGTTTATTTCATGTTACACTCTACTTATGCTATATATTTTCATTCTAAGGATGTCAGTTTTATTTAAGTCTATGCTATTCCAATATTATTTGTGACACCAGCAAATTATTGACTTCAAAATACAAATTCAATCTTTATGTTATGATTTTAAAGAGACAACAATGAAAATATCTATAAATAAAAAAGTTCTATAAATACAGATCCAAAACAGACAGATGGAGCATTTGAGAACTATGAAAGCAGACTATTAGAGCATCTCAGTAGAGAAGTACAGAATCTACATATTTCATACCCCCAATTGTTCTTAAGCTGGGAATCATTTATTTTAGCCCTATCTGGACTTTCCATTTACTCAATTTTATGATCAGGATGAGCATCAAACTCCAAATATGCCCTAATTGGGAGCTCTACCAGCAGTCACACAAACAATTTCATACAAATTAATACTAGCTATTATTCTACTCTCCATCATGCTTATTAATGGCTCTTTCACCCTAAAAAATCTAACAATTACCCAAGAAAATATAAGATTAATTACCTCAACCTGACCCCTAGCCATAATATGATATATTTCCACATTAGCCAAAACAAACCAGGCTCATTTGAGCTGGCAAAAGGAGAATGAGAGGCTTCAATGGAGAATATGCTGCAGAACCATCCACCATATTTTTTCTAGCAGAATATGCTAATATCATTGCAATAAATGCCATAACATCTATCCTCTTCCTAGGTTCTTCCCTCAACTATAACCTCCCTTACCTCAATACAACCACCTTCATAATTAAAACAATTCTCCTAACAGTAGCTTTCCTATGAATTCAAGCATTATATCCACATTCTGATATGATCAACTAATATACTTATTATGAAAAAACTTCCTACCAATTACACTAGCACTCTGCTTATGATTTATTTCTATTCAAATTGCACTATCTAGCATCTCTCCCCACACGCACACAAATATAAGAAATGTCTGACAAAAGAATTATCTTGACAGGATAAGAGTTTAAATCCCCTTATTTCTAGAATAGGAATTGAACCTACATCTAAGAACTCAAAATTCTTAGATGTAGGAAGGTCAGCTAACTAAGCTATTGGGCTCATATCCCAAAAATGTCAGTTTACATCCTTACCATATTAATGTCTCCATATATACTAATAATTATCTCTCTTAGACAACTCATAGGTACATCAATCACACTCATTAGTAGCCACTGACTAACTGCTTGAATAGGCCTAGAAATTACCATACTACTCATTATTCCAATAATAACCTACCCACACCACACATGCAATACAGAATTTGCAACCAAATACTTCCTAACTCAAGTCACAGTCTCTATAATCATCACATTTTCTACCTATTTCTACCTATTTGACTTGGTAAATTTGTATTGGTATTGACTATAGTATTTGACTTGGATTTCTAAGTACTTCATATGTGAAGGAAACCAAAGTTGGAAAAAATTAACTTTAGCATCCCTTTCTACAAGTTCCTTCAAAGCTCAACAAGATAAACAATGGGGTAGTGCTCAAAACATAATTACATAACTACAAAATCCATGTTATAGTAATGTTTTTAATGTTAAATACCTTTGATAATTTAAAAAAAGAGAGAAAGGTTGTTTTAAAATTCATTTACACCAGTGATTTACCTGGAGGAAAAAAATGAACACAACATCCTTCCAAATGCCATGTTTAATTTTTTAAAGTGCATGCTGGAGTACAGGTTAAAGAGCTAGCCTCAAAATCAGAAAGATTTGAGTTTAAGCCCCACCTTTGACTCCTACTGTGACCTCAAACAAGTCGTTCAACCCGTCAGTGTCTAAGGAAACCAAGGCTATAGATTACAGAACCTTTGCTGATCTGCATTGGTGAAGGCTAACAATAGCAAAAATCACAGATCCATCCAAAAATAAATTGTGCTAAACTTTGATTTCTGCACAGAAATATTACCTTAAAAGCACAATTGGAAAAAAGATACTTATTGCCAACCCACAAAATGTTAAATTATTTCGATGCAAATTCGTGAAGCATCTAGGGACATAACCAAACAAAAACACACTGCCCATGGTTGTAGTCAAGAGAATGAGCCTGGCTTAATTCATCAAAATACATGATAAGTGAATATGTAGAATAATGTAGATGAAACAAAATGATACATAAAATGCAAGAAAGCAACATTGCTATCTACAAAGTATTCAGGAAAATATATTCCCAGAAAAGGTAGTATTTGAATAATAACAATTAATTTCCCATCCTCTCCCCATCATTGGATATATCTTTTCCTCATCTCCACTTACAGAATCTCTCCCACTTCAAGATTTTCAGTACTACCTTCTCAATTTTAAGTCTTTTCAGATCCTCCCAACCATCACTTTATTCCCTTACCTAACTACTTTGTATTTATTCTGTACACACATATTCTACACACATTTCTCTCCTCCCAAAAAGAATAAAACTTCAAAGCAGGGATTGTTTCATTTTTGTCTTTGTTAACTAATTGAATGAACATTTTTTAAATGCCTACTCTATGCCATACACTGTTCTAGGCTCTGAAGATGCAAATACAAAATTGAGTTAGTCTCCATCTTTTAGGGACCAGAGTAAGATCACATTCCAGATAAATACAGGAATTATTACAAAATAAAATTACACAGTGACTGGGGAAACATTAATTGGAGGAAATCAGGAAAGGTATTTTAAAGGAGGTGGTACATGAGAGCTTTGAGGATGGGTGTTCCAAGAGAAAGAAGGTGGATGGAGAACAAATTCAGTCATGAAGTTTGGAGTGAGAAAGGAATGTCTTCCGTAACCATTAGTAAAGATGAAAAGTAGACTGGGTTAGGGGGCAGCTGGGTAGCTCAGTGGATTGAGAGCCAGGCCTAGAGATGGGAGGTCCTAGGTTCAAATCTGGCCTCAGACACTTCCTAGCTGTGTAACCCTGGGCAAGTCACTTGACCCCCATTGCCTACCCTTACCACTCTTCTGCCTTGGAGCCAATACAAAGACGGAAGGTAAGGGTTTAAAAAAAAAAAAAAAGTAGACTGGGTTAGAGCAAAGGGAAGAGATTATTTTTTACCAGAAGAGGAATTTAAAGGGGAGACTTGTAACAAAGAAAGTTTCTTGAAAGGGATGTTACCTAAAATGAGTGTTAAGGAAAAACATGTATCCAAGCATAAGGGACTAGGAAACAAAAAAGATGGGAAAAGATATGGGAACAGCCAAAAGTATTCCAATTTCGCTTATGTAGGATAATGAGAATTGGTAGATTGTAGTTAGCATGTGAAGGGCCTATCCATTTTCCATTCTTTATTTTTTTTTTTTAAATTTAGAATATTTTTCCATGGTTACATAATTCATGTTCTTTTCCTCTCCCCAAACCCCTCCTCCCCTACTCCCCTCTCCCCACCAGTAGCCACACACAATTCCACTGAGTTTTACATGTATTACTGATCAAGATCTATTTCCATATTATTGATGGTTGCACTAGAGTGATCATTTAGCATCGACATCCCCAATAATATCCCCATCAATCCATGTGTTCAAGCAGTTGTTTTTCTTCTATGTTTCTACTCCCACAGTTCTTCCTCTGAATGTGGATAGCATTCTTTCTCATAAGTCCCTCAGAATTGTTTTGGATCACTGCATTGCTGCTACTAGAAGTCCATTATGTTCGATTGTACCACAGTGTATCAGTCCCTCTGTATAAGGTTCTCCTGCTTCTGCTCTTTTACTCTGCATCAATTCCTGGAGGTCATTCCAGTTCACATGGAATTCCTCCAGTTCATTATTCTTTTGAGCATAATAGTATTCCATCACCAACAGATACCACAATTTGTTCAACCATTCCCCAATTGAAGGACATTCGCGAAGGGCTTATCCAAAAGACAATAGTCACTGAAGATTTCTAAGCAAATCTGCATAAGAGGAAAGATTTGGAGAGCTATATGAAGAATTGAAGAGGCTAGAGACAGATATTATAATAAGCTATTATAATAGTCCAGAAATATGCTTACAAATGCCTAAATGAAAGTACAACTGGAATGGAGAAAAGGGGCAAATGCAAGATATATTTTGGAGACAGAATCCACAAAATTTTGAACTGTTTTAAAGGAGGAAAGAATAGAGAAAGAGGCATAAGGAACAAGGTTTTTTTTTGTTTGTTTGTTTTTTAACCCTTGCACTTTGGTGTATTGTCTCATAGGTGGAAGATTGGTAAGGGTGGGCAATGGGGGTTAAGTGACTTGTCCAGGGTCACACAGCTAGGAAGTCTCTGAGGCCACATTTGAACCTAGGACCTCCCATCTCTGGGTCTGGCTCTCAATCCATTGAGCCACCCAGCTGCCCCCAGGAACAAGTTTAAAAAAAAAAAAAAAAAAAAAGTTGTATTTCAGGCACAAGTTTGAGGGAGCCAAAGGAAATCAGGTGGATATATTCAGAAGTAGTCAAAATGGAAATGCAAGGCTAGAGCTCAGATTGAGGGGCTGGTATTCAGAATCAAGAATCCTTAAAAATATATATATATATCTTGCCTAGAAACTTCACACAGAAATAAGTGCACTCTAAATGTTATCACAGGATTGAAAATTTCTAGATGAAATGGACTTAAAAATTTGAATTCATAGGAGCATAAATTTATATTAAGAAGCAACCTCAGATCAGCTCCTCTCATTTTACCAACCTCCTCTCATTTTACAGTACGGGACATTGAGTGCCAAAGAGCAAAAGTGATTTGCCCAAAGTAACACAAGCAACATATGGTATATTTGGGATTTGAACTCATGTCTTTGATTCCAGATACAGCAATTTCTCCTTTATGATACAACTCACAAACCACAGGAAGAGTATTCAGAGATTAAGATGAAAGACTGTCAAAAGGGTTTTGAAATCTTCCTCTGTGAAGTTGCTCTAAAAAGTCCCTTGAAAAAAATTTTAATTTAATTTTTTCAGGACTATGCTCCCAAAGTCATTAAAAGCTGTGAATATCCTTTAACCTAGAAATCTCACTACAAGAGATCAAAGAAAGAGGGGAAGGACCAACATGCAAAAAAAATCTTTTGGTTGCTGCAAGGAAATGTAAACTAAATGAGTGTCTTCATCAATACTACTGAACAGTAATAACAAAATGAACAGTTCCAGACAAACTGTATGAATTGATGCAGATCCAAAAAAATTTATTCAAAAGCAACATTAAAACGAAAAACAACTTTGAAAGACCTGAGAAATCTGATAAATATAACTAATTACAATTCCAGAGGACAACTGATGAAGCACACTGCACACACTACAGACCTCTTCACAAAGTTGATGCAATCAAGATGAAGAATGTCATATACATTCTCAGACACGGGCAGTATCAGAATTTGTTTTGCTTGACTAAGCTTACTTATTAAAAGTCCTTTTATTTTTCTTGTCATGGAAATGGGAGTATGATGATGAGAAGGGAAACAAGAATAGAAATTGGGTAGAAAAAAACAAGGAAGCTAATCAACGAGGTATTAAAAAAAACACACAGAGGTAGCCTTGAAATAGCAGATAATTAGGGTACTTGGGGGAAAAAACGATGTTAAATTTACCATATATTTCAAAAGAAAAGCAAGTTTTACATAAGAGATCTGCAGTTTCATGTACAATCATCTTGTCTGTTCTACTGCATATAAGGAAATGCTTATTTTATTTTTGGTGTTCAACTCCTGATTCTGGACTTATTTTTCCACACTACCCCCCTGGAAAATGATTTCCCTCCCCTCTCCAACTTTCCAGCTTTTTCTTAAGAGTTATCTTCCCCATAAGACTATAAGTTCCTTGAGAGTAGTAACTGTCATTCTTTTTTTGCTTCTATTTCCCTTCTCTCCAGTGATGGGGACAAAGTTAAGTGGTTAATAAATGCTTGCTATAGACTTTACTTTTTGATAGCCATTTGTTGCAAAATTAAACATACTATACCTAATGAAGTCCAGAAGTTATAAAGACATTTGCAGGCCAATGCATTAAGGTAGGGCAGGATGAAAGTCAGCCAACTGAAAATGAAGTACAACTTTCAACAAATTCCATATATTACTTTCAGTAAAAAGAAATTCCTTAAGAAGAAAGATATAGATTTCAATATTTATTGACCCTTTCAAGACAATCAAGCAATATTCCCTAATATTAAATACATGATTAACAATAATCTACATACACCCCCAGTGCTCTCTCTCTAAAAGTATTATTACTCCCAGACTTTGCATTAAAAAATTCAAAAACAAAGTTTTCTTATATTTTTTTTAAAAGGCTTCTCTTCCTTCTCTTCCAAAAAATAATTAGGGAGGGCAGGTGGGTGGCTCAGTGGATTGAGAGCCAGGCCTAGAAAGGGGAGGTTGTAGGCCTCAAGACACTTCCTAGCTCTGTGACCTTAGGTTTAACCCCCATTGCCTAGCCCTTAGCACTCTTCTGCCTTGGAACCAATACACAATATTAGATGGAAGGTATGGGTTTAAAAAGTTAGTAACTCTATCCCATAGTGATTTTAAAGATTTTTTTTTAAATAAATGATATCATATCTGAATCCCACCTCACAAAAATGATAATATTTGGTTCTAACACCAAATGGTGTATTTACACATGGGAACTAAAGATCAGGAAAACTGCAAAAACAGTAAGAAATTGTTTTGAAAACAAAAATATTGCCACAAATGTACCACAATTTAAAAAGTAAAATACTCTTCAAGTCTGTAAACTCTTAATATTGTCAAATTACTATTTCTGACTTAATAAAAAGCAAAAAAATTTCACCAAATATAAGTTTTTGTTGATTTATATATAGAAGTTTTAAAAACTGGTAGGCAGCATTGCAGGAAAAAGTTATAAATTATCTGAAATTAAAAATATCATGAAACACTATGAATTATTTGAACTAAATTATTAGAATTCAGAGTGAAAGTACCACTTTGGAAATTCCAGTTTCAAATTTTTAAGGCAAGAAGCCATATTGTCCCTAATCAATGTTCCTTCCTATATACTCGACCAGTAAAGTATTCAAACTTCAGTTGACTATCTCCCCAATTTCACATGTAATGATGCCATAAAATTCATCTCTTCAAATCTTTTTTATTTGTAGTACATTGATTCTCCCCTGACCTCCATTTTTGGTAAAGTCCTAGATGGAGGCATCTGAGTCAACTAAATCAAAATATTATAAACGAGATACAATTATTTGAAATACTTCAGCATGTACTTTTAAGTAATAAGTTCATAGATCTATTGTGATCTGTGAAAGCCAAAATAACATGGTGGCAATTAAAAGTTCTTCACAACCTCATTCTAGCCCTTTCCAACTTGTCCAATTTTCTTAATATATTACTCCCTTCAAAACACATTCTATACTGATTTGATGCTCCTCACCTCAGGACAAAGGTTTTATGCTGGCTTTCTCCTAGGCCTGGACACAGCTAGGCACCACTTTCAAGAGAACCTTCTGGTTCTACCTGTCTCCCCCTTCTTATATTTGGTCCCTTTTTCTAAACATGTGCCTCACCTATCAGAAGGTAAGCTCCTTGTGGGAAGGGGGACTGTTTTTCTTTGGTCTCTGAATATATAATACAGTGGCTGGCATGAAGTAGGCATTTAATATTTGCTGATTGAACTGATAATTGACAACCCACATTTATGACACTGAAAGTTTACATACTGTTTGTATCAGAAATATTTTACTCCTAGTTTAAAGATTCAGAATAAGGTAAAAGAAGGTTAAGTGCTGTATCCAGTCTAGGTAATTTCTAGAAGGGAAATAAACATTTTCAATCTGACTTGCTCAGATAAGGTTCCGAGTTCTTCATAAAATATTTTAATGACTCATCCCTTTGTTTCATTGGAAAAAACTTCACTGATCCTATGATCACCCATTCCAACAGCCATCTATGATATCTAGCTACTCTGACAAGATAACCACCATCTTTCCCCAACCCCAGTGAAATTAATCCCCCCCTAAATCACTTGTCAGAGGTACCTGCATCTAGCTAGGGAAACAGAAATGTCACAAGACTTAACTTTCTTAACGTATTTAACTTATAAAAGAGAGAGACAGAAAATAAATACAATTAGTTGGTTGGGGGAGGGTGATATTCAGAACTAGATTGGAAAAGCAAATCCTGTTTCTTTCAGTGCACCTTGAACTTTTTCCTACTTTTACTATGGTCTAGTAGTATATACTTCCCCCTCAATACCTTGTTTTTCTCAAATATTCTTCAAAAGCTCTTGACTGACAAAACAACTGCAGTACAAAAACATCAATTATGCAAAACTCTCAATGAGTTTTTCTTAAAAGCTATTTCCCAAGGATCCTAATTTGCTACTCTCAAAGAAACAACACTTTTTAATCATTTTACACTGAAATTTTTCTAAAATACATTAATAGCTCATTTATATAAAACTTTAAAGTTTCTAAATCATCTTCCTCGCAACTAATGGGGGGGGGGGCTAGGGGAGGAATGTTTCCAAGTCTCCGATTTCATCAGTGTGGGAATTCCCTATGTCAAAACTCTCTCAGATTAACAAACTGTAACTTGCTAAGAAAAGTTACTTAGGTCACTAAAAGATTGATATGTGACTTGCCCATGGTCACATAGAAGAAGCAAAACTCAAAATTCAGGTCCTTCCAAACTCCAAGACAACCCTCTAGACTCCATGTAAGGTAGACAGTATATTAACCCAATTTGGCATGTGAAAAATCAGGCTCAAAAAGGAAAAGCAATTTTTCTAAGATCATACAAACAGCAAGTAGCAGAAACAGGATTTGAACACAAATTTAATATTTCTTACACTACATGTAACTCTGTTCTTCAAATGAGTATACTAAATAATTTACTCTTTTCCCACAACTCAGGATGATTATCAAATGCTTTGGTTTAGTGGAAGGTAAACAAATATGTTCCCATACTTTTTATATACATATTTTATATTGAACATTAAATATTATATATGTAAATATTTAAATATTTAAACATATATTTTATATCAGCTTTTTAGGTTTTCCTTCTCCCTCTCCTCAGCTGTATTTTTTTTCCTTGTATTTTTTGGTGTGTTCCTCTCCAAACTGCTACACAACTGAAAACCAAAAAAACAAGCTTACTTAAAGTCTGAGTCAAAAAGCTCAGCATTAAGAAGCTTGAAAGTTTGTCCCATGAGTCAAGTACACAAACTTAAAGCATCTCATTCAACTTAACTCATTCTCTAGATTACCCAACTTCCTTCCCAGCACAACAGCCTTGCCCTTTCTCCTGCCTTATGGTCTCCTGGACCTAACCCTTCAGTTTCAGGAGTTTTCCATAATGTAAGCCCCTCAAGGGTAAGAAATGTTTTGCTTACTTCATCGTCGTATTTGCATACCCAGCATGCTGAAAATTCCTGGCATATAGTATTTAACAAATGTTCTACCTCTACTTTTTATGATATTTACTCTAACTGATGGAATGAAAATTGTTTACTTTCTACTTCCTAGTTAAGTTATACATAGGTGAATGATTACTACTACACATAAGCAGTATCTCACTATCTCACTAATAGTCTCCAAGTTATTTCCCCAATAACTTTTACATGGATCTTTCTAATAATCATGTCTGTGTACCAACCTTGAGTTTCATCCCTCAAATCAAATTCTACCTTATTTATATAATTTTAAAGAGAAATAAATGTCATCCTGAGACCTAAATTATCTTAATAGTTGATAAATTGATTTGTCTCTTAGGATGCCCCACTCCAATTCTTTCTATAAACCTCTTTTAGATACTATTTTCATTACCTCCACTCCCAGGCCCAAGAACCAATAATATTGTTCCATATCAATTATATATCAAACAAAATCCTTAACTTACTAATTCAAGCATTTAACTTATACATATTTCTAGACAAAACTTCCCCCCTAAAATATCTTAACCTAACCAAACTAATATGCTTGCTAACCCAGCAAGAACCGATTCCTTCTTCTAGGCCTTTCATATGTCATTTCCAAATGAGATGCCCTTTTCAACTCTTTTCCAATCCTGTAAAAATTTCTCCAAGAAGCCTTCCATGATGATACATATTTATCCTTCTTTTACTATCTGATATAAGGATTATGAACTTATTTGCTTTCAAGTAATTAAGATATTTATTAAGCAAAGATGAAACCCTAGAATCATAGAAGATTGAAGAACTGAAATGAATTCAAGAGAGCAGGTTCAGACCTATCTCACTCTGAAGCATATAGCCTTGAAGGCTCCCAATATAAACTATAATACTTAATATCTCCAAAACCTCAGAAAAGGAATCAAAACAGGTATTTTGTTTTGTTTTACCCTGAGTGATGGATTAATTTAAGATTATTCCTTTTCATGGAAGAGAAGATAGCAAAACGTCTAAGGAAGGTAGGATGGAGAAGCTAGACAAGTTTCCAACTTTATGCAAATTAAATTGACAGTATGATTTTATGGGTCCCATTTCTAGCATGATGAATTCACAGGTCAGATAAATTCATATTCGAGCAAGTATGAAAATGATCTAAAGCCAAGCTTACCATTAAGTTATCAAGTCATATCATTTTGTGCTTACTAAGCTTGCTTGCTAGTGATCTTATACATTAAGAGACTTATCTACTCAAATGGATTTTAAAATTTCTTAAAGTCAGGGACTAAAGTATTTTTTTTTACTATAATGTCCACTACATATTTGAAATTCAATAAATAGCTGGGTGAGGGATACCAAGTGGACAGAGCACTTCCTTAGTCAGCTCAGGGACCAAAGTTTTATTTATTTATTTTACTTTATCTCTACTAAAGTGCCTAGTGCATATTTGGAACTCCATATTTGGAGCTGGGTGAGGAACAGAGTACTGCCTTAGAGTAAGGAAGACCTGGGTTCCTCAGACCTCTAATATAGACAAGATGAGTAGTGCTGCACAAGTTGCTTAAACTCAGGTTAAACATTTATTAAGTGCCTACTATGTGCCAGACATTGTAATTGTAATAAGCAGTGGAGATACAAAGAAAAGCAAAATATTCCTTATTCTAAAGGAGCTCACACTCTAGGCAGCATACAAATTATGTACAAGACAAACTGGAAATAATCAACAAAAAGTAGGCACTATAACTCAGGGGCATCAATAAAGGCTTTCTTTAGAAGCTGGGAATTTTAACTGGGACTTGAAGAAAGCCAGGGAGATGGGGAGGGGGGATAAAGAAGAATTACAGGGCATGAGGGTCAGTGAAAATACCCAGTGTTGGGAAATGAGAATGTTTTGTTCCAGAAATAGCAGAGTTTAGTGTTACTGGTGTTTGGTGAAAGGTTTCATCAAGAACTCAAATTATACGGCTAAAAAAAAAATAACTTAAGTAAACTAAGTAACTTCCTGTCTTACAGTTTTAAAAAAAAAACAGTTCTTTAATATGTAGGAGTCACAGAGTTATACAATGTCTGAGCGGGAAGGAACTTAAGAGGTATCTAGTCCAACTCTTTCCTGTTACAGATGATGAGGTTGAAATCCAGAAGAGTCAAATGAATTGACCAAGGTCATCCTGCAAGTAAATCACAAAGCTAAGAATTTGAACTTCAATAATGTGCGTAATGAATAAATAGGAGCTTTTATGTCACATATATAGCTTCATATCCTTAATTTCTAAACTTAACTTTGCAAATAAATATATTAAAATTATGTTGATAGAAATCAATAAAAGAATAAATAGTGTCAGGATAATAATGATGGGCATATTAGATCCCAAAAAAAAGTAAAGTCATGAGAAAAAAACATATTCTTCCAAAAATTGCCCAACCTTATGATTCCAAAAAAGATGTTAAGCAATTAATCACTTTCAAATTCAAATTATCTTTTTATCTTCTACCATTTCAAAGTCTCTTCCTTTATATGCCAGTTTTAAAAAGAAACAATACACCACTATAAACACCTAAGGAAATTATAAACCTTGATAATGATACCTTTACAGGAGGCTCCAGATAGTCAAGCAAATACTTCGGCCTAGCCAGTGCTGTTAAATAAAAGATTAGCAGATCAAGCAAAAGCCCTTTTACAAAGAAGTTCTAAAAGCTTACAGCTTTAGGTAGTCAGATAATTTCAAAAGTAACCCCAAAATATCATCTTATGGCTGCCAATATAGTAGTTTTACAGCTTTAGAGTGATAATTTTATGATAATATTTATTGCTTCATTTTAAAAAACTTCTCTCTATAATCTTCATATTAACTCTGAAAAGAAAGTGATTCCCCTTTATAAAAAAAAGCTACAGGGAAAAGTGTATTGAATAGCTGTTGTCAATCTATAAACTTAGTAAGTCACTAAGGATTTACCAAAAGTCTAGTCTTCAAATTGAATTGTCTTGAGAGCCAAGCCTAGAGAGGGGAGGGTCCTAGGTTCAAATTTGGCCTCAGACACCTAGCTGTGTGACTCTGGGCAAGTCACCCCATTGCCTACCCTTACCTCTCTTCTGCCTTGGAGCCAATAGACAGTATTGACTACAAGACAGATGGTAAGGGCTTTAAAAAATTTTTAATTTAAAAAAATTGAATTGTCTTTCAGTTTTTATACCTCACCTTTCTTCATTTCCATCACTGTCTCTGTACCAACTAACTTTTCTTTCTTCACTGTATTCAATTTCTTCAAACTCAAATTATCTTTAGTTCTATCCCTAGCTAGCTATTATCTATAACTTATCTGATCCCATGTTTGAAGCTGACCGAATCCTTGCCATGTTTCTCCACTAGGTGGTGCTCCTATGTGAATTTAAGAGAATCCCAGAATTTTGTGAGGAGGAAATCAATTTTTCTTTCAGGTTTTAGGGGGACCTCAGACCAAAATATTTCCATGAGAACAAATCTCCAAGTTTATGATGAAAATTAATAAGAGTAATGTTATGTAGATTGCAGATTCTGGAGTACACTATTTAAAAAATTCTGAAAAGCTGCTTAAATTTAAATATAATTTAAATAAATTACACTTTAAATTTCCTACAAGCTTAAATTAATAATATTTAAAGGAATCCCAAGGTAAATTTTTTTAAAAGGCAATTAATTACCATTCCCTTTGCACTGCCACCAAAGGTGCTCTTTTGTTAGTGCCTAAATGTGGTTTCTGGTATAGAGCCCTGGAAAAGCTGGAGAATAAAATTTCTGTTCCTTTCAAACTGGAAAGTTTTCTAGTGAAATTGTCACTCAAATACTAGTTTAGCTAGGGACAAAGTAACTCACAGAAAGTGGCTTTTCTGGACACATCAATTCATTAAATGAAAAGATAATTTGGTTGGGGAAATGTCAACTCTTCGTGGGGTTTGGTGGATTTTTTTTGGTTTTGTTTTACATTTTGATAGCTGTTACTTCAATATAATTTTATGCATTTTAAAACAGCCAAAAATGGTCTATGGCACAAAGTTAAGAATCTCTATATTAAGCTCTCCACAAAAGCAACAGAAAAGTTGCAATCAGGATTTGTATAAAGTATATCCAAACATATGAAACTGAAATTCTTTTGAGGTGTTTAAAAAAAGAATAAAATTGGTTTAATAAATGTTTCATAAAATGTATTTAGTAAAAAAGTACCAGTTTTAGAGCCAATATTTAGTTTAGAGCTGAAACCTCAATTCTTTCATATTCCAGTTCGGTTAAAGAAACAGAAGGATATATAAACTATTTATCAAGGTCACAAAGTGGCTAAGCAAGACTAGATACATCCCAACTATATATCTAAAGCATTCTATAGTATCTGGTTTCCTGTTTGCTTAAAGAGGGACCTACAGCCAACTTTTCCTAAATCATTTATAGGAGAGGTGTATTAGGAGTCAGCAAGAAAAATTTAATAAAAAACTGGCTTTGAAATCACAAAGATTGAGACTTAAGCCCTAATTAGCACACTTTATGGTTTGCCTGACCCTGTACAAGTCATTTAAACTCATCTCCTGGGCAACTCTTCCAGATGGTAAAACTCCATGCATTGCTGACAAGCAATGGTAGAAAGTTTCCTCCAAGATAGAATTCCCTAAACCAAGTATCAGATAAAATCACAGGTCTTGACATATGAATATGTTACTTTTCCAGGCTTTAAATATCTCAGTTCTGCTACTGGACTGGCATTGATCTTTCTCCTTGGATCAGTCTGACCTCTAGAACAAAAAACAGCTTACAAGCCCACAGCTTTGAGATGTAAAAACTATGATGTAAAAGTTGGGGGCTCAAAAATCTCAATTTAACACTTTACTCACTTTAGACTTTTCAGGTAACCTATTTCATCATGACTGGCACACTTTACCTTTTCACTATTATATAAGCTAAATTCTACCTCAAGTATCCACATTTATAGTCATTACTCTAGCTGCCTTTTCTATCCAAACCTCAAATTCTAGAATAAAAAGTAACTAAATGTATGCTCAAGAATGTCTAATGTAAACATTCATCTGTTGTTTTTTTTTTTTTCCAAAATGTTGCATATTACCTTCTAGAGAAGCTAATACATCCAGAAGAATCTCTTGTATTCCAGTCAGGAATTCAGCATAGAAGAAAGGAAAGAATTTATTAAGTGCCTAATATGTGCCTGGTCCTGTGCCAAGTTATGTTACAAATATTATCTCATTTGTTCCTCATAACGATCCTGAAAGGTAGGTACTATTATTATCCCCATTTTACAAATGAGGCAACTGAAGCAAAGTAATTAAGTGAGCTGCCCAGGGCTCCACAATGTGGCAAGGGTCTGAAGCCGGAACTGAATTACTCCTCTCCCAATTTTGTTGCTGTATCTATCCAATGTCAATTCTCTTTGGAGAATCATTCCTTTGACCTATTGATTACATAAAACAGAAGTGAATAGAAACTACTTTCATAAAAGTGCAAGAGAGTGAATAAATTTGACAGTGGTTTAGGGTTTTTTCTATGCTTCTTTTAAAATATCTTGGAAATTAACACCTTTTAACCAGGAATTACATATAACATAACTACGTCAAGTCAGTTGGTTTAACGCAGAAATGATCTACAAGTTATCTATGTTTAAAAGGAGATGTTTAAATCTTATAATGCACTGGATCTGGTCAGGAAGAGCAGAGTTCAAATTCATCAGTAGTGGTGGGAACCTGGGCAAGTCACTTAACCAGTCTCTTGTTTCTTCATCTGTAAAAATGGGTATCTGCACCTACCTCCCAAGATTGTAGTGGGGATAAAATAAGCAAATAGTATGAAAGTGCTGATGGCACTATAAAAGTTTGCCGGCAAGCTGTAAGTCACTAAATAAATTCTACTAGTTGCTATTATTTTCCCCCCAACTCTCACGTTTATCCTTAACAGAATATAAAAAAACTTATTTCTTCCAACTATCTAGCTTTCATTCTAGTAAAAAGTTTACCAAAAAAGGTGGGGGCGGGGGGGAGGGAAGGATATAAACAAGTAACTAAAAACACAAAGATCTATTTGCCCCCTGTCTACAATGAAAGGTCTCCTACCTCAACTGCACTTTCCCCAAACTTACAGGAGACCTCTATCCAGCACTACTTGGGTGATAACTGGAACCATCTGCACGGCCTTTCGCAAAGTATTTTCAAAATCAGAACAGCCTCAAGTTAAACCATCTAACAACCCTAACCCACCTCTACCTTTCTGGAATCTGTGTTTATCTCGTTTGTTCGTGTTTGTAGTCCACCTGCCCCCCCACCCCATTAGACTTCGAGCTTCCAGACGGCAGAGTCTGGACTGGCTTTTTGCCTGTCTTGGTATCCCCAGAGTTTAGCAGAGGGACTGACGCACAGTAGGCGATTAATAAAGGTTATCTGAATGGGAAAATACCCCGTAGTGTCCCCAAACGTGGTTCCCTTCACGGTTCAGTGTTCACAATCCTGATCTAACTGACCACATTTTGGGGAGAGGAAGGAGTCTAATTTTAGTCAGGTGAAAATAAGAGGTACTACACTAAACCAGTGACACTAGAAAAATCAATCCGCCTTTTGCCTCAGCCCAACGAGTTGCAACCCCAGCCTTTGGGCCTCAGCTACCAAAGCATACATTACCATGAGAAGGTTTTTAACGCCTTCCTGGCCCGGCTCGAGGTTCGAGCTTTCGGACTCCAGTGTGGCAGGGGTCGGGCTAAGAGGCCTCCAAACGGACACCTCGGTCGAGATGGCCGAGAAGCGGGAGAAGGCGAGGGCCCGAGCGTCCGGACGCGTCCTCACCCTCCCCCAACGGCCCCGGAGCCGCATGCCCGGCGGCGGCAGACAAGGACAACCGACCCGGCAGCCACAGCTGAAAGCGTAGACACCAGGTCCACATCCCGTCCCGCCCCACCCCGCACGCAGGCCGCGAGGCCCGAGGAGCCGGCGCGCCGGGCGGGTCATCAACACCGCCGTTGCTAAGGCTCTGGGGAAAGAGTCCGTCAGCCTGGCCACGGCTCGGCCCGACTCCCTCCTCCCGGATCCCTGAGTCCTGTCAGGGCTTCCCTTACCCGAGGGAGGTTGACAGCTGGCGGCGGGGAGGAGGAGGGGCTGGGCGGCGAGGCCCGAAGTCTCCTCTCGGCTCCGGCGCTGCTGGAGGTGGCGGTGGTGGTGGTGGCGGCGGCGACTCCTCGCGCTTTCCTTTCTCTTCGTTTCTCCAACAACAAACAGGAAGTGCGTCAGACGTCGGAGCAGCGTGGCGACGCTCCACTTCCCTTCCACCATTAAGCCCTCTGGATTGGGGGCGGTGGCCGCGGTGGGGGTGGCTGCGGCCGAGTCCTCTAGATACCTACGCCCCGCCCCTACGCCACCTTCCCGAAAATTCTCCGCTCCTCTCCGCGGATGCGCAGCTGTCTGTGGCAGTTGGTGCCATCTGCCGGCCGCCGAGTTAGGGGTGATGAAGAAAAGCTACTGCGGTCCCTTTGGGCCCACTAGCCTAGTGGAGACATCCGGGACTTCCCGCCACGTTCCCCATCCGTGTCATCCACTCTTGAAATCACATACACACACCCAAGAGCCTTTCGGGGAAGTCAAAGGGGCTGCAGCGGTTGGCGGTCTCCGGCCTCCTTCGCTGCCCCTTCCCCCCACTCCCAACCGTTTGGGCCAATGGGGGAGGGGAGAGGAGGGGAGAGCTCTTGGGGGAGCCCCAGAGGGTCCGTGGTGCGACCCGCGGGGAAAACCATTCTGACTGAAGCATATATTAACCGCCTACCGAGTACTACGCTGGACGCAGAATGAACAATTTAGTGCTTTTTAATTTATGCTAAGGTTACTAAGATGCAATGAGTAATGGACTATTAGCTGCCCTACAATCCTGGGAGGAGGAAAAAACTCTTCCCAAAAATCTGCCCAGTGTCTCTCATCTGTCTCTTGTCTCTCCCTCTCCAAGTTGCCAATGTAGTGGCTTTTCTTCCTTGACATCTAAACGACATTTGGCATTGAAGATCATCTTTTTGTTCTCTCACTTTTTGTCTGTCTCCTTTGCTGGCTCTTTATCAATATCCTGCTACCTAACTGTGTACCTCAAGACTCTCTCTTGGGCACTTCCTAATTTTCTCTCTACATTCCCCAACTTGGTGTGCCCATCAATTCCCATGGCTTCAGTTGTCATTTCAATGTAGATATGTGGATGGCAGCTAGGTAATGCAGTGAATAGAGCTTGAACTTGGAGTCAGGTGTTCAAACTTGACCTTACTTACTCCTGGGGAAGCTGATTAAATTCTGTTGGACTCGGTTTCCACCACTGTAAAATGGGGATAATGATAGCACCTACCTTCCAAGGTTGTGAAGATTAATGAGATAATTGTACTTAGCACAGTGTCTGCTATCATTTCAGAAATACCCAACCAGCCCTAGTCTCTTGACTGCACACTAGTCCTACACCATTATCAATTATTAGTCATTTCCAAAAGAAAATAAGCAGTGGGTATTTGAACTCAACATGTACAAAATGGAGTTTATTATCTTTATTATTTTTCAAGTAACAAGTGTTTTTTTTTCCTTAAATCTGTCCTGCCCACTATCCTTCATTGAACAATTTTTTTAAAAGCTGAAAAATCCTTCAATACATGGCTACATAACCTGACAAAATGCATTCCCACATTCGCCAACTCCAAATATGTATGTTTCTACATATTAAATTCATTATTACTTTGTCAGGAATTGAGTGGTATGTTTCATTTCCTTTTGGATTTGTGTTTTATCATTGCACTATCAGAATTTTAGTCTATCAAAATTGTTTTTCTCTATATTACTGTTAATATTGAATAATTGTTCCTCTATTTCTACTCACTTTGCTATGCAGATCTTCCCAATTATCTCTGAAATCCCTTTCATCATTTCATGTGGCAAAATAATTTTCCATCCCATTCATATACCAAAATTTGTAGAAACATTCCCCAGTATGAAGACACCTCCTTAGTTTCCAATTTTGAACTAAAATGAAAAGGGTTACTATAAGTATCTTTGCACATATCAATTCTTTTCCTCTTTGATTTCTTTGAGGCTATATAGGCCAGTGGTTCCCAAACTTTTTTGGCCTACCGCCCCCTTTCCAGAAAAAATATTACTTAGCCCCCTGGAAATTAATTTTTTTTTATTTTAATAGCAATTAATAGGAAAGATAAATGCACCTGTGGCCATCACCACCTCCCAGGATTGCTGCAGCACCCACCAGGGGGCGGTGGTGCCCACTTTGGGAATCACTGGTATAGGCCCTGTAGTGATATAGCTAGATCAAAGAGTACACAGTTTAAACTTGTTGGGCATTGTTACAAATTGTTTTCTAGAATGACTGGACCAATTTGCAGCTTTACCAACAGGACATCTGTGTACCTATTTTCCCAGAAGCCTTCTAATATTTGTTATTTTCTGCTTTTGTCATCTTTGACATTGTGAAAAATGAATGGAGTCTCAAGACTGCTTTAATTTACATTCTCTATTAGTGATTTAGAGCATTTTTTCTTGTGATTATTAATAGTTTGGATTTCTTCCTTAAAGAACTTTCCATTTAAAGGCAGCTAGGTAGCACAATGGGATAGAGCTCCAGGCCTGAGTTTAAATCTGGCTTCAGACACTTCCTTGCTATATGACCCTGGACAAGTCACTTAAGTCTTTTTGCCTAGCCCTTGCTGTTCTTCTATCTTAGAATTAATACTAAGACAGAAGGTAAGGATTTTAAAAAAATACACACATGTTCACATCCTCTGACCATTTATCAAGGAATGGTGTAGTTTTTTTTCCTTTTTAAAAGACTGGTTCTCTCCATTTTACTCAAGCTGAAAGTACAGTGACTACTCCTGGACTGATTCCAAATCTGATAGACACAGAAGCTTTGACCTGCTCCATTTTGTACCATTGCTTGTTCACTCCTGCTTAGGAAACTCAGTGGCCCTTTGCTCCTGGAGATGTACCACAATCATACCAAACTTCTGCTACCCATTTTAACTAAAAACTCCCCAAGATCAAGAGATCATGAACCTCAACCTCTCAAAACTCAAGACATCAATAAGCATCAACCTTCTTGGTAGAAATGATTACAGCAATGTACCAGTGTGCTCAGCAGTCTTAAAATTTGAATTAATTCCTTTATATGGGAAATGAAACTTTTATTAAAGAATCTTATTGCAAAGCATTTTCTAAGTTGTTTCCCTTATAATTTTTACTATATTTTACTATGCAAAACTTTTAAATGTTATATAGTTTAAATTGTTCATTTTATCTTGTTATACTCTCCATCACTTGTTTTGCCATGAACCATCCAGAGAATCAACGGGTAATTTCTTCCTTTTTATCCTATAATTATAATGTGTGTCATCACGGTATGTAGTTATCTTTCTCCCAAAATTAACATTTCCTACAAATTTTTTTGTTTTTGTTTTTATTTTGTACAACCAAGGAAAACAAATTCCCCAACAAAATGACCATGTATGAAAATGTGTCTCTTATACTACAGCTTGAATTAATTGTTTTTCAGGAGATCAATAGCATGCTTCGTTGTCTGTCCTTTATATTAGTAATAAGCAATTGCATTGTTCAGAGTTTATAGTTTTTCAAAGTTGTTTTTCTTTATAATGTTATTGTGTATAAACTATTCTACTGATTCTGTTCATATTACTGCAGTCATTCATACAAATCTTCCCAGGGTTCTCTGAAATCATCCTTTTTGTCATTTTTTATTGTTCAATAATATTACTCTGCATTCATGTATTATAATTTGTTCAACCATTCACTGATTGATAGGCACCCCCTTAGTTTGAAAGAGCTGCTATAAATATTTTTGTTCATGAGTCCTTTTTCTCTTTGTGGTAAAAGCTTCATAGAGATACAGCTGGGTCAAAAGGAAAACATAATTTAGTGAATTACTGGGCCCAATTCCAGATTACTTTCCACAGAATAACTGTGGAATAATTAATAATTCACAGTTCCAACAATGGTTCCTTAATGCACTAGTTTTCCCAGAAACCTTCCCACATTTTCATTTTCCCTTTATTTTTTTGGTCATCTTTGTCAACCTGATAGGTATGAGGTAGAACCTAAATCGTATCTATTAGTGATTATATTATTATCTATTAGAGATTCTTGCAATTTTTCTCATTCTTGTTGGTAGTTTCTATTTCTTTTTTTGAAAACTGCTTAGTATATCCCATTGACTATTTATCTTTTGGGGGAGTAGCGAATTTTATAAATTTGAATCTTGTGTACAAAATTTTTAACAGAGAAAACAGAATAGTAAAAAGTCTATGCACAAAAATGCAAATCTCTATCATATATAGCTTGCTTTTCTTTGTTAAGTATTTTATAAAACGTTCAAACCCATCCTGCTTTTCTCTGATTCCTACTGTCTCCTTCCTTCTGTTCTCTTTTATATGTTTTTTAGTGCTTCAGTGGCCTTCCTATTCTTTTATCTTTTTTGAGAACCATATTCCTATCCAACCTTCTCTCTTATCTCCATCCTTACCCCTCAGTTAAAAAAAGAAGAAAACAATCTTGTACCAAATATTAATCCATTGGTCCTTCCATGTTGGTGACCAATAAGGAGACTATCTTGTTTTCTCAAAGCACAGAGAACCTCATCACTGGGTCATATACATGTGCTTAACCAGAATCAGACAGGGAATCTCTGCTCATGCACTATACAAGAACTTCTATATATGTATACGTAATGTAATATAAAGATGAATCATATTAATAAAGCCTTATAAAGAACTTTGTATATTAGAAACTTATTCCCTCTCTCCTATGGAATCTAAGTTAGTATTTCATATGTAGAATTCCCGCTTGAAAAAAAAGCCCAAGGCCATTCTTCTGGTACTTGCCAAATAACTTGATACAAAATTCCCTGGGAAGATGGGAACCATATCACTTGGCATGTGTCTTATAAAAAGTGTATAGTTCCTTTTTGCTAAAGCCAAAGTCTCCCCCACTTTTCCCAATAATAACTTCATAGATAGGTTTCTATCTGAGCTCAGATGACTTTATAGAACTTGGCATCATAGATAAGACCCTCCCCATGCCCTTTGTTAGCAGACCTTGAGTTTATCAAAGAAACATTCCAGTTGCATACTCTCATTCCTTTCAACAATTTTCTGTGCTCAAAGATCTCAAGACATAACTCTGGGTATGAAGATAGCAAATAACATCTTGATACTTACCAATAACCATCCTCAAAGCTCCCTTACAGGAAAAACATCTTTAACACGTTTCAGAAAAGTGAAGTCTCTCTCTCTCTCTGACTCTTTTAGTTTCTGTCTCTCATCTGGTAATTTTCTTTAAAAAAAAAAAAAAAAAAGGATAGTCTAGGAAGACATCTTCAGAACTACTATACCACCCCAATCCAGATATGATTCAGAGAATCACAGCCTTCCTCTCCCATCTCCATCTATCCCAAGGCCTGGCGGGGAGGGAGGGAGAGCTTAATAAATATCCTTTAATAGTTTTTAGACATGTTTTTTTCCTTTAGATGTTTTCCTTTCTTCTAGTGTGGATGCTGAGTTGCCATATAATCCCTCATTTGGAAATGTCTTTAACACAAAATATAGTAACTTAACGGAGTCAAAGCCCTCAAAGCCAGAGAGTGGCCCTAATTTCCCATGGCCATATAGAATTGGGTTTAATGATGTCTAATTTGCAACTATGGGCAAAACACAACTTATTGTTACCAATTGGTAAGATCAAGTTTTTGGACTGAACTATGGAATTCATCCATAGGGATTCCTGGAAAGACAGTAGGATAATGATAGTGATGACAGGATAACTTGGGTCTCATGTCCAGCACCACAGGGCATTAAAACACAATAAAAAAATTTTTTGAACCACTAGATTAAAAAGAGTGGCTTTCCATGCAGAGGGACACAGAAGGGCCATAGCTTCAAATGCTGATCCAAGAAGAGAAACTACCAGTGCCCCAAGTCAATGCATCAATGTTGAAATAGATGTTGATATTCCTAAAACATAAATCTGACTATGTTATTCCCCAGCTCAAGAAGCTCCAATAGAGCTCTTCCAAATCTGGCTCTAGATAACCTGTGAAGGCTGATCCCAAACACTTTTCATTCCAGCTAAATGGCCTAATTACTATTGTCTACACACGACATTCACTTTCTATCTCCATGCTTTTGCATAAACTGCCCTTCATGCTTGGAATGTGCTCTTCGTTTCCAATTCTTCAGAATCCCTACTTTCCTTTAAGGTTCAGCCCAAGGCTGCTTCTGATTTCCAGATCCCACCCTGGCCCTATTACTTGTTTTTACTTTGTAGATATAGCTGCTCTTGTGAAGAGTAAAGTTGGGAGACTAGTACTCATTCCTCCTCCCCTTCCTTCTCTCCTCCCACTCACCTTCTTAGGGTAAATCTACGTAAAAGTACCTTCTCAGACCATACCTCTCCTCGAACTAGGAGAGCTAGAAATAGGACTTTCATTTCTATACATTCTCTTCAGGTAAAGGGCAGAAACTTTTTGCCTAAAGCAAAAAGTAGTTCTTTACCATTTTTTGTGTCATGGGCCTCTTTGGCACTGTGGTGAAGCCTATGAAGGCCCTTTTGCTCAGAATGACTTTTTTGTCTAAATTCATAATTGAAGAAAATGCCAGATTTCAGTTGGGGGAAATGAAAATATAAATGTAATATTTTTTTCCTCTCCAAGTTCACCGACCTCCCCCTAAAATGTATCCATTGACCCCTGTGGTCTCTGTGCCTCCAGTTAAGAATTCCTGCTTTAAAGGGCTCTTGAACAAGCTCTCTTCTCTTCCCCTACCCATATTCTCAGAATAAGAGACTTATTTAGCCACATCCAAATGGGCAGCTAGGTGGTAAAGTGGCTAAAGCACCTAGCCTGGAGTCAGCAAGATTTATCACCCTCAGTTCAAATCTGGCCTCAGATACTTTCCTAGCTGTATGTCCCTGGGCAAATAAATCATTTAACAATGTTTGCCTCCATTTTCCTCATCTATAAAATGAGCTAGAAAAGGAAATAGCAAACCACTCCAGTATCTTTGCCAGGAAAACCCCAGATGGAGTCATCATGAAGGGTCAAACACAACCAAACAATAACAACAGCCTAATTAAAAAACTGATTATGCCTGTCTCCCTATTTACCTTCATCTTCAAATGTGACACCAGTAAACAGTTGAGTTTCCTTATCTCAATACAGGAAATTAAGGCCAGTAGCTATCAGATTCTACCTGTACAGCACAATCCTAACATCTGTAGTAGCCCTGTGGCTGACCTCAGATATTTCCTAAAGGTGTGATCAAGAGTAAATCACTTAGGGGGCAGCTGGGTAGCTCAATGGATTGAGAGCCAGGCCTAGAGACAGGAGGTCCTGGGTTCAAATTTAGCCTCAGACACTTCCCAGCTGTGTGACCCTGGGCAAGTCACCCCATTGCCTATCCTTACCACTCTTCAGCCTTGGAACCAATACACAGTATTGATTCTAAGACAGAAAGTAAGGGTTTAAAAAAAAAAGAGTAAGTTACTTAACCCCATTTGCCCTTATGTCCTAGAGTTATTACTAGGACAGAAAGTAAAAGTAAAAAAAAAAAAAGATTGCTCAAAAAACACCTTCTACAGGAAGCCTCCTCCTCATTGCCCTACTTCTGAGATTATCTTTCTTTTACATTGTATCTATCTTGAATGCACAGTTATTGTTAGCATGTTGTCTCCCCAATTGCAATTTGAGATCCTTAAGAAAAGAACCAGATTTTTGCATTTTTTATGTCCCCAGCATAGCACAATGCCTAGCACTTAGTAAGCATCCAGCATAGCTTATTGACTATTTCTCCCCAATAGAATGGAAGTTCCTTGAGGGGAAGACATTTTTATTTTTATTCAGGTACATAATAAAAGTTTCTTGAATGAATGTATGCATGTAAGGTGAAATGATCTACTGCCTCAGGTTGAACTTGTCAATCCAGTGATACTTTCCTTTGCTTCCTCTCTAATGCTTAGGCAAAATTTGTCTAGTACCTCAGTTTCTCTAAATATAACCATTTTATGTTCCCCATGAAAAGTTAGAAAACCAACTGTATCATATATAAACACCTTGAAAATGTGAAATGATGTAAAAATTCTGTTGTTGAGCCATAATGGAGGTTATAAACACATTTACTAGTTCCACATTTATTGAACATCCTCTCATGGAAGCCCTTGAGACCCATGGGTAAAAGACACCTTACTAACAACATTTTATTTTTTTATAACAACTTAATAGTCACAAACCAAGAAATCTGAATAGGTAGGAAAAGTATGCCCTCCCACTTAAAAACAATTTAAAAGATTGCTTTTTATTCCTTATTAGTTTCATTTTCACTAAAACATTATTATAGGTCCCAATTGGATAAGATCCATGACATGTACCCAGAGCAGTACAGCAGTTGGTTAGAACTCTGTATTCATTCTAGTGGCTTTTATAAGTGGCCAATACAAATGGGGGCACTAACACAGCATTTCACCTGAAATATTCTTTTCAAGTTATAATTGGCTTAGTAGCCAAGAGAAGTATAAAGAGCTAGATTCCTGTCACATCAAAACTGAGTTAAGCTTAACACCGAGGCTAGAATTTCATTGAGAAATATGCAAAGAACTTGGCTCTGTCATATATTTACAACAGCAGGTTGTTGGATTTTTATTTCTCTTGAAGTGCTGACCACACTATCTTCTGTCAAGGTTCTACATTTTACATTTAAATAATTACCAACAGTAAATATAGGGAGCAGCTGGGTAGCTCAGTGGATGGAGAGTCAGGTTCAAATCTGGCCTCAGATACTTCCCAGCTGTGTTACCCTGGGCAAGTCAATTAACCCCCATTGCCTAGCCCTTACCACTCTTCTGCCTTGGAGCCAATACCCAAAATTGATTCTAATTTGGAAGGTAAGGGTTTAAAAACAAACAAACAGGAAATGTGAGCTCTTCTTGAAATGGGTGCAACCCACAGAGACATGTGAGTCCAAAATGAAGGGTAACTTTATTTTTAAAAGATATTTTCAAGTCACTAAACCTATTGAATAAATGAATGAAAAAGCATTTATTAAGCATTTACTATGTACCAGACAGTGTGCTAAACATTTGGGATACAAATGCAAAAACCAGACAGTCCCTGCTTTCATGGAGGTCACATTCTAATCAGAGGAGAAAACATTTACAGGAAGGTTTGTCTGCCAGGAGAATGGGGAGTCCTAAGGGTGGTAGGGTGAACCATAAGACTCAAGGGTCCTTAGATTCATTGGCAGATCAAATAGCAATGTCTTCAGATCTGGGGGAATAGCAGCAGGGCAAAAGGTGAAGCTCAATGGACCTCAAGCTACAGTGGCAGGACAGATGATAAGGCCTCCATCTTTTCTAAAGGATTAGAGTTGGTAACTTCTGCTCATCCAAGTGAAAGAAACAAGAGTGAAGGAGCCCAATCCATCACCATAGGGAAGAGAAGAATGATCTGAAGGGTTTCGGTAGAGTAGAGATGCTAGTGGTCCACATCTAGCCAGACTGGAAAGGTAAAAGTAAGCTCTGCAGTGCCTACTCTTGTTAGATGGGATCATGGAGGACCTTGAATGCCAAGCTAAATTTGGATGTAATCTAGTTGGCAACATAGTGTTTTCAGACTATTAATCTGACAGCAATTATAGTAAAGACTGTAAGCCTAAAGATTAGTCAGTTAGCTTTTTTCAATTGTCCAGACATGATACAATTAAAAACTCAGGAATCAAATTTCTTTTTTTTTAATCCATAATTTTATTGTTTAATCTCACTATAGTATCAGAATTGTAATGCTGACATTGTGGCATAAAATATATTCCCAGGACTACCCAACTCCTAGATATAATACAGTTTGCTAAAGCCACTTTCTCTCTTATCCCTAACACTGTTGGTAGTTATAATTATTCAAGCCATTCTGGAAAGCAATTTGGAACTATGTCCAAAGTGTTTCTAAACTACATATCCTTTAATCTAGCTACAATACTATTAGAAGTATACTCAAAAGAGATAAGAGAAAAAAAGAAAAGGATTCAAATTTACAAAAATATTTATAGCACCAGAACATTGAACAAAGACTGATATACTGTGGTAAAATTGAATGTAATGGACCTCTGTACCAGCAGCAATACAATGACACAAGACAACTCTGAGGGATTTATGGTAAAGATGCTGCCCACATTCAGAGGAAGGACTGCAGGAGAGGAAACATATAAGAAAAACAACCGCTTGAACGCATGGGTCGGGGTGGACATGATTGAGGGTGTGGACTTGAAACTACCACACCAATGCAACTACCAACAATTTGGAAATTGGTCTTGATCAAGGACACATGACAAAACTAGTGGAAATGTGCATCGGCCATGGGTGGGGGGAGTGCGGGGGTGGGGGGTGAAGGGGAAAGGAGGAGCATGAATCATGTAACCATGTTAAAAATGAATATTAATAAATATTTAAAAAAATATTTATAGCAGCTCTTATTTTGGTACAAAGAACTAGAAACTAAGGGGGTACCCATCCCAATTGAGGAATGGAAGAACAAATTATGACATAAAAATGTAACAAAATATTATGGTAGTGAAAGAAATAATGAAAGGCACAATTTCAGAGAAGCCTGGGAAGACTAGTATGAACTGAGGAAGAATGTACTCAGAACAATTTACACAATAACATCATTATAAAAACAAATGACTTTGAAATGTTTAAGACTTCTAATCAACACACTGATCAACCACAATTTCAGAGAAATGATGAGGAAGCACACACTACCCACATCCTGATGGGGAAGTGATTAACTCAGGGTGCAGAATAAGATAAATACTCTTTTGAACATGGCCAATGTAGGAATTTTTTTAAATAAATATTTGTTACAAGTATTTTGTTTTTATTTTTTTCTAATGGGGATAAGGTAAAAGAGAGAGAGAATTTATTCTGGTTAATGAAAACTAAGATTAAGGAGATACTGGATAAGAGGAAACAAAGGCTCTGAAAAGAAGGATATAAATATTAAAAAGAAGTAACAGGAACAGTTGGGTGAAGTAGGGGGATTTATTGCATACTTTTTTAAGATAAGAAAGAGTTGTGTATATATGTAAGTAGAGGAAAAAGAATCAATGCAAAGGGACAGATTAAAGTTGCTGGAGAAAGGATAAATAATGAAAACCAAAGATGCCTCAGAGAAAATGGAACTGGGACACAGGTTTATCCTTGGAAAGTAAGAAGGTAATTCCTTCCTTTGTCATAGGAGAGAATTAAAAAGGAATACAGGTGAAAGTTATTTAGAAGTAATCAAGGCATTCAGGCTGGATAGTCTTGTTCTTAATGAAGAAAAGATTTAATGTCAAGAATTTATTAGTTTTCTAAATTTGGAAAAAATTAAAAACAAAACTTGAGGGACAGTTCTGCATTTTGTTGGCTAAGTAAATAGAAGTAATAACTTAATATTGACTTATTACTAGAAATAGAGACCAATAAGTCAAAAATTATATTTGTTTGTGATGGCCACTTATTTAGAATTCAAATCTAGTGCTATTGGTCTAATGGAGTTTCCACAAAAGCTTTGGGTTATTGATGATATTACTTGAAACAAGCCATCTACCCTCTGTTTCTCTTTCTATAAAGGGGGAATAATGACAGCTACTGTACTTCACATGGGTGTTAGAAATAATTAGTGCTTTGATATCCCCAGATAAAAAGGTACTATAAAAGTACAAAGTATTATTATATATGATAAATGACATATCTTACATCCAGAATTCATTCTTTTAATGAACCATCTTCAAAACTACAAAGGAAACTATATAGATCAGATCTCAGTGAGTATTCAAAATTTCAGCACAGCCTAGAGCTGTGATGGTGAACTGGGAGCCATAGAAACCTCTCTGTGGGCATGCACCAGTGAGCTGCTCCCTTTCCCCTCTCCATCTTGCCTCCCTGCCCCTCTGCCCAAAGGGAGCACTTACTCCCTCCCCCAAGCAGAGTACTCAGGCCACTCACCTCCCTTTCTCCTCCTCTGTCTGGGGTAAAGGTGTGTGTGTGGAGGGGGAGGGGGGAAGGCACAGCACCTGGAGCATGTAGTCTGGGGTGGGGGCAGGACATGGCACGTGGTCTCTAAAAAGGTTCACCATCCCTGGCGTAGAGAATGTTCTAATACTAGAAAATCTATCCCTTGCTTTCTAAGCATCATTAAAGACTATCTTCAAGTCAATTAGAAAAACCTGCACACAGTCTACATTTGAATTATTTAACTCTTAGATATCCTGAGCAATTAGTAGATACTGTCACCATATTGGAGGATCATCCAGTTCCACCTACAGATAGATATATTCTTAGAAGAGATTTTCTCTTATACCTACTTAAGAACCTATTAATTCTATTTTAGGAGTTTAAGCTGTTGGGTTAGAGAAATAAGCATCTATGACACTTGACCAGTAATAACCATAATTTATTATGAGGAGAACTCACATAAGTTTTTGTTTCTCAGAAGTTTACTTAAATCTGTATCTGAAACACATTCTGCACACTCTTGGGAAAATAAACAATTAAATAGAAAATATTAAATAATACCAGAGCTAAACTATGATCTCCAATTCTACTTCCATGGCCACTCATGATCCTGACAATCAGCTAGAAAAAGAAAATCCCTATTTGTAGCTATAGATTAAGAGTGAAGTAAATGGCATTGCTTTGTAAATTATAAAACCAATATTTGACCAGCTAATTCACACAAATAATTTATGTTGTAAACAATTTTTCTTTAACTTAGAATCCTGGCTTTAGGAAAAATTATCCAGCAGTCCTGCTACTTTTACTTTATTCTAGGTTAAAGGAACACCTTAGACCTACTTGTACAACTCTGAGATTTGGTGTTAGAACAGTAATAAAGACAAAGAAAGGATCAGGTTTATGGGCCATCCCATGGAGCACGCTCACAGGTACATTTCCTGTTTCTGGTCAACTATGATGGAATTCTGGGTCCCATATCCAGCCACATGTGACTCAGGGCTAATGAGCTTGCCCTCTGAGATGATGAAAAGTCTTCTGATTGACTATGGATCTGAAAGAGCTGATGACTGTTGAAAGTGAATGTTTAAAGAGAATGCCCTATCCTTGGTCCTCTTGTTCTTTGTGGCTACAAATCATACATAATTATTTTGAATTCATTCCCAAGAATAGGGTAGAGAAAAGGATAGCTTTCCTTATTCCCTACCTTGGCTTCCATTTGGCTATGAGCACATGGCATCTAAATCTCAAATCTAACTTAAGGAAGGCTGAACCTGGTTTAGACTGCCTGTTTTGTGTTAACATTTCCTGTGTAGGTGACCTGACAGTGGTTGGGAGGGGCCATATTCTGGATTGGAGATGACTTTATGAGTTTAAAAAAAGTATGGAATATGAGATCCTGGGTCCATAGAATAAAACTAACTGGGGAAAAGGAGGTTTCATCAGGTATGATGACCACCACCAAGAGAATTAGCCCAAACCTAGAGTGTTTTACTACCAGACACATAACCAAGAATTGTGCAAAGGCAAAGTAAAAGAGAAAATGCCTAATTAGAAATGTTACAAACTGCTTTATGTTTATACTGTTTAAGTATTAACTTCTCAGACTAGAATAATAGTAGTTAGATATTACTAAATCCTTACTGTCAGTGTACACCAGTGAGAATTTTTTGTAGTCTAGCATTTATTTTATAGGTAGGAAATAACTTTCTGAGACATAACTAATTCATTTTGTATTTTGAGTACCTTTCCATTCTCCTTTTGGGGAAATGATAGAAAGGAGCTTAAATCTGTGTTTTATGCAACACATGTTGCCCACATAAAATGTGTATTTCCACGTGAAACGTCTAAACATCTAAAGTGTGATTCTTATCATCGGGAGAGCAAGAGAAAGGGCCATGAGGCTGACTGCTCTGTGGTCTTCTGATGAAAAAAATTACCAGACTAGAATTATTTCTTATTTGTACTCCCTTCAATTTTGCTGGCCTGGAAGCAGAATTTTTAGGCTCAAAAGCCAAAAAGCAGCCAACTTCCTTGGTTTTTATCTTTTCAAAGGAGGAGGTAGCCTTATCTTATATCCATAACCTGGATTCTACCAAATGCTCATAATAGACTGTCACAAATAGTAGTGGGTAAACTCATTTCTCCACAGAAAAAGCAAACAGAAATCAGAGATCTACTGATTAGAATATGCCAGAAAATGCATGACTAAGTAAATTCTTTAGATGAGAGATGAGCTCACATTCAAATAAGAGACACTCCAATATCATCCAAGGGGAAATTCCCTAAAGTGTCTAGTGAAGCTCGAAATCAGGGAAGAATTGAGGAGTTTGTTGCCTCTATATGTCTGCCACTTCAAAAGTCTTTTCACTCTCCACAATTTCCTCCCTAAAGAAAGTCTGAACCATAGAATCTCTCTCTCAAAGAAGGAATTTTTTTTAAAAAACCTTTTGTTTTAGAATCAATACTAAATATCAGTTCCATGGCAAAAGAACAGGAAGGATTATGCAATTGGGGTTATAAGTAACTTACTCAGGGTCACACAGTGAGGAAATGTCTGAAGTGAGTGTTTGAACCCAAGCCCTCTGGTCTCCAGCCCGGCCTCTCTATGCATTCAACTACCTAGATGCCCCTCCCATAGAAGGGATTAAGATTTCCTGGCCCCAAAGCTATTTTACCAATTCATTCATTCACACCTCATTTTATGCCATCAATCCATTTGGATTCACACAAAGAATAGGGCGGTTCTTCCCTCCATCTAGCTCAATTAGGAGTTGGGTTAAATATAAATAATTTGTCCCTTGAAATACCAGGGTGTAGAGCAGGGGTCGGCAACATATGGCTCTCCAGCCATATCTGGCTCCACCTCCGGACTGGCCAATCTGGGCAGAGCCCCAGGATGTGCCCCAGGGGGCCCCTCAGCCCCCGCCCCATATTCTGGCCCCTTCCGCCTCCATCCCCTTCTTCCTCAGGTGTTTATGGCTCTCACTGCCAAAAAGGTTGCAGCTGGTGTAGGGGTTACCAAGACAAATAGGAAGAGAAAACAGAGTCTGTGCTGCATTCTCCCAGGATTGAACACAGTCTAGAACACATGGCTCAGTCTAGACTAGAAGGACATCTTAGGGAAGGGATACAAGTTCAGTGTCCTAGTTTCTTAAGCCCAGCATAGGATGCTTATTATTAGGGTTTTGTTGTTGTTGTTGTCATCATTTTAATTTACAGTGAATCAAGAGTCCTCAGTTTAGGAAATACCTAGAATCATCTCCTATCTCCTCAACTTAATCTCTTTAACTCTCCCCTAAGTATTTACAAAGTTGTTGTTTTTAACCAAGATTAACAAATCAGCACTCCTAGTAAAGAATAAAAAATAATTTGTAACAATTTCTGACATTTTTAAGAGTAAGTGTATAAGAAAACTAGAACTCTGGAAACAAACCCAATGATCCAGGGTTTAAAGTTTTGTCCAGATTTTTTTTTTTTTTTTTTGCTTACACTTCATAGGATTAGACTGATTCTTTGCAGACCAAATGATGCCTATATCTATCTTGTCTCTCAATCGGACTTTGAGAGTAGATCCTATTTCACTTATTATTGGATTCATATCATCGGTGTCTAGTACAGGGCCTAGCACATGGTAGACACAATAAATACTTATTGATTAATGGCATTCTCTATATAGTCAATGCAATTCCAGTGGAAATGTGCACCAGTTTGGGGGGGGGGGGGGAGAGCAAGAATATGAATCATGTAAACATGGAAAAAATTTTTCTTAAAAAATAAAAAATAAATAAATTAAAAAATAAAAGACAAAAAAAAGATGTTTTAGTTATTTAGGTCATGTTACTTGGCAATCAATACACAGTTTCCATGATATTAATTTATCCTCAAGACCTGATATTATATGGCTCCTGGGAACACCTTATGAAACTATCACTAAAACTAAAAATTTATCCAGAGCTAGTTGAATTCTATTTTGCCAAAAGATGCAATGATTTAAAATGATTCTTTGTTGGAATAGTAAATTCAGGATTCGCAATTGACTATACTAGTGATGATAAATCTTTTAGAGACCACGTGCCATGCCCCACCCTCCAGAGACTCCATGCCATGTGTCCCCCCCAACCCTTACCCCAACAGGGGAGGAAGCGCTCCCATTGGGCTGCTGAGCAGAGGGGCAGGTGAAGTAAAAAAAATGTCCTCAGTGTGGTAGAGAGGGGGAAGGGAATAGCTCCCTCAAGTCCCTTTGCCTTTCTAGCAATGAACTCTGGCAGGCTACCGCTCACATGCCTACAAAGAGGGCTCTGCCTGCCCTTTTTGGCACGTGTGCCATAGGTTCACCATCACAGAACTATACTGATTGCTCATACCCTGAATATATGTGTTTGGAGATGATTGAACCAATGAGCTTAAGTCTCTAAAATATACTTCTCACCACTCAAGCCAGTAGAAGGCGTGGAAGTGGAAGAAGAGAATATTAAATTAATTTAGAAGCTCTTGATTAACTATGAAACCATTGAAGCCTGCCCTTTTTGGCACATGTGCCATAGGTTCACCATCACAGAACTATAACTGATTGCTCATACCCTGAATATATGTGTTTGGAGATAACCGAACCAATGGGCTTAAGTCTCCAAAATATACTTCCCACCATTCAAGCCAGTAGAAGGCTTGGAAGTGGAAGAATATAATATTAAATTAATTTAGAAGCCCTTGATAACTATGGAACCATGTAGCACTTAGTCGATGGGCTAAAATGGAGTCATTCAGTTAATCAATGAACCCACTAAATATATACTATGTACCCATTAAGAGTAAATGAGTTTAAATTCACTTCTCCAACATGAAGAAATGCTGATAAAAGCCAGAAATGGAACCTAATGATCAAGAAAAACCAAGGGGGAAAAAAGTAGTCTCGTTGAACCCCACTGTTGTATTCACCAATTCATGTAACTGACTCCCACCATCAGAGAATTATGTCCATTGAGATCTGAGGCTCTTAAGGAACCCCCAAATCTCAGTGAAAGGAAGTTTGGGCTTTACTTATTTTTATAAGGACAAACTTTCCACCTCACTGAATTTCAGTATTAACACCACAGGCTTCATTTCATTGCTACCAATTTTTTTTTTCTACTTGGAGGGTACTTCCATGATGAGAGGATCTTCTCTTACATTAATTATTATTGTCTTGCTAGCTGCAGAATATGATACATCCCCAAATAACGCTGTATTGTTTGTTTCCATTTTGATGTTTTCAAGATGTATCGGCATCAAACCTTACCAAGATAAAATAAACATAAAAACACAACCTGAGAGTTTTACTGATGGGTTTTGGAACCTTTGACCTAATAGTGTTAGAAAACCCTTTACTTCTCAAATGTTAGAAACTCAAGCAGGAAGTGCCCTCCTTCCATAAGCCTCAGTGTATATGTGGGAAATACCTATGTAGTAAGACAGGTTTTTCCTTCTGGTTTCTCTTCTATTGATTGTAATGGGTCTTAAAAGTAAATGACGCAGTAGTAAGTACTTCCTGAAACTAGTAGGATTGTTTCATGGCTATGGACTTTATGTATTCTGTAGTGCAAAACAATGAATTAACAAGACATGTGATCTGGCCTTTTGAATAAAAGAAATAACCCTGAAGTATTATTTACAGCCATATAAAATAGTATGGCCAATATTCCTTGGCAAATAAAAATGAATATGGTTGCAGCATGTCAGGAATTTAAGTTCAGAAAAAGCAAACTTGTTGAGGGAAGAAGAAATCGTATTATTTTATTAATACTCCCAGAACCTAACACAATACAGTACATTTTGTAGGTATTTAATAAATATTTGTTAAATTGAGTTTTCTACTTGAGCCAAAGTTTAAGCCAAATAAGAATCCTCACTGAGGCTATAAGACACCATCAATTTTTTTTAACTCTTACCTTTTGTCTTAGAATCAATGCTAAGTATTGGCTATAAGGCAGAAAAATGTTAAGAGTTAAGCAATTAAAGTTAAGTGACTTGCCCAGGATTACACAGCTAGAAATGTCTAAGACCAAATTTGAACCCAGGACCTCCTATCTCTAGGCCTGGCTCTCTATCCATATTGAGTCACCTAGTTTCTCCAGGTACCATCATTTAAATTTACCTTCCTGGGGGCAGCTGGGTAGCTTAATGGATTGAGAGCCAGGCCTAGAGATGGGGGTTCCTAGGTTCAAATCTGGCCTCAGACACTTCCCAGCTGTGTGACCCTGGGCCAGTCACTTGACCCCCATTGCCTAGCCCTTACTGCTCTTCTGCCTTGGAGCCAATCCATAGTATTGACTCCAAGATGGAAGGTAAGGGGTTTTAAAAATTAATTAATTAATTAAATTTACCTTCCTCTTAGGGCTTTTACCTCAGATTTGAAAATGTGTATGGTAGTTTCATCCCTGTACTAAACTTGTTGCGTTCCTCTATATAAGTTTAATATTTAATAATTTAGACATTTTTAGATTTTTTATTTAAATTTTAGATTTTTAATTTAAACTTTTAAATTTAAATTTTAGAAATTTTGAATTCTTTAACTTTGATCATATATCTTGTAACAATTCCATTAAACTGAAAATATGAATAACAATAGCTTTTATATAGGACTTTAAGATTTACAAAGCATTTTATATACATTGTTTTGTTGAATTCTTACAAAAAACTCAAAGGGCAACTACTGTGGTTATTGGTGTCCTCATATTATAGGTGAAAAGACTGAGGTTTAGAGAAGCTAAGAGACTAAAGTAAAATCACAAAGGTACTAAGAGATAAAGCTGGGGTCTGAAAATGGGATTATAACTCAGTAATTCATTAAACACCTAGTATGTGCAAACAACTGCGGTGAACATTCTGAAACTAGTAAAACATGGTCTTTATCCTCTAGAGACTGTTAAGAATAAAATTCTCAAGAGATTGTATCTTGACTTAAAATTATTTATTAAATAAATTTAAAAAGCTGGTCAGAAAGAAAAGGCATTTTGACCCTTTGCTTCCTTTGAAAGCCTCCTACCCTAGGCAAACACTTGCCTGAATTTGCACTCATCTAGCTGCCTCTTCCCACCATGATTCTAGCACAACAGAGGCTCTTCCTTCCCCAGACTTGAAATGATATCTTCCATGATGTCACTTTTCTGAGTCTTTCTGATGTGGCAGACTTGACTTCGGTCCAGGTCAGAGGCTGTTCTTCCCAGAGGCCAGGAGTCACAGAGGTCAAGAAGCAAGCATCTTCTGGGTACCAGGAAGCCAAGAGACTTCTGGCATCCCTCTTAGACAGATATGCCCCAGACCTTGTTCTTAACTCAATCAGAAGGTGGAGTTTGTAATAATTAAAATTGGGTGGCCAAATGTAATAATTAAAAATTTGGTTTGACAAATATAGTAATAGTTAAAAAAAAAAGAATAATTGTTGTGGTCAACATTTATAAAAGTTAAACTGTGAGTCAGTAAGCTATTAGTAGCTCTTAATAATTTAATTTCATATAAATATAGTAAAAGGGAGGAAATATATGAGGGAAGTAGAAAATATTTCCTAGCCTACCACCCTAGAGCTCCTATCCAAAGAAATTCAGCTCGCTCCCCAACAAAGTTCTGATCTCCATGTGGAAGTCTGGTGGCATCTTCAACAAGGGTGTCACTAGCATAAGCTGTAAGGCCTGGAAGTAGACTGGCTATAAGAGCTGATAAAAATAGCAGCACCTATTCAATGGCAGGAAATCCCCCAACCAGTAACATCTGCTGAAGGAATGAGAGGAAGACCCTCAAACAATAGCATCTGCTGAATAAAAAACAGCAAACACCCAGCCCCAAGTTCCTACTCAAACTATATAATATAAGCCAGCCAAGGGCCCTCATTCAAAGGTTCCATTGTGGGACCCAAGCTCGAGCTTGCAATAAAACAGTAGCTCTTGCTTTTACATTATCTGGTGTGCCTCCTGATTTGGGAAATCAGAACCAGCCTGAACAAAGCCTCTTCCTTCAGCTCAAGTTCCAACTCCGAATCTACGCAGCACAGAATGCTTCTTCAGCCCAACTCACCAATGGCCACTGTGTCTTCCTAAAGTGCCTCCCAGAATAGATTGCAGAAAAAGCCTCCTAAAATGCATCCTCAGGGACTTATGAGAAAGAAAACTAGCCACATTCAGAGGAAGAACTGTGGGAGGAGAAACACAGAAGAAAAAACAACTGCTTGAACACATGGGCTGATGGGGATATTATTGGGGATGTAGACACTAAACCTGGTTCCCAAACTTTTTTGGCTTACTGCCCCCTTTCCAGAAAAATATTGCTTATCGCCTCTGGAAATTAATTTTTTTTAATTTTAATAGCAATTAATAGGAAAGATAAATGCACCTGTGGTCATCACTGCCTCCCTAGATTGCTGCAGCACCCACCAGGGGGTAGTGACGCCCACTTTGGGAATCACTGTACTAAATGATAACTCTAATCCAACTATCAATAATATGGCATTAGGTCTTAATCAATAATACACGTAAAACCAGTGGAATTGTGCATCAGCTAAGGCGGGTTAGGGGGACTTGGGGGAGAGAGAAAGAACATGAAACATGTAACTATGGGAAAATATTCAAAATAAAAACCTTAATAAAATAAAATGAAATGCATCCTCAGGAGACCTTGGGCTGGCTTTTCATATGCAATTTCTCCACATCAATTCCTATCTCTCTCCCACTTTACAGAAACCAATCACAGCCTCCCAATTTGCCTGGCACCGCCCAGTGCTTGTGGTCTTTGGGAGTGTGAAGTTTTTCTAGTAAAAGGCTCTTACTAAGTGTTAAGTAGGGGTACTTTAAGTTCTAGATTGATTAACTTAAAATAGACAAAGAGAATAAAAATCCCCTTTCACAGGTTGAACTGCAACCTCAAAAGAATAGGGGTTCTGAATAATAAGTTCTCATAGGATCTCATAATTAAGTAAGGGAAAAGGAAAGCCAAGTATACCAAAACTATAAATATGAAGTAGTTGCAGTCAAAATAAAAGATTATAGGGGGCAGCTGGGTAGCTCAGTGAATTGAGAGTCAAGCCTAGAGATGGGAGGTCCTGGGTTCAAATTTGATCTCAGACACTTCCCAGCTGTGTGACCCTGGGCCAGTCACTTGACCCCCATGGTGTAGCCCTTACTGCTCTTCTGCCTTGGAGCCAATCCACAGTATTGACTCCAAGATGGAAGGTAAGGGTTTTTTTAAAAAATTAATAATAAATTTAAAATAAATAAAAAAAAGATTATATTTTTCACATATGAAAATGTACATCTCATTCCATACCTATAGTCCACCTAAAGGTAAGAAACATACTATATATTCAGTCCTCTAAAGCAAAAATTATTTCCTGTTCTATTGGTTTATTTTCATTATTACCAGAGATGATTTTATGGACATGTGCGTGTTTAAGGGAGGGGCAGGGGAAGGTGATAAAGAGGAAATTACTTATTAAAATAGAAAGCACAAATAAAATCTAACATTAAAAAAAGCAAAAAAAAAAAAACAGAATAAAATAAAAGGAGAAAGCTGGGATGAGTGTTCTCTAATCTCCAATTCTAAAATCCTAAGATAAGTACCTTTAAAAAGTGTAACAATCCAGGTATACATTAATTTTGATATGATTTCAAGAGTGCTCAAAAACTGACTCTTGTATTGCTTATGATTGATTTCTGTAACCGAGTTAAATTGAACCTCAACCTAGCCAAATTCCTAGCCCTTCCCTAAGGCTACACAGTTATCTCAGGCTCCTTCTTTTACTTACAATAATCAATTAACATATCAAACTCCTAATCTGGGTATTTATTGTCTTAGTATGGGCACTTGGTGTCTCCTGAGGATTACCTCATACTGTTGGTGTATCAGACCCCTTGGCTCTCCCCTTCCCCCCATACTGCTGTAACCCCAATAAAAATAGCGATACGGCAGTTGAGGATGAAGCTCTTGCCCACTGGAGTTTACTTGCTGTCTGACTACTTTATGCCAGAACTTTCTTTGTGTGTCTTTATTCTCGCCTTATGTTCTCTTTCCATTAGTTCTTAACCCATAACTCATTTTCTCTCAGTCTCTGGTTCCCCTTTCTGAGTGTCCAACCCACTAGGAACCTTCGTGGAGCTGCTGGACGGCTTCAAAAAGGATGAAAAAAAAAAGGACTATGGGTGTTCAGAGAAGGAAGAGGAGAGCGCCAGTTGTGGGGAAATCAGGATAGGCTTAATAAAGTATTTAGCTAGATCTTGAATTGGAAATAGGTTTTTGACAAGCAGAAATGGGGCTGGAAGGTCATTCTAGAAAGAGAGAATTATATAATCAAAGATTTGGGTTTCAAAAAACACAAGTTAATCATCTATACTGTAGGAGCATCTAATTTGGCTGATTTGATACAAAGACAGATATGAAAGATGAGTCTGGAAATGGGAATTGGGTTCATTTTGTGGAGTGCCTTAAATATTAAACTGAGGAGCCTGGACTTTACCAAAGAGGCAATAGGGAGCTCTCTCTCTCTCTAGTTTGAAAACATGATTCCAACAAGGGTGCTTTTACATGAAACCTTTCCTGATTTCCTCCAACTGCTGGTGTGTCTCTCCCTCCATGACTGCAAGTATATAAATAAACTCCTTGAATTCAGAGATTGTCTCATTCTCTGAGTTTGTGTCCCCATTACCTACAACACACTGTCTGGCACCCACTAATGGACATTAATCAATACTTGTTGATTGTTGCTCTACTGATGATTGGAGACTCCTCAGTTTTAAAAATATTAATCTTATGCCAGGATGCAGGATGAACTAGAGGGAAGAAAGGATAGATATAGGGAGACCACTTCACTTAAATTCAACAAATATTTCTTAATATATTCCATATTTGGGAAGCTATTGTAATAGTTTAGGAGAGATAATGGCAGCATTAGGAATGGAAAGGGACCAGTTTAAGAAATTACAGGCAACATCCTTTAAGAGGCATAGGAAAAAGAGAAGCCTTTTTAGTTGGTTGATTAGTTTTGTTAAATAAAGTCCTGACAAAATCTGACTTCACATTCAGAGGTTTGATTTTAGAATAAAACATGGTACTCCTAAATCATTAAAAAGTTAACAAAAAAAAAAAAAGGTTTACTTAGCTCTAACACCGCAAGGATGTACAATATGGATACAGAGGTACTTAGCTTCTCTAGAAAGGCCTCACTTACCTCTACATGGAAATAGTTTAATGAGAGGTCCTCAGGATGGAAGGGTCCTGACTCCATGTGAGTGAGAAAACGAATCCATTATGAGGAAGAGGGTAGGGGATGGTGGTATCAGAAGACCCTGGTCCTTTCATAAGTAAGTCACAGAATCATAGTTGGATGGTATCTACACAGGCCATGAGTCTAACCTTTATTTGAACAAGGCTCCCCTCTCCAAAATGTATTGTACCAAAGACCTTCTTCTAAAGTCTCTAGAATTTTGAACCATTAATAACTACTCTTTGCATCTGGACATTTAACCAGTTCCAAACCTACTTAAAATCTAGCATGCATAGATCACTGATTTATAACTGAAATGGACCTTAGTCCAACTTCTCATTTTATAAATGAGGAAACTGAGTCCCAGATACTTAAGTGACTGGTCCATGGTAATGTTGTCAGGAGGATTACTTATTTATTATTTGGGAGACCTAGCAGGAAAGGCTGGAGAATTCCAAATGGAATGGGGAAGCAGGAAGTGTTGCTTCTCTCTCTGAGATGACTCCATGGTGGTTGGGACAAGCTGTAACTGGCCCTGGGAGACCTCAGAGGAAGTGGAGTTTGCACCCAGATTTCCAGAGATCCTGAAGGAAGACCGACATCTACTTGTGGGAGATTTCGGTAGAGACTATTAATCCCAACCTGAGCTGCAGGTTAACTTGGGCTGGGTCAGCTCCCAGAATCTACCCACCTGAAAGAGTACAGCAGGTGGTCCTGGAGGAGCTGCAGCATTGCTAGAGTGTGTCAGGACTCTGCTGTGAGGATGCCCACTTCTGTCCTGCTATTCTCTGGGCTCTGCCTTGTTTTAGGTCTCAGTTCAGTGGAGATAAATCCCTCCCCTGACCCTGTGGTTTGCCCTTAGTCTAGAAGTGTAGAAACCCCTATTCCCATCCTTTACCATAATTCCCTTAATTAAATTTGCTATAAAATCTTGTAATTTGCCTGCTAGTTTCCACAGGTCCCTTATCTAGATGGTGCAGAGTGACAGTTAGGTCTAACTGCCACTTCTGTTAACAGACATTGTCCTTAGCAGTTAAACCCAGGCTCCCTAATTTAAGTCCCCATCTTTTGTCATTCCTGTCTCCTTCACACCCTCCTGAGCCCACAAATAATATTTGAGTTAATTTCCCTGGTTTTCCCCATAAGAGTAATACAATTAGTAAGTGGCAGAGCTAAAATTTGAACTGATTCCAAACTTAGTATGCTTCCACTGTTGCTTCTTATTTCTCTATTTTTTCCACAGGAGTAAAATGACAGGGTTTGTCAAATGTTTTGATAAAACTGAAGCATGCTATATTTACAGCATTCCTCTGGTCTACCAATCTAGTAACTATGAAAACAGGAAAACTGATTAGTTTGGAATGACTAGTTCTTGATGACTTGGTCCTTCATCAACATAGTTTACACAACTCTTCCAAACCTTAGTAAATGGTTTTTGTGAGGTTCGGTGGACAACAAAACCCAACATTCCCTTAAAGCCAGTTAATAAACTAGAAAGTAATATGGAAGAAATTAGGAATAGACCAATTACTCACACCTTAAGCCAAGATAAACTCCCAACAACTGTGACCTAAACATAAAAGGTCACATCATAAACAAATTAGAGAGGATCACAAACTAGACAATTTTGGTTATATGAAATTTAAAAGGCTTTATACCAACAAATCCAATAGAGCTGAGATTAAAAGAAAAACTAGTAGGAAAAAAAATTTACAGCAACTTTTCCTGAAAGGCCCCGTTTCCAAGCTGTTTTAGGAACCAATGCAGATATATAGGAATAAGAGCCATTCCCCAATTGATACATAGTGTAAGGATATGAACAAGTAATTAATTGTAAAAGGAAAAACCCCAGCTATCTATAGCTATATAAAAAATGTTCACAATCACTAATGATTAGAGGAAGGCAAATAAAGCAATTCTGGATTTCCGCTTCACACCTGTCAGATTGGCAAAGATGACAATAAAAGAAAATGATAAATGTTGCAAGGATTATGGGAAAAGAGGCATAGCAATGTATTTGTGATTGGTGGAGCTATGAAAGAGAAAGCAATTTGGAATTATGCAAAAAAGTCACTAAATGGTACATGCCCGTTGACCCAGCTATACCACAACCCAAAGAGATCAAGGAAAAGAGGAAAAAGTCTTATGTATACATGTTATTTATAACAGCTCTTATTGTGGTGGCAAAACCTGGAAATTAAGAGGACATTCTTCAGTTAAGGAATGGTTGAACAGCCCTGGTATACAAATGAAATTAAAGATGGTACCCTAAGAAATAAGGGAAAAGATAATTTCAAAGAGATATGAAAAAATTTGTAGGAACTGATTCAGAGTAAAGTGAACAGAACCAGAAGAACTCTTTTTAGTATAATGTCAATATTATAAAAATGAATCACTGGGAGCAGCTAGGTGGCTCAGTGGATTGAGAGCCAGGTCTAGAGTTATGAGTTCAAATCTGGTCTCAGTTACTTCCCAAATATATTATCCTGATCAAGTCACTTAACTGCCATCACCCATCCCAGTGATGGGGAATCTATGGCATGGGTGCCAAAGATGGCCCTCAGACACCATAGTTCCCTTAATTAAATTTGTTATAAAATCTTGCCATTTGCCTGATAGTTTCCATAGGCCCCTTGTCTAGATGGTGCAGGGTGTCATTTAGGCCTGACTGCCACTTCTGTTAACAGACATTCACCATTAGTTGCTTTGTATTGGGCTAGTCTTTCAGGTCAGCTCCATACCATGATGAGGTATGTAGGTAGATCTAGAGGGATGGGTCTTCATTAAGAAATCATATATAAACTCTGAGGGACTTATGAGAAAGAACACTATCTACATTCAGAGGAAGAACTGTGGGAGTAGAAACAGAAGAAAAATAACTGCTTAATCACATGGGTTGATGGGGATATGACTGGAAATATAGACTCAAATGAGTGCCCTAGCGCAAATATCAATAATATTGAAATAGGTATTGATCAATGACATATGTAAAACCCAGTGGAATTAATTGTATGTTGGCTATGGGAGGGGAGGGAAAGAATGTGAATCCTGTAGCCATGGAAAAATGCTCTTAATTAATTAAATAAATAAAAATTTCAAATACAAAATAAAAATTATAATAAAAAAGAAATCATGTATGTCTCTAATGACATTAAGACTGATGAATTTCATTCTCCAATTATAGAACTGATAAACCCAGTTAACTTTACAAAGTTCAGTCAGCTGAGAAAAGTGAAACTGAAAGCGACTGGTTTCAGAAAATAGTTTTGGTACTTTGGACATCAGGAATAGCATAATCAAGGCAGAATGTAAACACCAGAACAAAATGTGTAACTTCTCTGTTTGATGATCTTGAAAGCTTTTTAAGAACCTGATTTTTTTAAGCCAAATCCCCCTCCAAACCTGACCCTAAGAGTCTCTTCCGAAAAGAAGCATAAAAAAATCCTTAAGCTGTGGCTCCCAAAATTTTCTTGTTATCCAAGAACTCCTTTTGAAGTCTTAAACTGAGGTTTTAAGAAGTGACATATCATGCCCTTTAGGAAATATTCTTTTAATTCACCAATTGACAAATGGTCAAAAGATATGAATAAGTAATTCTCAGATGAAGAAATAAAAGCTATCAATAATTATATGAAAAAATGTTCTAAATCATTCTGAAATCGAAAAATGCAAATTAAAATCACTCAGGTACCACCTCACCCATATCAGATTGGTTAATATGACAGAAAAGGAAAATGATAAAGATTAAAGGGGATGGGGGAAAATTGGGACCACTACCCCTATCTACTACCACTATCGAGGCTAATATTATTGAGTGCTTGAAGGTTTATTGTTCAGTTTAGGACAAACTAATAATCCTATCTAGGGTGAATCAGGGGTACCTAAGTGGTTCATAAAACAACTTGTCAACATAAATAAATATGTAGAGATAGATATAGTTAACAACTAAAGCAGTGAATTCCTAGGTAAACAAGGAATGTCTTCTCTTACACAAGAAAACACACAAGTTCTCTTGGCTAAACAGAAAACAAGATAAAAAGATGATATTGTTTGCCTTCACTAGAGAGCTAGAAGCTTTAAGGAATGGTATTATTATAGGGGTGCAAATGGTGAACCCCTGGGTTTGGGAAGGAAATCTTTCTCAAGATAGAGAGGACTTCAAGTTTAGCTTAAAAGTAAAAAGAAAGATTCATTAGCAAGATAGGATTGATGGCCAGCAAGACAGCATGAGTGGAACAGTCATGGGAGGCTGCTCCCTGAGTGCCTCAGTTCTGGGCTTTTTATATTCTTTCCAGTAGTGTGGACATGACTCCTTACCCTCAGGCATTCAGTGGGTGGGGGTCTGTCGGAGACCCTCAGGGCTTGGGCTGTGTCCCAGAGGTGTATCTCTTTTGTCTATCTCAACTTAAAGGACATCCAAGGATAAGGGTCCTTGTCTAGGGAGTCACAAGGGCAGGAAAGGGGAAGGGAATTTCCCTGTTGACAGCTTGCCTGAGTTAAGGGATTCCGGGTCTCTGCCATCTCTGCACAATGCCCAAGTCTGTATGTTGCATATGCAATAAGATATGGTTGATTGGTTAATTAGTTTTTCTGAAGCATTGGGTTTTTAAAAATCTTTTTCACAAGTGAAGGTTCTCAGCAGGACCAGAGGACTGGCACATTCATAAATGAATGGGATATGTCCCTCTGTCTTAGAGTTGTTCCTAAGACAGTAAGGGCTTAAAAAAATAAAAATTAAAAAAATAAGTAAATGGAATGTAAAACCAAAAAATACTAATAAAAATGATTCATGATTTTTCAGGGTTAGTAAGAAACAAGAGGATATTTGGGGAAAGTTTGAGCTTTGCAGAAGAGGACAAGATCAAAAGGTCTAACTTCTAGAACAGTCAGTGGGAAAGTTAATTTAGGAAAAAGGAGAGAGAAAGCCTGAGAGATTAAAGTGATTTAATTTAAAGCAGATTGCTGTTACTTGAAAGAAACTCTGCTTGACCAAAGATAGAAAGTTCAAACTGTTTAGGAAGCTAGGATAAAAGGACTCCAGAATGAGACAATGATTGGATTCAGAAAGCTAAATAGAGCTTTACAGAACAGGAACCAATACTCATTCTCCTAAATTGTAAAAATGAATTCTTTATCTTATCTATTAAATGATAATTTCCTAATCTTGGAGGAGTTCATATCCATAAACACATAAAATATATAGGTATTATAAAATCTAAATTGGATTGTTTACCAGCTCAGTGAGGGGGGAAAGGGGAGCAAGGAAAGGAGAGAATTCAGGACTCAAAGAAAAAATTTTAATGAGTGTGTGGAGTGTGTTATTCTCATGTTATTGATAGTTATTAATATCTAAAAGTTGGTGCCTCCCCCCCAATTCTTACAAAAGCTTTACAGCTTTAAGTGAGTCTGTCTGGGAATTGCCTTAGGCAGGAGTCCCAGGCTGATGGTCTCAGATCCTGAAGTATTCAAGACCAATTTTAAGTACCAATCTTGAGTACCCTTTTGTCTTAGAAGACTCTTCTATTGTATCTTTGTATTGACTGATCCTGTCATCAGCCCCTCTTAGATAATCCAGGCCCAAACTACTTCCCTCCTTGTATTTGTCTTCAACTCCTGGTCATTTCTTTAAAATATTGATTTGATTAATAATATGGAAATAGGTCTTAATCAAAGACATAAGTAAAACCCAGTGGAATTACTCATTGACTGGGAGTGGGAGGAGGGGGTTAGGGGGAAAGGGAGGGAAAGAACGTGAATCATGTAACCCTGGAAAAATATTCTAAATCAATTAATTAAATAAAAATTTTCAAAGACCGTTAAAAATTTAAAAAAATATTGATTTGCTTGGATATAACCATTCTGAGGCTATTCTCCAATTTCTTAAAGATGTTAATTAGCTTGAATGTGCTCCTTGTAAAGCCAATGTAAAACTATTCAACACTTGTCTCCAACTATTATAAAATGTTATGCTCCCTTCTGGGAGACTTGATTACATCAGGATCCTCCTATAAGTAAGGGATTTTTTTCTGTGATTTTTTGGGCATTAGTCTTGGGTCAATGACTTGAGGCAGTGCCCCATATTTTCTCTGTAATCCCTTGAGGGCATCTGTCTTGGGTCCTCCACCCAGACAGTGACTCTTTCCCCCATCTCTCAATAAAGCATTATATTTTAAATGATTGACTTTCATAGTCATATATTTTTTAAGAAGCGGTAAAAGAGGGTGAAATTTGAAATTTCCAAGGTCCCCTCAACTTCCACTCCACACTAGTGTTAAAAATTGTTTTTACATATAATTGGGGAAAAATAAAGTAAAAAAATAAAAATTTAAAATATGTGTATATATATGAGAGATATAGAAACAGACAGAGAAAAAAGAAAGGAGAAAGAGAAGAGAAGGGAAGGGGCAGTATTGTGTAATGGAAAGTGCAATAGCTTTAGACTTAGATGACCTAGATTCAGGACAAAAATGGCAAGAGTGCTGAGTCAGAGGATCAGGGTTCATACCATCTTTGATGTGACCTAGGATAATTCACTAAACTATTCTGGACTTTAGTCTCATCCTATAATGAGGAGGAAGGGGAATTATACTAATGGGCTTCCAGGTCCCTCCCAATGATAAAGCTTTGCTTTAATGATCTTTTCTAATTCCAATATTACATAAATCTAATAAAAGATTCCAAGATCTGGGACCTTGGTGCTCCCATTGGCTGCTGGGCAGAGGGGCCCAGGATGGGAGAAATGTCCTCAGGCATGTTGGAGAGGGGGAGGGGAGCAACTCCCTCAGTATGTGTGTATGAAAGGGAATTCTTGGTTCTCTTTGAGTTCACACTCGTGAAAAGAGAATCCTTTGTTCTCTTTGCCTAGTTGGAGTTAAAACTTTGACAATAATTTAAGTACCCCTACTTAGTACCTCACTAGATTGTGAGGACAGGATTTGCTACAAGCTTGAACTAGGTGGAGGAGCTCACTTAGTGAGTTCACTCCTTATTTGATGCTAGGTGAGAAGCCAGTAAGATACTTGGAGAGCTCCACCTTTTTCCCCAAACTCAAAAAAAGTGGAATTCTTCTAGGAGTTCACTCTCTCCTTCTTGGAGTGTCTCTCTTCTTGGAGTTCACTCTCCACTAGACTCTCTTCACTAGAGTCAACTTCACCAGACTGACTGCTCAGGGATTTTCATGGCTTTTGTGGTGGTTTCCTATCCCCACCCCTTTTCATGGGGGCCAATCACAGTTTCCAAATTGTTTGAGTTGTCACCTTTGGATTCACACCTTTCTGAGTATGTGAACTCTTAAGTTTCTGGCTGTTTTCATCTGGGGAAAAAGATGGAGCTCTTTAAGTATCTTAATAGCCCATCCAGACACCAGGACACTAGGAATACTGTTTTGACCGGCTCACTAGGGAAATGGGGGGCCAACACCCAGCTCCTCAGAGATGTTCTGAGTGGAGGGAACAAAGAAGGTAAAGTGATATATGCTCTCTGCTCCCTCACAATATTGCTGATAAATCTGTAAATGTTTTTAGAGGCTCAGATTTAAATTTGCCCAAATACATGACTCAGATGATGAAGATCTTACAAGTTATATCTAAATACTTTGATTGAATTCAGGGGCATTTAGTAAAATAGCAGGCACACCAGAGAAATGAAAGATATAAAACTAATGGACCTGAATCTACATTTAATGAAATGAAATTATGAATGCAGTCAACTGATCCTTGATTCCCAGCAGGCAAAAACATGGCTGCTAAAAAGAAGCCCCTTGGGGGCAGCTGGGCAGCTTGATGAATAAAGAGCCAGTCCTGAAGACAGGAGGTCCTGAGTTCAAATATGGCCTCAGATGCTTCCTAGCTGTGTGTCCCTGGGCAAGTCACTTAGTCCCCATTGCCTAACTCTTACCACTCTTTTGTTTTAGTATTGATTCTAAGACAGGAGGTAAGGGTTTGTTTGTTTTTTTAATGAGCCACTTGAACTCTTATCATTGGGTCGAGTTCCTTCAACATTGCAGTGGTTGTTGGCCTTGTCAGGAGAGAGAAGGGAGTGTATTTGAAGGATAAAAACAAATCTTAAAAAGCAAAATAAGAATATAAAGATAGACACTGTGCCTGCATCCACACACACAAATGTAAGGGAATATATGCATGCATATGTTTTCCTATTCTATTTTTTTAAACCCTTACCTTCTGTCTTAGAATCTATACTCTGTATTGGTTCCAAGGCAGAAGAGTGGTAAGGGCTAGGCAATGGGGATTAAGTGACTTGCCCAGGGTCACACAGCTAGGAAGTATCTGAGATCAGATTTGAACTCAGGACCTCCCCTTTCTGGACCTGGCTCTCAGTCTACTGAGCCACCTAGCTGCCCTGTTTTCCTATTCTAATTCAAGATTTTCTGAGTAAAATAACATAAATAATAAAACCACATTAATAAAAATATACATATACACAAAGAAATTGTCATACTATTCATCAGGAAATCTATTACTCCACTCAGTAAATGCTAATAAAACATTTCTCCAAGAAATAGGAGCTAATAGACTTGCTTTCCTCTCCCTGTGAATTAGGCTAGTTCAATAGAAAAACAAAGAAACATCTTTTTAACAACAATAAAAACAATCAGGAATTTTTAGGTCCTTTCTGGAGGTGGATGGGGGAAAGCACAGGTTCATTCTTATATTGTAAAACAGGGTTGGGAGAAGAAAGAAAAGAAAAAATATTAAAGTAAAATTACGCATATGTATAAGTGCATATGTGTTATATCATCATCAATCAACAAACATTTATTAAGTGTCTACTATGTGTCAGGCATTGTGCTAAGCAACAAGAGACCATCCCTATCCTCAAGAAGCTTACAGTCTAACCAGGGAGACCACATGCAAACAAATCTATATAACGCTAACCATATACCTGATGAATAGGAAATAATTCAGAAAGAGAAGGCACTGGAATGGAGAGGGTCTGAGGAGGGCTTCCTGTAGAAGGTGAGATTTGAGATGGGTCTTAAAGGAAGCCGGGGATTCAATAGTTGGAGCAGAGGAGGAAGAGCATTTAGGGAATGGGAGGACAGTCAGAGAAAATGCCCAGAGCCAAGAGATGGAGAGCATCTTGCTTGGAGAACACACTCGGAAGGCCAGTATCACTGGATGGGAGACTGTGCTGGGGAGTAAGTTATAAGAAGCCTGAAAAGGGAGGCAGGAACTAGGTTAGGAAGAACTTTGAATGCTGGACAGAGCATTTTGTATTTATTTACTCCTGGAGGCAATAGGCAGCCCCTGAAGTTTCCTGAGTAGGGGAAGGACATGATCAGACTTTTTAGGAAAAGCTAGTTAGTGGTTGGATGGAGGGTGGATTGGAGTGGGGAGAGATTGGAGACAGGCAGATGCACCACCAGGCTATTACAATAATCAGGGGTGAGGTGATGAGGGTCCACGTTAGAGAGATGTCAGTGTCAGAAGAGAGGAGGGGGTATATTTGAGGGAGAAAATTGCAACGGTGAAATGGACAGACCTTGGCAACAGCTTGGACATGGCGGGGTAAGAGATAGTGAGGAATCCAGGATGATACCTAGTATGGAGATTAAAATCAATATTCAATAACTAAATATTATATTTAATAAAGTTTTATTAATAATAAACTAACATAAAAAAACTAGAGGGAAAAGGTGCTAAACTCACCCAGCCCAATCTCCGAGAGCAAAAGAAAAAGAGGGAGGAGCTGCAGAACTTATAAAACAATAATGTGACTACGCAAATGTGGAGGTGCAGGAGAGATTAAAGGGAATTTGGGGAAATACTAAGGGACACATGGGGGATGCAGTCCAAGGTTCAAAATCTCCATTTATACATTAGGTTGTGAGCCCAAAGGACCAGGAGGATAATGTTGTCCTCTCTATGCATAATGAGTTCTGTTTTAGACAAACTGAGTTTAAAATGTCTACTGAATGGACATACAGTTTAGGTTATCTGAAAGGCAGTTGGAAATGCAAGACTGGTTGTTATCAGAGAAACTGAGGAACAGTAGGCAGACTTGAGAATGATCATCTTGAAGATAAATAAATCCACAGAACTAAGAGAACATTATCCACAATAATAGCAATAAGGTCCAGATGATTAACTGTGAATAATTTAACTAGTATCAGCAATGCAAGCATCCAGGACAACTCCAAGAGACTCATGATGAAAAAGCTGTCCATCACCATAGAAGGAACTGATGGAATCTCAATGCAGATTGATAGCATTTTTCACTTTATCTCTTTTATGAGTTTCTTTTCTTGTATAAACTATATGTACCTTCTTTCATAACATGATGAACATGGAAATATGTATTACATGATAACACATGTATAACTTTATATCATACTACCTACTATTTCAAGGAAGGGGAAGGAGAAGGAAGAAGGAAGAGAAGATGGATCATAAAATGTCAGAAAACAATTTTTAAAAATTGTATTGACATGTAAAAGACAAAAACAAGTGGGACCAATTCAGAAAGGATCTAGAGAAAAAAGAAAATGTGGCAACTGGATCCATCAGGAGATTTCTTCATCAAAAATTAAGTATATTTTGTTTAATGTAAAACAAAATAAATAAATCCATGGAAGTCAATGAGATCACCAATATGAGACAGGGATGAAGGAGAAGAGAGTGGCAGGAGGCTTCTGAGTGATAGAAGATGAAGAAAAGAGAAGAGGGAGCTCATGGCAAATGGTCTCAGTTTTACCTATAAAATATGAGGCAAGGTTTTCAGCTGAGAGAATGGGAGAAAAGAGGGCCATAGGAGGTTTGAATAAGGATGAATGGTTTGGAAGAGCCACAGTGAGGACCCAGTTGAGGTAACATAACATAAATTTGCAGTGGTTCCAGTCAGAATGATTGCATGATTATTTCCACCTTTGATCTGCAGCACATGATTAGGAGCAAAGTCAATAAATGGTGTTGGGGGTGATCCAAGGCTGAGGGTTGACTGGGAATAATTGGTGATATGATAAGGAGGAGGTAAGGATTCAAGAAAGGAGGATAATGTAGAGCTGCATTGGTTCACCAGGGAGACAAGTTGGAGATAAAAGGAGTGACTAGTGTAGGAGAGATGGGCTAAGAAGGAATATAAGTAGATATATGTATATACATGTTTATGCCTGTATGTAAATATAGATACTAATTATTTATAAAAATATATTGGGGTATATCTATAAATATATGTAGATTTATATCTAGACACAAAAGTTAGGACTAGATTTATGATTTTATTGATAAAGGGAACTGCCTCCCAATAAGGAAAGTTGCTATACCCATTCTATAGATCTGAACCTTTTCTGTGAATTACATGAGAGTAAGTGAGAAACTATGGAAAATCATGCAAATATATATAAGCATATATATAACATATATGAATCTATACATGCATGTATGTAGACACATATATTCAACACTATTATTGATTTGTAGAAGTTAGACAACTGTACATATATTTGTCAAACAAATAGCCCTCTTTGGTTCTTATTGAGACAGTGTCCCTTGGTATGTTTAAAGAAATATATTTTATTGATATCTTATTTTTATTCACATACATTTCTCAATGTTTTTATCCTTGTCCCCAGTCTTTTTAACAAAGAACAAATGAGGAGAGGGAAATTCATAAAAATTAACAAATATATCCCCAAAAGTCCTATATTTCATGTAGTGGATATTCCACATTCACAGTGCCCCTTTTCTGCAAGTAATAGTGTCTTCTTACTTCTCTTCTCTGAGGCCAAACTTAAACATGATCATTTCACTACATTTGACTTTGATTATTATTGTTCAATTGTGGTTAATTGATGTTATTCAATTTTGATTGTTTTTTATTGTTCTTTCTATTTATGTTACTGTAGACATTATGTATAATGTTTTCCAGTGCTTAGCACAGTGCTTGGTATATACCAAGTACTTAGTAAATCATTTTGTCTTGATTTCCTGGTTCTGCCTATTTCATTTGGCACCCATTCATATAAGCTTTTTACATTTCTCTGTATTTATCAGTCATCATTTGTTATAGCACTATAATATTCCATTATTTTCATATACCACAATGTGTTAATCATTCCCTCATTAAGAGGCATCTCCTTTTTTTTCAATTCTTTGCTAATAGTAAAAGAGCAGCTGTAAATATTTGGGTGTATATGGGTCTTTGGTTTTATCATTGACTTCTTTGTGATCTGCCCCTCTACTCCAAGAGAAACTCTCTAACAATGCCCCACTCTGCCTGAAAGAGGCAATTCCCTAAGATTTGGGACTCTGCCCTAAGCCTGAGATGTTCACATTGGTGGGGGAGACTGAAAACTCAATACAACTTATATCTAACTGTCCCCCATTATGGTTCACATCCCTTCCAGGGATCCACCATTTTGTAGACTTTTTGTCTACATGCCCTCTTGTCATGTACTCTCTCCTGTCTCCTGTCTCCATGTCCTACCACACACCCTCAGTTTCACTTTCTACCTATTACTCCTGCAGAGATAAAGTCATTACAATGGGAGTGATGATTTATGGTGGTTTATGGTGATCCTGGCCTCTGTTCTGGGCAAGGCCTGTTGCCTGGAGGTTTATGTTCCTGGAACAAAGTGGGACATTTACAGGTCATTCAACAAGGACTAGAGTTCAGACACATTAGTGTGCCCATTTTTCCACAGCTCCTCCAACACTGATTCTTTCTACCTTTGGTCATAATCACTTTTGCCAAAGTTAATAAAAGTTAGTTAAATGAGTTAATTAATAAAAGGAGATACGCTTAACCATAGCAAGAGGGATATTCAATAGGGATAGGTATTAAGAATACTTTTGGTATTCCTAACTAAGTTGCCTAAATGATCCACTAGCTAAGCATCAGAGATTGTGCCTAGGATTCCTCAGGTTGTTTTGTATTTAGGAGTCCAGCTAGTGAATGACAACAGCATAAGTCTTTAATCTCCTGAGTCAATCACATCCCTAGAATGGTCTCCATACCATTTAAGGAAAAACTAGCTAAACTTTCCTGGGGGGCAGGGGTTAGGATATTGCTTCCTGCCCAGTTCCCTATCCCTAAAATTACATAAGGACTTGTTTAATGTTTAATATATTACCTTTATTGCTTGTTTGGTTAAGAATGAACTGCTAGGCTGCCATAGATGTTAAAAGGAAATGATAGGAGCGGCTAGTAGATAGAGAGCCAGGTCTGAAGATCAAAGGTCCTGGGTTCAAATTTGACCATAAACATTTCCTAGTTGTGTGACCCTCAGTAAGTCCCTTAATCCTAATTGATTAGCCCTTACAACTTTTCTGCCTTGGAACCGATATTTATTATTGATTCTAAAATAGAAGATAAGCGTTTGTTTTTTTTAAAGGATATGCCCTGCTTTTCTTCTCATTAAAAAAAATAGTATCTGTTAATATTCAGGTCACATTCATTTTTACTACATTGTGGCATAGCATGTAAGATGCTAAACCTTTAAATGTTTAAATATAACACCCTGTCTCTCTTGAATCTATGAGATAGGTGAGCAGACAAGTAGAAAAGGCTAAATAAAGGCCACAGTACATATGTCAATAATTCAATATATTCAGACATCATAGACACATAAAGAGATGGCAACCCCTTCATGTTTTGATATATTTTATCTTTGGAAGTTGCCATAACCAGAAAAAATGTCATCCCTGATGGCCAGCCTTATAGTGATTAAAGTTTATCCCTTAGCTTCTGATGATGAACCTCTCCAAACTTTGCTAGGCTGATCCTTTGCTGGACTTGTACTCCAAATCTTTCCAGTTTCTCAGTACCTCCCTGATCTTGTATTCTTCTCTGTGACCTTCAAGAATTCAGGATCATCCCACATTAGGATGAGGCAATAGTAGGACTCTCCCAGAAGAGCTACTTAAATATGTTATATGACTGAGTCATTACCTATTCTTGGCTAGTAGAATGACAACACACCCTATTTTGCATACTTTATTTACTTAATGTATGCATATTTACCATTTTCACATAGCTAGTTATTTCTGAAATTAGCAAAGGGGGTTGAACCTTACTAATCAAAGCATTTACATCAGTTAGATTAAATACAATTTTTATAGCCATTCTGAAAGTATCTTTTAATTAAATTCAGGCTTTATAAATGAATTTTGTTGATACCTTATCAGAATCTATTAGATCAGGGACAGCGAGGGGGTTTAGTGAATACAGAGCCAGGCCTGAAGACAAGAGGTCCTGGGTTCAAATTTGAGCTCAGATACATCTTAGCTATATGATGTTGGGCAAGTCACTTAACCTCAATTGACTCTTATCACTCTTCTGCTTTAGAGGTGATACTTAATATTGACTCTACAACAGAAGGTAAGGGTTAAAAACAAAAAAGAACCAATTAGATCATAAAAACTGGAAAGGCAGCACACATAGGATTTCCAAATTAGAGCCATAAGACTTTAAGGAACATTGGAAATTATATCAAAACCAGTTTTTACTGATGAGTATCACAAGTCTTAAACCTCTAATTTTTTTTTTCTTAATCAGGTATTGTGACTATCTAGAGGAACAGTCATTATGATACTTTCAGTTTGTGGCAATTATGTTTTCATCAGTAGGAATGAGCTCATATTGTATACACTGTTATTTCAGTATGAGCCTGTATTTTTATATTCTTCTCCATAAATTTATAGAAATCACACCCTAAGCTACTTGGTCTCTGGGCATAATCATATCTTTAGCTTCTCTTATTTCGCTGATCAATCCCATAATCACCAACCTCTCAGGCAAGAAACTCAGAATAATTTTTGATTCATTATCCTTTGTTCTCTCATGCCAATTCCATTTTGTCCTAACGGTTCTCTATTCCAGCTTCTCATCTCTCTGATTAGTTCAAATCCTGTTCATCCCACCTGTCTAATAGCTTCTTCTTCCTTATTGGACTCCCCCATTTCCAGGGCTAACCTCTTTAAATCAATCTTCACTTTCTGTTGAAATTGATTTGTATAATGTCCACAAATTCTCTGATTTTATAGAACTCTCTGGCATATTCTTTTATGTTGCTTAGGTCTAAAAAACCTTATTTGTCAAAGTCATTCACCAAGCCATTCTGGACTGTCTTATTTCTTTTATTATTATTGTAATTATTTAATAATCATAGTAATGATGCTATTATTTTGAGTAAGGATTTATATTCACATAGCACTTTAAGTTTTAAAATAGCAGTGAACTAAGTAGTTCAAATATTATGGCTGTTTTATAGTTGAGGAAACAAAGTCACATAGCTAGAATGTGTTAAGAGTCATGATTTGTGCCTTGGTCTCCTGACTCCAATGCTCTTTCTTTTGCATCTTTCATTTTCCTGTTCCTCCATTCTAATCTCCTTGTTCAGGTCAAATAGAGAAGAGAAGACTCAGAGGACATAGCAGTCATCTTCAGGTATTTGAAGGATTCTTGTGTGAGAGAAGAATTACATTTCTAATATTTGGCCCCAGAAGGCAAATTAGAAGCTGACATCTGAAAGAAGCAAATTTAGACTTGATTTAAGAAAAATTGTCCTTATAATCAGAGCAATCTCATTGTGAAATTATTGGCTTAGGAGGTACTGGGTTCCCTGTCATTTGGAGATCTTTAATATTACAGAAAGTATTCTTTTTTGGAGTTAGACTAGATAGCCATTGAATTCCCCTTCCACCTCTGAAATTATGTGATTCCATAAATTTCACTGTGTTCCTATTGTCTGATTATCTTTCACTCTTACTTCCAAGTATTCTCCTCTATTGCATTGTAGGCTAGACATTTCCTCTCTCTATTCATATCATGAATTTATTTCTATTTACTAATTAAAGAAGTTCCTGAATCTTATCTCCTTCATAAAGCCTTTTCTACTTAATTAGAAAAAAGAGGTAAATACCCATAAGTCCACCTTGTCTAAACATTTCCATAACTGCCCTTTTCTTTGCCATTTCAGAAAGTCACTCATTTTTTTGCTCATATGAAGACCTGCTGGCTCAGAGGCCAGGGTACCTATTCCCATGGGTCCTATCTCTGGGTTCATGTAGATTGGGCATAATTCTTAGCTCGACAAGGGCGATCAGGTTCTTCTCATAGACTCTCATTCGTTACATCCCTTCCCTAGAGTAAAATGAGGGAATTTTTTTCAGATCTAAGGTCTTGCCACAAGGGATTAACAGAATCCATTATGGAGTAGTAACCAATGTACAAAGCAAATGAGAAGACACTTATTTATTTCTTCCACCACATAAGAAATGTCCAAACTAAATATTAAAGTTAAATTAAAAACTCCTGGTTCTTAGTTTCCATAGAGTTTATTCATATTATTTGAAACAGAGAAAGCAGAGAGGTAGAAATTAAAGCCTATTTCTAATCTAACCACATGTCTCTCCATGTGGCTATCTCTCTCAATCACGGTCCTCCACCAACCACCACCAATCGAGGACCAAAGGAATAGAGAAAGCTCACCCTCTCGCCCCTCTTTTATCCTCTCTTTTGGCCCAGACCAGTAACCTTCAGTTCTGGTCATGTCCCTGGGACTCCTCATCTGAGACCTCTGTCTGAAGAGCCAGGGAGAAAGGGGTTCCCTTTGCATGTAAGCCAACATTGACATACTTAAAATGTTGAACACAGTAACTCATCATTCTTATTCTATTCTATTCGAAGACTGATCTATAAAGCATGACATTTTGTGATACCTTTGAGCAGATAATCCACTAATCATCTCAGTTCTAGAGAGTATGAATAACTCACTGGAAGTATTTATCTTCTGGTAAGCCAGGGAAGGGCTTGTACTCAGCCTCCTAGAAGGGCTCATCTACTACAAGAAGTTGTTTCAGAGTCACCTGCTAATGGACCATCAGGTACCCAGACCCAGAAATTCTCAACTCCTCAAATTCATCAATTATCCATCAAGGCTAGAAATATCCCTCTTAGGATCCCAAGTTGGCCATTTATGCTTAGAGAATGAAAGACAAAACAGAAGAGATAACCAGAAACTTGAAGTCTAAGCCCAGGTTTATTTAGACCAGTGAAACGCTCCCTACTGTGTGCAAGAAACCACTTTAGGCACTGAGGCTATGGAGGAAAGAGAAATTCCCTCCCTCACCTCTCATGGAAAGAGAGGAACAGTCACAATCTCAAGGTATAGATTCAGAAGGAAAGGCAGAAGGAAGCTGTGTTTCCTTTAAAAGTCTACTAAGTGGAAGACTTTTCTGGTTTAGTGGCTAATTCTCTTTGACATAGTCATCATGGGAGAGGGAGCAGGGGAAGAGATTGTTTGAGGTGGCTCACAAAACCAATAAAAAAATCTCTGGCTGTGCTGTCTTTTTTTTTTTTTTTTTTAAACCCTTGCCTTCTGTCTTAGAATCAATACTAAGTTCCAAGGCAGAAGAGCAGTAAGGTCTAGGCAACTAGGGTTAACTAACTTGCCCAGGGTGATAGAGGCAGGAAGTATCTGAGGCCACATTTGAACCCAGAACCTCCCATCTCTGGGTCTGGCTCTCAATCACTGAAACTAACTGGTCCTGTGCATGTCTTTTATCAAGAGCACCACAAAAGACCAGGGCACATGTGTCCTTGGAAAGAGTTTTGCTCCTAGTACTACATATATTTCACCAGAATGGACGCAGCTAGAGGTATACTTCCCAGGAGGGGTGGCCACTGTTGCACTTATAGATAACATTTTCTCACTTTCAAAATAATAATAATACATTTTATTGAAACTTCCCTTTGGCATGTACCCCCCAAATTCAGGCAAACTAAGCTGGGAAATTCCTTTGCTCCCAACCCAAAATATCAGACCTAGAGGATTGCCCTCCTTTGATTGTCCCATTGATTTGAGATGGACAAAGAGACATACCCCATTCATCTGTCCTCCAAATTAAGAGAACTGCCCCCACACCTTCAGGCAAGCCTCCCCCCAACCTCTTGCTCCAGAGTCCTTTCCTCACTGTTATAAAGAATATAAAAACCCCAGAACTGGTGTCCTCTGGGGAACAGCTATTCCATCCATGCTGTCCTCCCAAGGTGCAACTTTCCACCCATGCTGTTCCACCTAATTGGCAAGCTTCCACCTATGCTGCCCTCCAGGCCACATTCAACATTACCTTCCAAATTAATAAATTTCTCTTTTTATTTTAAGCTAAATTTTGGAGTCTTGCATTCTTGCAAAAGTTACCCTTCCCAAACCCCAGGGGCTCATCCTACAACATCTTGACAAGTAAAAGCATTCAAACATGTCAGAAAGGATGAACAAACAAAAATAACACTTCCCCTTAATAAAAAAGGAAGTTTGATTTATCTTAGACCTTTGATACTTTCGTATTATTTTCTAAGGATTTGTAGTAGTTCAATGTTACTTTAGTCATGTACATTTGTGGAGTTTAAAACATTTCAATGAAAAGAATCTATGCTCTTAGAGTAAGAAACTGTTTTGTTAAAAGTCTATCTTAGCTGTGTGACCCTGGGCAAGTCACTTGACCCCCATTGCCCACCCTTACCACTCTTCCACCTAGGAGCCAATACACAGAAGTTAAGGCTTTAAAAAAAAAAAAGAAAAGAAAAAAGAAAGAAAAGTCTATCTTACATGTTATAGAGTCAGTGAACAATTTAGTCGAGAGATAGAAGAAAATTATTCTCTATTTAAAAAAAAAAAAAAGGCCACCCCAGGATTTTACAGACAAAAGAGAACATTAGGAAGCTGATTGTCCACATAGATCTACAGGAAGTGGCAATATCTCTTTCAGTTTAGAACACGCAGCTAACATAGAGCAGAAGAATAATTCTCCATAATATAAATATGCAAGGGAGACGAAGTAAGCAGGAAACACTTTGAGGACTAATTAGAAGTGCAAAAGTCATATTAACTCAATTCAATGGCTTCTCTCTAATAGCAGAACAGAGGTTTTGACATCCAGGATAGAGGTACCACAGTGGACTTGGTGGGCTAGGGGGGAAGGGAGGTTAGCTTCTTTTATTCTTGCTCCAGAATAAATGTTTCCTTTGGGTTATTGCATCCCAATACCTAGAGCAGTGCACTGTACATAATATATTCTTAAGAAGTTTGTTGAATTTAATTAAAATCAAAGGAGTAGTTATTCAGCATCTATTGTAGCTTTCTTTTAAATGGTATGGAAATAAAGTGGTAATTTATTTTAATAAAGAGAGATTTTTAATTTAAAAAAAAAGGATAAATGCTTTCTAACTTCTTACCAGTTGACCCACACAGATATGAGCCAGGCACCACCATTGAGCAGCTACTTACATTGCAAGGATAGAGCCTAGGAGAAAGACTAGCTTGGCAAAGTCTAACACCCAAAATGTTCAATACTTCCTTTGTGTCTGATATCCAAATTATCTGTCTAAACCCACAAATTTCCAGGAAGTAATAGTAGTAGAGGTAGGTGTGTAAATCATCTTCTACAGTGCCTACTATGGCATTTCTGCCTATGATGCTGTGTTTAATTATTTTTGTGTTGACAATATTCTATTTTATCGGTATACTTCACATGTAGGACTCAGACACTTAATCTATCAGACACTTAACCAGACTATATAACTGTGCATCCAATATCTGCAGGACTGACCCATCAGATTCAGAATTTGACTCATGAATCATCCATCTCAGATCCACCAACAGTTGGTCTGGTCTGAGTTATTTAACTTTGAATATCCTTTCCCTGTCTGCCCCGTTCATCTTGCTCTTCCTCTTTTTCCTCCTCCTCCTTCTCCTCTTCCACCACCCTTTCATATTCTCTCCCTGATTGGATCACTGGCACCTCAAGTCAAGTTGTGAGTTTCATTCCTTCTCACTTCTGAATATCACATCTGAATTTTGTCTCACTTAGTTTCCCTCTGCTAGTTTACATCTGCTCTTGCTAGACTACATCTCTCCCTGGTGCCATTTGTAGAGGAACTTCCAACTGACCACCATTTTGCCTCCTACTAGCCATGATAAATCCAACAGTTGCCTCTGCCAAGAGAACGTCCAGTTGGTTGCCCTCTTATTTGGCCAGATTATATAATAGCTTATGGGGAGTTTAGCAAGAAAAACTTCAGATGGTGACCCTTATATTCCAAGTCTTGTAAAAAATGGTCTGATCAGTGCAGAATACTTCTACGACTTCCCTTGATGAGGACACTTCAAGTCTACTCTTTGTAAGCATGTGTTAACTACTATGTGTTAACACTATCAATCCATGTTGTTTGTTGTTGTTTCAAAGCCCCAAATCTTTTTCTCATATATAGGCTATTGATAATATAGGTCTTTCTCATTTTGCAATTTTTTTAAAGACCTAAAATGTAGAATTTTACACTGTTAAACTTCATCTTCATGGTTTGGATCCAGTATTCCAACTTGTCAAAATCATTTAGGATCTTCATTTTATCATCTGTCATCTCAGGTTAGCTATCCCTCCCAGCTCTGTTTCATGGGCAAACTTGATAAATATGTTTTCTCGGACTCCGTTCAAGCCTTTGATAGAAATGTTGAACAGGAAAGGGCCAAGGACAAAGCCCTACTCTACTTATTTCCCAAACATTTTCTAGGTCCCTCTCTAAGCTAGGGAGAAATATAGGCAGTGCTTTGCAAAAGCTAGGACAGTTCTGGTTTGAAAGCTTATTGGGGACCAAAATGCAAGTGTGTGAAACGATGTGATTTCTATTCCTTGTTATAAAATATCACACAACTGCTAGACTCAGATGATTTTTCTACAAGCCTGAAGTAGCAGCTTTAAACCACTCATTTCCTGTGACTGATTCAAGAGTGCAAGCTTCCACACAGTTTAGCTGAGCTCTGTGAAAGTATCCTCATATTTTTAGCATTTTTTTTGAAAGGTCTACTTTGGGGGCAATTCAGTAGTTCAGAGGATAGAGAGCCACGCCTTGAGACAGAAAGTCCTGGGTTCAAATTTGACCTCAGATAATTCTCAGGTGTGTGACTCTGAGCAAGTCACTTAACCCCCATTGCCTAGCTCTTATTGTTCTTTTGCCTTGGAAGCAATATACAAAATTGACTCTAAGACAGGAGGGAAGAATTGGGTTTTTTTTTTTTTCCAAGAGGTCTATTTTTTTCAAAGATGAAAATGGGAGAATCATGAACCATTTGGGAGCAACATGACTGAGCTCCTAAGTAGCCTCTGTACTCCCTATTTCAGAATTCTAAATTTTAAAATTCACAAGATAAAATGCATAGAATTACAATGGAACTCAATGACATTGGAATAAAGATGTTCTTTTTTCAGATCCAAGTTCCCAGACCCCCTGAACCCTCTGTTAAAAACCAATGCTCCATTTCCACAGCCAGGGCAAAGCTGAAAGGACAATATTGAGGAGAGGAAAACTTGACTTTTTCTCTGGGATTCTGCAATTGTGCATAGTTTCTGGACAGATACTGAGTAGACAAAATGTATCTGTATTATCTGCCTGCCTTTTGAGAAACAGCATATGGTGGCATGACTAAGTGTTAGTCATGCACATTTTGAAAAACTCTGCTATGAAGGCTGACCTTCTCAGTAATCACCGCCTGGTCCCAGAGAAGATAGCCCTGCCTCCCAGATCTCTCCCAGAAAGATATGGGCTCTGAGGGTCAAAACTCTTCATAAAGTTGTCCTCATATTAAAGACTCAGATTAACAGGTTCAACACCTTTCAAAAGAACAGTAAAATGATAACCTCATTCACTTGGGTGAAGAGATTCCGCTCGTTGGCTGTCCTAGGCAAGGTGTCCCTTAAACCTTCTAGTGATTGGACTAGGTTAGCCAGAATATTCATCCAAACCACACACTGGGACAAAGCCACCCAGTCTGCCTGACCATATGGCTAGTTTAGTGAATAAGGTAAGCACTGTTGACCCACACAATCATCAGTGAGTTAGATCGTCTAGTCATCCAGATCACATAGGACTTCTGGACTTACTCTTTGGGAAAAAGTCAACCATTTCTTGGTCAAAACTTTTTTGACACAAGATGACTCCATGGGAAGTTGTTTTGCCACACTGGCTCCTTAAAACAGGAAGTCTAACCTTAAAAGGCAAACATCATTAACCAGGATATGAGTAGGGATTCATGGATCAGTTGAGCACGTTTCTTTATTGAATCAGTTGAATCAAGGAAAACGTAATCCTATAATCTCCTATAAGTTTGTAGTTCTCTCCATTGGCATGGACAGTAGAGTGATTCCTTGGAGTAGGAATACTATGGAGAAGGGCTGTGAACCTAGAGAGAAGGCTGGTACAAACAGTGTGCCATCCATTTTGCTGTAGATGTCTCCATATTATCTACATCAAAATCCTATTTCAATACAATCAGCATCAGGTCATCTGCCCACTGGCAGGCACACACATACATATGACAATGTCAACTTGGAAAGACACAGAACCACCCAAGCAGTTACAAAAGGACAAGGAGGACAATGTTTCTCTGGACACCACACAGAGCCAAGCTCTGAGACTCAGGGAACGATGACTCCTGGGGGAAAAAAAACACCAGGAAGGGGAATTTTCCATTGAACCAAAGAACTTGGGGTTCTATTTATTCCTTAGGGAATGTAATCAAAGAGAAACAACTGACTTGGTTACACTGGAGCTTCTGGAAGAGGTTGTAGAGCCCAAGGTTAGAGTATCAAGGAAAGGTCCAAATACAATAAGAGAAACTTAGAAGACAAAAAAGTGTACTTAAGAACTTCCCTACCTCTACCACTCCTATCCAGGGTGCTCCATGGGATGCTGAATGGCCTATTGTTCAGTCTGGGACTAGGGTCAGGCTTGGAGTTTCTTGAAGGGCAAGTTTCCTTCAAGTACTTTTCAATCAGCCAAGCTAGAACTCTGCTAAAGACAGTCAAAATCTCAGTTACTTGTCTGATTACCCTCGCCTCGGGCTACTGCATCTAGGCATTTAGAGGGTGGCTAGTGCTTCCTTCCCAAGTGGATGCCAGGATCTATGCCCTTCCTCCTCTCCAAAAATCCATCTAAGTGCATGAGAAGTCGCCCAGGGCGGAGGTTCTATGCATCTTCCCAGGTTAAACTGTCTCCCTTGATTAAAGACTCTTACAACTACTTTGGTAGTTCTATGTTTTTCAGGTTGACTCATATATTGATAAGGTTTCTTTTTTCACACAGTGGTATATACCTGCATTCCTTTTCAACAAGAAAATCCCAGTGAATAGTTGATGGACCATAATCAGGTTTAGCTCAACCTTCATTTAAACCAACATTAGAATTGGATTGTTTTTAGCAAAGTGTGTACCTGGGATAGTGGTCTTGGGCTCTGGTAGCATCAGAAAGGAAACCATTGAAAAAGCATCAGAAGAATTAGACAAAAAGGCAGCAGCACTTATAGTCCCCAGAATCTAATTTAGAGGATATTGACAACTTTGTTTTATGAAACCCTCAAGTACCCACTGATCATCCTAGATAGGATTAGCAGATATAATCAAACCTTAACCTGTTTGTATTCTTAGTTCCTCTTATGGTATGTAGGCCCCTCCTGGGTATTCCAGTCTCTGGCTACATCCCTTTTTCTAACCTCTCCCAATCAATCAGTTGTCCTTCCTGTCCTGGCTTCCTTATATATAATTTTCTTATATATAATAAGACCCTGAGTTCCACAGTTCAGTGGAAATTCTCATTATTGACATCTTTTCTGAGACTGTGGTCTTAGAGTGATGACTTAGAGTGATGGCCTATGGGCAATGTCTCTCTTGTACTGATTAAAGACTTGTTCTATTATAACTACATTGGTAGTTCTATATTTTTCTAGGTTGACAACATATTTAGGCAATAAGCGTCTAAGTATCTTCTTCATTTTGGATTAAAACCATTTATTAGATTTTCAAGACTCCAAAAGAAATACATTCTTCCCAGCCCTTTTTGGGTATCCCTTGCTAGGAGTTCATCCTGCCTAACAGAATCTCTTGAAATTCAAATATGTCTTGTGAAAACTATAGCCACATTGGTGGAGGATGTCGCCAAATGCATTTGCCAAGTCAAACCAGGCCAAGACGAGCCCTTTTCTGCCATTTGCTATACCATCCTTGCCAGATTTCCCAATGGGGCTCTGCTCAACGTATCTCTCCATGCTCCATAAGTTGTTTTTTTTCTGTATCAGCTATATAAACCCTGCAGTCCTATGCCCTGGACTGTGACCTGGATAGTCATTTCATTGGCAAACAATCCTTTCATAGTTTCCCTACAATGAGAACAGCCTCCAGTTGAAAAGGTGAATGCTGTGGCTGCTCTGCTATATAACAACACTGAGTGACTCACACCAGTAGACCAGGAAAGTGGAGTTTTTTCCTTCAAAGTAGCAATTAAATGTGACTCTGAAATTTCCCCACAGGCTAGATTAGTTTTCTTTGACTATATATACAATTGATATTGGCCTTTTCTGGGCTGTGTTTGACATCCTACAATACCAACCAGACATTCCTCGTGGTGACGGTGTCTAAGAAAAGTCATGTTTTTATTCATCTTCCACTAAAGGGAGCACCTTATGAAAACGTCACTCACAGCCACACATGCTCCATGCCCCACGTCTTCCTGTCTGCCCCTTCTTACCACCATTCCCCAGAGAGACTAAAGGATTCAGATGGGCAGGACAAGACCAAATAGGATTAACACCCTTTTAGTGAGTTCTTTTCTACTGGTATATATTGGGAAGCTAAACAAAAAAAAAAAACCCTAAACACAGTCATAAAGAGTTAGACATACCTGAAATGACTGAATAACAATAATTGGTATATATTACTATATAAAGGACATCAGGAAGCATATTCCCACCACACTTCCTTGGATCATGATCCAATATATAGCTGAGGAGAGCCAATTCTACATTTGCAAGAATGCTTTATCTCTCCCATAGTTTCTGTCTTTCTTTATCTTTATGGTATTCTCCCCATACAGGACCACAGGACTGAGAGGCCTGGCTCTCTACAGTCAAGAAGACTAGAGTTCAACATGATTCATGTAACCATGGAAAAATATCCTTAATTAATTGATTAAATGAACTACAAGAAAAACAAAAAAGACTAGAGTTCAAATTTGACCCCAGATGCTTACTAACCACATGACTCAAGGCAAGTTACTTGACATCTCTGTCTCAGTTTCTTCAACTGTAAAATGGGGATAATAATGGCACCTACCTCTTTGGGTTATTATTAGGATCAAATAAGATAATATTTGTAAAGTACCTGGCACATTTCAGGCATTTTCTCTCAATTGTGTCAGATTCTTTGTGATCCCATTTGGGGTTTTCTTGGCACAGACACAGGAATATTTTGCCATTTTCTTCTCCAGCTCATTTTACAGAAGAGGAACTGAGGTGCTTTATAAGCCCTTCCTTCTTTCCTTCCTTCTTTCCATCCTTCTTCCCCTACTTCCTTTTTTCCTTCCTTCCTTTCTTCCTTCCTTCTTTCCTTCCTTCCATCATAGCCACTGAATCTTCCCAATCAGTTTCTTCTCACCCTTTCTAAATGTTTATAATCAAATTTCTCTACCACATAAGTCTTGCACATACCATTTTTCCACAACTTCCTTTTCCACAGCTAGGCTAGTTTCTACTCTACAACCAGATGGAAGGTAACTTTCTTAAATAGGCCCCCAAAGTCACAGGCAATTACATACAGGCATTCAGCCTTGGATTCTTCTGGAGGTTCCTCCTTTCCCAAATGGGTATCCAACATCTAACCTAAAAGATTCCTACCCAGACAATCTTGGTCAAATTTCAATTCTGCCACTTACTAGTGGAGAAATCTAGAACAATTCATTTCTCTAATCTGCAAGATTCCACGCTGACACCTTTTATATGGTTGTTATGAAGATCAAGTGAGATGAGGTTCTTCAAATTTAAATCTAAATCTGTTTGAAGCAGTCCAATGAAATTAATGTTGGAAATGTGCAATCCCTGAATGAGCTGGGGTTTTCAAGGAAAACTAAAGATCAAAAGGTTTCTTGGTGGATATTTGAGCTATGTTCAAGGGAAAGAAGAGAATCAAAGAGAAATAAAGGCCCCCAGCCCAGGGTGGATGGAATGATAACTGATATGGGAGAGACAGGAGAGATGGCAAAATCTTATTCTGTAACTATTTTCTCTGCCAAGAAAAGTGACCTTTGGTTTTTTTTTTAAATTTAATAAAGATATTTTATTCTACCAATTACATGCAATAATTTTCCACATAAGTTTTCTGAAGTTATGTGGCCTAAATTGTCTTCCTTCTCTCCTGCCCTTCTTTCCTCCCAGAGTTGGCAAGCAATCTGATCTGGGCTATACATGAACCATCATGCAAACCATATTTCCCTATTGTTTATTTTTGTAAGACAATAGTCATATAAAACAAACCTAAATAAAGTAAAAGATAGTATGTATGCTTTGATCTACTTTCTGACTCCAAGTACTTTCTCTGGAGGTGGATAGCATTTTTTGAACTAAGTCCTTCAGAATTGTCCTGGATCATTGTATTGCTGACAGTAGCTAAGTCTATTACATTTGATCGTTCCACAATATTCCTGTTACTATATACAATGCTCTCCTGGTTCTGCTTATTTCACTCTGCATCAGTTCACGGAGGTCTTTCCAGCTCTAAGAAAAGGACTCTTTGGCCTGAAAAGGAAAGAATTAAAAGTAACTCAGAGAGAATTGATACACAAGGTAATAAAGGAGCTAGTAAGAGAATATCTATATGGCTTTGATGAATTCTAGACATTTGGTCCAGATGAACTTCATCCTAGGCTTCTGAAGACTGTCAGATGTGATTGCAGAATCACTGTCCATGGTCTTTGAAGGATTATAGAAGACAGTGGAAGTTGAAAGAAATTTTGAAGAAAAGGAAAATTGTTGAGATTAAGTTTTGAATCCCTTAGCACCTAGTGCTATTCTGTGTTCATTTGTCTGTGTCAACTACAGTATTTCAATTTCTACACTATAGTCACCTTAAGGGCACCTACTGCCACAGTGCATTGCATTTTTATTGTTGTTCAGCCATGTCTGACCCTTTGTGACCTTTTTTGGTGTTTTCTTGGCAAAGATTCTGGAGTAGTTGGACATTTCCTTCTCTGGTTAATTTTAGAGATGAGGAAACTAAGGCAAACAGGGTTAAGTGACTTGTCCAGGGTCACACAGGTACTACGTGTCTGAGGCCAGGTTTGACTGTAGGAGGATGAGTCTTCCTAACTCCAGGCCAAACAATCTATGCTCTTGGTCACCTCGCTGCCCCATACTGCATACAGAAAATATCTAAATGTTGAATGTAATGGATAGCTTAACCTTTAACCAGCTTTAAATTCCAAGGTTTCAGATCCCTTTTCTCTCTTTCTTAAAATAAAAGTTTAAAGGTCCCTCAACTTTACCAAGAATGAATCAGTCTTCAAAGCCTTTTCAAGCTTGCCCTATAGGAAAGAAGGAAGTGATCTCAGTAAGTATTCACTAGAAAATCAGCTTTTGATGACTATGTAGCTTGAATTCCATGCAAATTTACTTCCCAATGAGGCCATAATGCCCATATGATGCCACATGAGCCCAGACTTTGGGTAGCTCAGTTCATTACACTTGGATTTTGTGAGGCACAGAATTCCCCACAATCTGCTCCTCTCTTTCCCCAGGATTCCCTCACATGGCCAGGAAAACATCTTAAGAGACATAGCCTACTATCTCAGGAACACATGAAATCCTGTGGCTTCACAGTTCTAACCTATATGGCTCCTCCTCTCTCTCCAAGCACTGTATGCAGGGGTCTGCTGATAAATGTGTTAGGATTGGATCTCTGAGGGGAAATGTAGCCATGGTACTTTTTTGAGTTCAATCTGCGTTATTGACATTTTCTCCATCACTTTCTTAACTCTAGACAATCAACAAAACAGTAAGTCAAGTCCTTTGTTTGCTGAGCCCCAAGGTGTAAATTCTCACACTAAAATTTAACAATTAATTCTCTGGATCCCATGTCAAGTTGGCTCCAATACATCCCTGACTGTATACCTCTGCAAATGTAGTAGTATTAAGGGGAATAATCTCCAAATACTCATGGTGGAAATCCTGTTTTCCCCTTCTAAAATATGTTGCTGTAGCCTGGGCACTATCTGAGGGAAGGTAGATCTGCTTGGACTCTTCCTTCCTCTGTGGCTGAACTTCATTGCCTTTCTCGCTATGCTAATGTAACCCCAAAATCTCCTAACACTGCCATAAAGACTGCTACTGCCAGAGTTAAATCTTTGCTTGAAAATTGTTTTAAAATTCCCTACTGGATTGGCTAATATGACAGTAAAGGAAAATGATAAATGTTGGAGGGGGTATGGCAAAATTAGGGCACTAATACATTGTTGGTGGAGTTGTGAACTGACACAACCATTCTGGAGGGCAATTTGGAATTATGTCCAAAGAGCCACAAAAGAATGCCTACCCTTTGATTCAGTAATAACCACTACTAGATCTATATCTCAAAGAGATTTTTTTAAATGGGAAAGGACTTGTTTGTTCAAAAACATTTATAGTTGCTCTCTTTGTGGTGGCAAAGAATTGGAAACTAAAGGGATGCCCCTCAATTGGGGAATGGCTGGACAAATTGTGGCATATGACACTATCGTACTATATAAGGAATGATGAACAGGATGGTTTCAGAAAGAGTGAAATAAGTAGAACCAGGAGAACAGTATGCACAATAACAGTAATAGTATAGTGTAATGGAGCAGAGAGGACTCAAAAGTAAGAGCCCTTCAGGGGGCCAGCAGCCTAGCTAGGTTTTCACCCAACCTCTTATCTCACCTCCCTTCTGTCTGCTTGCTAGACCCACCCTGACGCTGCTGTAATGTTCTATTTCTGCTTCTGAGAAATTTCTTGCTTAAGGAATGTATATTTTTTGAACACACCAATCCTATCCTTTGAAATGTGCACCAAGGAAAATTCCCGCCAACTTATTTTCCTATATATGTTCTGTGCTTCCTTATGAGGGGTGCGATTCTCTCTCATGTGAGGAGGACACCCCAGTTGGCTGGTTATTAAAGGTCCCTAAAACTTCTAAACCTGAGTGTTTAGCATTTTTTAGGAGGTGTCCCACTTCATAGAAGGATCAAATGTGATAGACTTTGTTACTAACAGCAATACGATGATCTGGGATTTATGAAAAAGAATGCTCTCCACTTCCAGAGAAAGAACTGTTGGAGTCAGAATGCAGATGGAAGCATATGATTTATTCCTTGTTTATTTGCACATATGTTTTAGGGGTTTAGTTTTATGAGATTATTCACTTATAAAAATGGATAATATGGAAACATGTTTTGTGTGATAATACATGTATAACCCTGATTGAATTGCCTTTCAACTGGGGGTGGGCTGGGGGGATGGAATGGGAAGAAGGAAGGAATACAATTTGGATTATATAACTTCAGAAAATTCATGTGGAAATTTAAAAAAAAAATTAATTCCCTGCCAAAGAGAGAAGATTCAGGAGAACCCTGTGCACAATAATAGCAATGTTAGAATAATGATGACAGTGAAAGAATTGGCTACTCTGATCAATACAATGATCTAAGACAATTCTAGAGGTAATGAAAAAATGATGATGAAAAAAATGTTATCTGCCTCCAGAGGGAGATCTGATGAACTCTGAGCACAAATTGAAGTATAATTTTTTCACTTTATTTTTCTTGCTTTTCCCCCCCATTATGGCTAATATGGAAATATGTTTTGCATGATTTTACATACATAATTGATAACATATTGCATGCCTTTTCCATGGGCATAAGAAAGTGGTGGGAGGAGAATTTGGAACTAAAGTTTAAAAAGAAAAGAAATGTTAAAGATAAATAATAAATTGAAATGTTAAAAGAAAAGAAAAAATATTCCCTGATGTGGGAAGAAAGTTTGCCCCAGTTTGAGAACTCTCTCCAAGGTCAGGAAAAGAACTCAACCTCCCTGGCACTATGATTCCCAGAATTCACAGTTCCGTTTCAGAACTTCGAGTAATCTCTCCTAGGAGGGGGAGAAACAAATTTGTCCCTTTATGGCACAGTCCGTCTACTGACCCACACGCTTTCTCCTTTCTGTATATCTTGGCAGGGGACTGAGAGCAAATGAGGTTAGACTAATGAGCAGAGAATGTACACACAGGAAGCTTGGGGGTGGAGGGGGAGAGGCGTACAAGGAAGGCAACAAGAATGGAGAAGTCACAACCGCTTCTCTGCATCCAGAGTGATGGTGGCTATGGCCCCGCCCCCACTGCTAGCTGCGCTGCAGATACTGGGATGCTGCCACTGATAACTATCTGGTTGGTCAGGTAATCGCGTCAAGCTGCAGGATCCTGCTCAGCTTCAGGAACACCGTGACAGCTCTGCTCTCTGCTGCCCTCTCCTGGTCCTCTAGGCCTGGACTGTTCTCTACCTGCTGCCTTTCTGCTGACTTGCCCCTCCTTTGTAGTCCTTTTCTATTCTAGAGGAAAGGTTTTCTTATTTTCGAGGGATTAGAGCTGTTTTTAGCGCTTTAAGGGAGTTCAGATTGCCAAGAGGTGACAGCAATCAAGGCATTCTGGGCATGGGAGGCAGCCCGAGCAAAGGCAGGGTGCAAGCTGGATCTCAAAAGTTCCTCTGAGGGGGCAGCCTAGAGAAAGCCCTCGGGCTTAGATTAAATCCTTCTTTTAATCGGCTTTCATTCTCCCTGAACTTCCAGGCTGGGAGTTCAGTTTCTTATTTGATAGTGAGAAAACTACTTGCAATTCTTCAACTCTCTTGATGCCGGTTGTAGCCCCTGCAAATCAGCATCCCCAGGATATTCAGTTAGCAAGATCGGAAGGTCAGAGCAGAGCTAGTAGTGACTGTTTTTGTCCTGTATCCCTGCCTATGACAAAATTGTTACTTGACTTAGAATAATGATAGCATTTAGATAGGGCTTTGACATTTACAAAGAACCTTCCCTACGATCTGCTGACAAGCATTTATTTTATTTTTTTTAAAGCCTTACCTTCTGCCTTCCTATCAATTCCAAATTGGGGTTAAGTGACTTGTCCAGGGTCACACAGCTGGGAAGTACCTGTGGTCACATTTGAACCCAGGACTGACAAGCATTTATTAAATGCCTACTATATACCAGTGCAAGACTCTGGGGGTGCAAATACAAAGGAGACATTTCCTATCTTCAAGAAGCTTTCATTCATTAGGGATGTAGACTTGAAATACACCAATGCAACTATCAATAATATGGAAGTAAGTCTTGATTGATGACACATGTTAAAACCAGTGGAAATGCGCGTTGGCTAAGGGGGGAGATGAAGGGGTGGTGGTGAAGGGGAAAGTAAAAACATGAATCATGTAACCATGGAAAATTTTTCTAAAAAAGAAAAATAAATGGAGAAGAAACTGTCAAAAAAAAAAAAAAAGAGGCTTTCATTCTCCTGGGAGCATGGAAACATATTCACAGATTTTAAAAATTACAATCTACGTCCAAATATTTAGTGATTTGATGGAGGAGCTAGCACGGGGGCTGAGTCTGGAAGGGTTTTTAGGAGGCGGAGGCAATTACGCTAGATCATTATGCTAGAATCTAGATCCTCCACCTCTGGAGAAAGGGCAGGATGGGACAGTGGGACGAGCATGGATCTGGAACCAGAGGACTCAGGTTTCAAATCCTGATGCCGCCACTTATTCCAAGATCACCTGTGTGAAATCGAGCAGGTTTCCTTAACTTTTCAAGGCTTATTTCCTCATCTATGAAATGAAGGGAGTGGAACTGGAAGACCTTCCAGGTCTCTTCTAGCTCTAATCTATCACTCTAGGTCCCAACCTTAACCTAATTAGCAAGTTAATAGCCTTCTGTCTTCACTTGGAAATCCCACAAAAATACACACATAAAATGGAATGTGTTTTTGCCATTAATCACATGCTTCCTAGAACCTACTGTACTGGTTTTTTGAATCGTCATTATGAATTATGACGATCATAACTTAGGATACCACCGTCACTACAGTTTCAGACGACCCAGCCTTTTCTCATAGATACACCTCTTATAATATCCACATGAAACTGAAAGCCAGCTTGCCTCATTTGCACTTTTTTCCCTGCATACCCCTGAGCACTTAGCAAAATCTAGTTTGGGATGAAGTTACTCAGGATAGGGACTTCTGCTTTGTTCCCACCTCATCATTCACGACAATATTTATAGCTGTCTCTGATACTGAGCCTGGTCCGAAAAATTTTCAGGTCTACAAGGTACTACTCACTACTGGATCAGTCTAAAATATACTGTCAAAAATAAACAAATAAATAAAAATAAAATGTGCTCTATCATTCAGAAGATATTTAAAGGGAAGACCTTCAGTAATAAGCAAAAGAACTAGATTTTTAATTGTAAAATAAAACCGTTCAACACAAATTGTTGTTAGAATCCCAGAGTTCTGATTCCCAAGGATCAAATAATAAGCAACTGACACCACGACCAAAAAACCAAGAGCCTTTCCAGATATCTTTTCCTATGTTTTAGCTTCTATTGAGTATGCTTTGGCAAATTAAAAAGAAAAAAGAAAAGAAACACAAAAGAACCAGTAATGAAGGAGATAAGCTATAGTCTATGAATTTGTTGGAATATTATATTGCCATAAGAAGTGACAAAAGGGGGGGGGGGCGCAGCTGGATGGTTCAGTGGATTGAGAGCCAGGCCTAGAGATGGGAAGTGCTGGGTTCAAATTGGCTTCAGACACTTCCTAGCTGTATGACTCTGGGCAAGTCACTTAACTCCCATTGAGAAGTCCTTAAAGCTCCTCTGCCTTGGAACCAATACACAGTATTGATTCTAATTTGGAAGGTAAGGGTTTAAAAAAAAAAAGACGAGAGTGACAAAAGAGACAATTTCAGAAAACCACAAAAAATGTGAACTGAGGCAAAATGAAATGATCAGGACCAGAACGATTTATACAAGAACAATCTCAAAAAAAATCACCTTTGAAGGCTTAAGTACTCTGATCAAAGCAATGACTAACCATGACTACCAGGGAGCTGTGATGAAGAACATTAGCCACATCCTGCAAGAGAGGTGATGGGCTCAACAGTGCAGAAAAAGAGTTATTTCTGAACACGGCCATTGTTTGGATTTGTTTAGCCAGGCTATATCTGTTGGCTCTTTATGCAAAAAGTGAGAGTCCCTGAAAAATTTTTATGTTTCATTATTGTTTCAGATTGTGCACATAACAGGAAGAAGCTGACTTGTATGACAGTTTTTGAATGTAAAGTTGAATCTGTTATTTATGTTTTTAAAAAAGCAAAAATGATCATATGTTCTATGCAAATGGAGAAAGCTTTTTTAGTATTTAAATTCAGAATAAAACAGTGACATTAAAAAAAAAAAGATATACACTTGATACACCACAAATTAAATACTTTCATCCTTGGGAGGATTTGTGATCTCATCAAAGTATAAATTTTTTTCACTGAAACTGATTTCAACTCATGGATGCCTGACTATAGGATAGGGTTCTTGTCTCTTTGCTCCTATAAATCCTCAACAGTGAACTGGGGGGGTTAAGGAAGGGCAGGAAACCAACAGGATGGGGGTCTTCTTCTAGTTCACTTGATAATGCGTGGATGCCAGTGGAACGCCTTGGGCTACCCATCTGTTATCCCTCATTCTTGACACATGACTGGCCCACCTTCTTTGCCAGTCATAAATCTCTTCAAGGACATCCTTTAAGCAGCTTCTCCTACAGCCAAATTAAATAGCTAGCTGAATAATGCATTTTATTAGTACCTGATAAGAGATGATATACTCTCATTTCTCTATTTGTTTAAGTGTGCTTGGTAAGTAATTGTGCTGTATTAGGTCACAACCATCAATCAAAAGCCCAGAGCTTTAAGCAACAAATGCTTAAGAAATAAACCATTGAGATCCCTGCTTTGGCAGGGTGCCAGCCTCTAGGAGACACACCCTCTCCCTAATAGCCTTTCCTTAGCAGGGGAGAGGAATCTTCCCTAGGAATCCAAATCTCAGAAGAAAATCTGAACAGGAAATCACAGTGGTGACACCAACATTACCTAAGATGGGGAATTTCCTACCTAATTGAAATTCCAGTAAGAGTGGCTTGTATCATGCCCACAGAAAATCCCACTGGTGGAGCCCCTATCCACAAAGGGATGGGGAAGTGGGGGTGGAGATCTGGAGGCCACAGATCTGGAGAGATCAACCTTGGCAGTGGTTCCATTTGAATTCTTTGCGGAATTCAAAACCTGCCAATGTAGCAACAGGCAGTACATGGAAAGACCTTCCAACTGGTTCCATGAGATTTTGTTGGCTCTCTCCTAATTTCAATGGGACAGTTGTGGAGAGGCTAAATAGTCATTCTTGATGGCAAAGAAAGCTAAAGAAGGTTAAGTCACTGTTGGAAGGATCTTGGGACATCATATAGTTGAAATCCCTCATTTTACACATGAAGAAACTGGGAAACAGGACTTAAACATTAGCTCATGCAAAGTTCCAGATTGCCAGGTGAGTTCTCTTTGCTTTAAACCATGCTGTCTTGCTAACAGTGGACCTATTCTACCCATTAGGGAAGTTCTTCCTCTCCCATCTAATAGAATTCACCTCAAGAGAAACTTTGGCTTCTTCAGAAGGAAAGGAAGCACAGACTAGTATGGAAGAGACCTCCACCTGTTAAACTCTTGCCTGTCTGGGATGGCTCAAGTGTGGTTGTGCCCAGAGGCAGAAAAAAGCCTGGCAAGGTCCTTGCCAGCATCTGAATCTCGTTGGCTACTCTTCTGATGATTTCTCCATGGATCCTGTGGACTCAGCAGGATGTCAACCATTAGAGAGACAGAGACCACTCTAAATAACCCTTCCCCATGCCACAAGGACACTTCCCCTCTGAGGGATGCCACAAGGACACTTCTCCTCTGAGGGATGCCGGATGTGGAAGGGTAATAAACAAGTCATCAGGCTAGATAGTGAAGGGTATCTGGGACAGAAGGAAGGAGACAATCTTTTCTAGGGAACAGCAACAGCTGATGTCAAAAGGCAACAGTAAAAGCCAGGAGATAGGCAGAAGACAGAGACGGAACTAGTTTTGATAAGAGAAAAGGAAGTCCTAGATGTTCTGGGGGTGAGGGCTGGGCCAGAGCAAGAGAAGTTTGTCCCAGTTCTTCCTAAGCACCAATGTCAAGTTCCAGAGTAGCAGGGTATTGATTTCCCAATAAAGTAAATGTTGATAAAATTTAAGTTTTTACTCCTCTCCGGGGTATTTATATTTTATTAAACTAAAAAGCCTCACAACCCCAAAGAATGAATCTCTAATGGTAGAATTTCAGGTCAAAAGAGGAGGTATGTGTTTGGCCAAGAAGGGTCTTCCCAGCACCTCAGAATTATTCTTTATAGACCTTGGTCTACTCCATTGATGCTTAAAGCCAGTTCCACTTAGAGGACAAGGATGAAATCTGCTAGGTCCCAAGTGGTCAAGAGGTCACAAAGAAGTAGAAATTTAGGTTTAGCATGAGTCGTAGCCATAGTCACCTTTGGAAAAACTCACATTGCCATGACATTAGGAAAAAGGAACAGATAGAAAATTAATGTTCTGGTTCAAATCTGGCTTGGGACACTTCCTAGCTGTGTGATCCTGAGCAAGTCACTTAACTCCAGTTGCCTAGCCCTTACCAATCTCCTGCCTTGGAACAGATTTTTAGTATCAATTCTAAGAAGATAAGGGTTAAAAATGTTTAATTTTCAAGTGGGGATTGATAAGAAATATTCTAGGAAGGCATGGTGAGCACTGGACCAGACAAACTGCCTCTTAATAGCTGGAGGACTTTGAAGGAGAAAGAAAGAAGCATTTAAGAGTCAGACACTCTTGACTAAATGGGGAGGATACAAAAAGGAAGAAAAGGCAGTCTCTGTTCTCAAGGAGCTCCCAGTCTAAGGGAGAAGCCTATATGTGTGCAAGAGAGCTGTCTAGGGGTGCCAGGGGCCAGGTGACTTGTGGGAAGCCAATAAGACAATAGATAAAAATCTGAGACTCCTCTTTTGACCCCTTTTGTGATCCTTTTGATTTCTTCTTGAAAAGTATTGTGGCCTTACTGAAAAGCTTTAAGTTCCTATCAAACCTGAATTTAAAGAGTTAACACTGTTAACACAGCAAGGAATGCTGCTGCCTGTTATAGCTAAGGCCAAGATACTCCCCAACTTGGCTTTCTGATAAGAGCCTAGTCAAAATTCAGCCTTGGCCTTGGTCTATTCTGAAGCCAATATTTTATGTTTTGATGTGACATAATTTGTAACTTCTGTGCATCTGCAAAGTTTTTTTGGGGGGGTTCTTTTGTGTGAAATGAGTCTTGAAATATATATAATAAACTCCATGCTCCTGGAGCCAGAGCTAGAAGCATGAAGTAAAAGACATTTCCCTTGTCCTGGCCTTATTTCCTTATCAACTAAACTGTCATCAGATTATCAGAGATGATAAAGAGATCTCCACAGTGACTTGCCCAAGGTCACATAGTCTACTTTGTCTAAAGTATAATTTGAACCTAGAGGACTAGTGTAAAGAGTGATGCAGGGCTGACCTTTTGAGGGAAGCTCCAGCCATCAGTGCTCTCCTGAGGGCACAGTGTGTCCACAGTGGACAGAGCATGAGATTAAGATGAAAAGGACGTGGTTCAAGTCCCTCCTGCTTCCAGCACCTTCCAGCTATGTAGTTGAGAACTCATTACTTCATACTCATGCATATACACATCCTAAGCCTCAGTTTCCCAATCAGTAAAACAGAGAGAAGAGTTATTGTAATGAATGTATTTTATAGACTCCACAGAGCTAAAGAAACCAAAAGTGGTCTTTGGAGAGGAGGGAATTAGCCGGACGAGAGTCAAACATCATAGATGAAACACAGCAAAGGCAGGGGGCAATGCTAAGGGAGGGTTAGGGATGGAGGACATTGGGTAGTAGGGCACCAAAAGGAGGTGGAAGCTGGAGGACAATGCCAGCAACAGAGCATCCATGGGGAGGGTCAAGCCTCAGCCTCTCTTCTTGCTGGACCTCCACAGTCATCATCATCATCATCATCATCATCATCATCATCATTAGAATTTATACAGCACTTTAAGGTCTGCAGAGTGCTTTATAAATATTTGATGCTCACAATAATTCTGTTAGGTAGATAATGTCATTCTCTCCATTTTCTAGATGAAGAAACTGAGACCATCCAGAACCCCCGAGAGAGAAGGTGTTTCACTAGAGGGAAAAGGATGTCTTGATTCTCTGCTAAGTTCCTAATACTTCATAGATAATGAGATGTTTAGATATTTTCCTCTGTGTTAGGAAAGATGAGACTGACTGGGCCAAAGGGTGTTTGGGGCATCAGGGAGTAGGTGAAATGGGGAAAAGGGCAGAGGCAAGATTGATGAATGGAAAAATTCTGAATGACATGATTCACTCTACACAACAGGAACTTCATTTAACAAAATGTTGGTAGATTGTCTAAAGATGGACACTTTTTCCTGATTCATGGCCTAAGAATCCTGGGACAGAAGAGTCCTTTGCTTTTCCTAGGATGCTGTTTATGATGCTTAAAAGAGAATGAACCCAGGCTTGACCAGTGACTGACCTATTAAAGTGTTCTCTTAATAGTTTAGAGTCCAGACCTGAGTGTATATTATTAATATAATAGCTGGCTTTTATAGTTTCCTGTTTGCAAATGTGTTCTTTTATGCAAAGTCAGCCTCATCTTAGCCCCTGCATTTCCTTCATCTCCACTGACAGGCATCAGACCATGGATGTCCAATTTTAAATTGCTCAACTTCTGGCCCTAATATTTTGCCTCTGGCTGCAAGGTGTCACAGGAGAGGGACTGGCCCATCTTGCAGACAATAATTGGGTCAGGTCTAGGAAGGAAGGTGTGACTCAGGTCTGAGAAAGGAGAACCACAGCTTCCTGCTAGCAAATAACCATTGGATGACTGTCTAGATTCTAGCTCACCTTCCTTCCTGTGGAGGCCTCCCAAGAGCTGGTTTACAAGTCAGGTTTAGAGAAGAGCAACTAAAGAAAAAAATTGTATTAGGTTTTGGGACTGAAACCCTTCCAGGGCAAATTGGAATCCTTTGACTCATGAGGGATTTGCTTCTGGGGGAGGTGAAGGACAAATGCAGCTCGCTGCCATTTGAGGTAAACAAGCAGAGAATCTTTTCTGGTGAACAAAATTCAGGAAAGCTTCCTCCTCCTCATGGTGGTCCCAGGCAGTTAGGTGGCACACTGGAGAGACCCTGCACCTGGAGTCAGGAAGGCCCAAGTTCAAATCCAGTTTTAGACATCTACAATTGTGTGACCCTGGGCAAGTCCACTTAACCCTGAGTGCCTCAGTTTCCTCATCTGTAAAATGATCTGGAGAAGGAAATGGCAAACTGCTGTGTTGTGGGGTTCAGAGGTGAACCCTTGGGGCTCGTGAAGGGTACCTTTTGCAGACATGTATTTATTTGGAAGGTAATGTTGAATGTGGCCAGGAGGGCAGCATAGGTGGTCCTAGGGGGACCAGCATGGGTGAAAGCTGCTCCTGGGGAGGACAGCATGGTTGGACTAGCTGTCCCCCAGAGGACATCAATTCTGAGGGTTTTATACTCTTTACAACAGTGAAGCCCTGGCTCTAAGGAGTGGGGGAGGTTTGCCCTAAGGCATGGGGGTGGTTCTTCTGGAGGACTGATGGTGTGTCTCTTTGTCCATCTCAAATCAATGGGACAGTCCCAGGAGGGTAATCCTCAAAGTCAGATGTTTAGGGTGGGGAGTCCTGAGGGTGTAAGGGAGCAAAGGAATTTCCCTGCTTAGTTTTGCCTGAGTTTGGCGGGGGCACAATGCCCATGCCATCTCCAATATCTTTGCCAAGAAAACACCAAAAAGGGACACAAAGATTCAACTAAACTAAATGACTAAACAGCGCTGGTCTCCGAGGGAGAGATGGGATGCCTCTTTACTTTCTGTGGTTTTTGGGGAGGTTTCTGGGGATTCCATTTGACCCAACAGTTATCTGAGTCTCTGTTCTACCTTACCTGTTTGACCTTGGTCAAACAAATATCTAGTAGGTACTTTCTATGTTCCAGGCACTGTGCTAGGAGAGACAAAAAGGAAAAGAATTCCTGACCTCCAGGAGCTTACCTTCCAATATATGTAGATCCAGATGTAACCCCTCTGCTGGTCTGGGCTAGTCCACCATGGGAGGCACCCTTAAGGGTTTCTGGAGGACATCCAGACTTGCCTAAAATGGAAGTCTTTTCATCCCCTCCTTGGCCAACTCTTAACTCCATGGATTCCATGAACTAAACCTGTGAGAGGGGAAGGAAAGTCCTTCCTTTGCTTTCTTTCTTTTGTTGTGGGAGGCAGAGTGAAGGTGGAAAACTGCCTCTCTGAGGGATAGGAGAGTGGGGTTTAGATACAGGCACAGAAGAAGCACAGGTGGCTATGCCATACACCAGGACAGAAAACTGGGGGGAAGGGGGAGCCCCGAGATTTGAAATGTTGTTTATCAATGAGATAAGCAAATCTCAAACATATGGAACGTGTGTGCCTTTTTTTTCTTTCTTTGCTTATCAATGTTTACCAGAGGTGCGCTCTGGCAGCATCTCTGGCCATATCTTCCTTAGGTCAGAAGCTCCAGAAGTCCTTCATGTGTCGCTTAGAATTTTTTTTTTTAACCCTTACCTCCTGTCTTGGAGTCAATACTGTGTATTGGCACCAAGGCAGAAGAGTGGTAAAGGCTAGGCAATGGGGGTCAAGTGACTTGCCCAGGGTCACACAGCTGAGAAGTGTCCCCTCCAGTCTCTAGGTCTGGTTCTTAATCCACTGAGCTACCCAACTGCCTCCTATCCCTTAGAATTTCTAGGTTTCCCACATACCACTACATTTCTACTCCTGGCTCCAGGAATTTCTCTTTAGTTTCAGGTTCCAAATCTCCATGAGATTAGGTGATTGAGCCAAGGTCACTTTGGATTGCAGGAATTGGGGTGGATCACCAAGACAGACCAACACCACCTCCTGAAAAGCCAAAGTGACCAGGACTCGAGCCTGAGGAGTCTGGGACTGGAAAACAGGACTGAGATAGAGAGACTGAACTAAACTGTGAACCCAATCTCCTAATCCCCAGAGATTGAGGTGTAAGGGGGTGATGGTGAGGGATTACATCTCCCCTGTGTGTGTGTGTGGAAAGGCAGTACATTTCCATATTAGTAATTATACTGGTCAATGTGGAATCTAGAAGCCCCCAAACTAGTAAAATTCAATGACCCCCAGTTGAGTTAGTTTAAAGGCGAAAAAGCCCAAGTTTGACTTTGTCATAGGAGAGTCTCTCCCTGAGGGGAAAATCCAACCTCTGAGTCTCAGACTAACAATAGACCTTAAAGTAGTTTAGGTGGGGAGGGCTAATCCGTCAGGTGTTAAGTATCTCTTTGGTCCCAATGGTCTCTCCCCCCCCCCCCTTAGGGCAAAGTCCTTTACCTAGATAGCCCAGTTCTTTTCCCTTTTGTGTCCATTGTAAAGCCCCTCACAATTATTCCTGTCTGGGACTCCCCATTTTCCTTTGTTACCATTGTAAAGCCAATCAACTATCCCACTCATCCTCAGTTTCCATGTTCCCCTCAAAAGGTATTTAAACTTCCAACTTTCTTTTTTAAACCCTTACCTTCTGCCTGGGAGTCTATACTGTGTAGTGGCTCCCAGGCAGAAGAGTGGTAAGGGCTAGGCAATGGGGGTTAAGTGACTTGCCCAGGGTCACACAGCTGGGAAGTGGCTGAGGTCAGACTTGAACCCAGGACCTCCCATCTCTAGGCCTGGCTCTCAATCCACTGAGCTACCCAGCTGCCCCCTAAACTTCCCACTTTAATGGCTTCTTGGAGTTGTCAATTTAGTGTGCTTGGTTCTCCCAGGGTTCAGTGGCCAGAGCAACCAAGAGTCCTGAATTTCAGGGCTCCGGATGTAGTGCACAGCTCTGTGTGGAGGTCTAATTTGGCACTGAATCTCTTTCTTTAATTAAAGAGTGGTTTTTCTGACTATTTAATAGTTCTGTTGTTTTTTTCCAGTCGGCATACTGTGGGCGTGGAATCTAGAGACCCCAAACTTGTGGCTTAGTGAGATCTGATGAACCCCAAGTTTTAGAAATAGCTTATAGGTTGGAGACCCCCAAAGCTTGTATCTGTTCCCTGTTCCCCTGAGAATTCACCATGAAAGGAATCCCAGACTAGTGGTTGTAGGCTGAACAATGGACCCCAGGGTAAATGCTAAATGCCCTTTCCTCTTGGATGGTCTTCCCCACTGAATCAAAGACCCTTTCCCAGGAAGGGACACCTGGGCAGGGACCATCCTTTAGCATCCATTATTAGTAGCCCCTTCCCTTACACCCTAGCCTCTGGCTAGGATTCCTTTCCCAAGCTTGATTGTAAATCCCATCCTTACCAGTATAAAGTCAATCATCTTTCCCAGCCCCTGGATCTTCCCAAGTGGTATATAAATCCCCCAATTTCCTTTGCTCCTTGGAGTCATCATATAGCGAGGTGTCACTCCCAGGGGGTCAGGGATTAGAGAGAAGCAGTGTTCACTCTGCATAAGACCCAGCTCTGCATAAGAGGTGTAATCAGCCCTGTTCCCCCTTTCCCTTGATTAAAGAGTGGCTTTATGACTATTTAAGAGTTCTGTTTTTTCTAAGTTAACAATACCTTTTCTTTTTTCTTTTTTAATTTTAATTTTGAATGTTTTCCCATAGTTACATGTTTCCTGTTCTTTCCCTCTACCCTAACCCCTCCCATTGGCCCCCCCTTAGCCAACGCACAATTCCACTGGGTTTTACATGTATCAAGACCTAATTCCATATTACTGATAGTTGGACTAGAGTTATCGTTTAGTGTCTACATCCCCAATAATATCCCCATCAGCCCATGTGTTCAAGCAGTTGTTTTTCTTCTGTGTTTCTCCTCCCACAGTTCTTCCTCTGAATGTGGCTAGTTTTCTTTCTCACAAGTTCCTCAGCCTTGCTCTGGATCCTTGCATTGCTACTAGTAGAGAAGTCTGTTATGTTCGATTGTACCACAGTGTATCAGTCTCTGTGTACAATGTTCTCCTGGATCTGCTCCTTTAACTCTTCCAGGCATCATTCTTTTTAAATAAATATTTTCTTCCAAAAGCTAATCCAGCTGTTAGTGACTAGTGGCACTAAGGAGGATTACAATAGAAATTTTTTTCCCTTTTGAGAGAACATATTGGAAAGCGCTGGAGCTATGCACAGAGAGCCTAGACCCTGGCTCCTCTGAAGAGTATTAGGGAACCCTTGGGGAAGGGGTGATGTCTAAGCAACTTGGACTTCCAGGCAATGAGGAACCAACTATGGTAGTCTGCATTGCCCTGAATAAATACAAAATTGATACAAAGTAGTTAAGAAGGGAGTCACTTATTCTCTGTGTGCCTCATTTTTCTCATGAGTGGATTGAAGTATATAGAAGTCTATAGATATAGACAGACAGATAAGACAGACATAGACAGACAAACAGAAAGAGATAAGACAGACATTGATAGACATAGATAGAGATAGATGGATAGCAAACAGCCAAATAGACAGATAGATATAGACAGACAGACACAAATAGATGGACAGATAATAGTGTTAACTGGAAAAAAAAAAACACGAAACTATTAAATAGTCAGAAAAACCACTCTTTAATTAAGGAAAGGGGTTCAGTGCTTTCCTCAAGGCCTCCACACAGAGCTGTGGCAGAGTCCTAAAACCCTGCTTGCTCTGGTCACTCACCCCTGGGAGAACCAACTGCGCTAGATTGACAACTCTGAGGAACAAAAGAATTTGGGGGACCTATATACTGTTTGAGGAATCCAGGGGCAGGGAAAGATGATTGACATTACCATAACTACAAGGAAATGGGAGTGTTCAAACTATACTGACAGGATACAATCAAGCTTGGGAAAGGAATCAGAAGCAGAGACTAGGGTGTAAGGCAGTGACGGGCAACTTCTTGAGCTTGATGTGTCAAAATTCGCCAAAAAACCGAGCATAACTGGGGTGGTATGTCACTTCAAGAAAAAAACCATAATTTTGTGATATTTATAGTTTAAATAACAAAAATGTATAATGTTAATATATACCTGTATTTAATAAACCAAAATAGATAAATTAACATAGGTAGAATTGTCATCTATAGTGCACAGAGTGTCTATACTACACTACAGCAAATGTTTCATCCTCAGCATGCAGCCCCATACTTCTCTGTATGCAGCCACGTGTCAGCGAAAATGGCTACGCGTGTCAGTGCTGACACGCGTAAAAGGTTTGCCATCACCAGTGTAAGGGAAGGGGCTACTTACAATGGATACTAAAAGAATGGTCCCTGCCCAGGTGTGGGTCTTCTTGGAAAGGGTCTCTGATACAATGGGGGAGACTACTAAGACAAAAAGGGCACTTAGCATTTGCTTAGCCCCACCTAACTGGGGTTGTCATTTACCTTGGTCCATTATTCAATCTGAAACTGCTTAGCCTGAGATTCCCTTCAGGGTGGATTCTCACGGGAACAGGGAACAAGGACAAGCTTTGGGGTCTCCAGTTTACAAACTAATCCTAAATCTTGGGGTTCACCAGATCTTACTAGACTATACATTTGGGGGTTCCTCTGAGGTCTCTCAGCTCTAGAACTATGGCATAGATATATAGTAATTCCTAGAGATAAAACTAGAAAAGGTGGTACCAGTTTTTGTAGGGTCTTGAAGGCTAGGCCAGGGAGTTTGAACTTGACTTAGGATGTAGTAAGTTAAAAGTCACCTCTTGGGAGACAGTATGATGCAGTAAAAAAATAGCCTCAAGAAGTGGGGTTCTTAGGTTTGTGATAATGAAATTAAATCTGCCCTGCCCACCCTTAATCTAATCACTAAAGATGAGAACATCCCCACTTAATTCACAAGTTGGGAGGTCCATGACCCACGTGTGCTAGAGTGAGTGACAAATCAAAATTTACTGACTGCCTCCTGGGAAGTCCTAAGAAAAGCGTCTGTTGTGATTGGACATGTAAACTAGGAGGAAGGCACAGGAAGTGATGCAAAAGAAGCCCCTTTAAAAGAGAGTTCAGTGAGTTCAGCTTTTGTCTTGTTTTTTGTGACTTGGACCTGGAGGAGCACTGAGACCTTGGTGAGACTGTTCTTTAATCTTTCCCTTAGAACTACATGTGGTGATTGAAGAAGACTGACTACCTTAGCCTCTGGAGGGGCCCTTGATTTGGAGAAGCCCTTGTGACTAAACCCCTTGTTAATTGACTTTTAAGCTCTCTGTAAAACCCAGACTTGAATACAAATCTAGTTCAATAAGTAAGATCACTTACTCTACCCTCTTTTCATCTCTCTACTTCTACTCTCTCCTATATATATATATATATATATTTTTTTTTTTAAACCCTTGTACTTCAGTGTATTGTCTCATAGGTGGAAGATTGGTAAGGGTGGGCAATGGGGGTCAAGTGACTTGCCCAGGGTCACACAGCTGGGAAGTGGCTGAGGCCGGGTTTGAACCTAGGACCTCCTGTCTCTAGGCCTGACTCTCACTCCACTGAGCTACCCAGCTGCCCCTACTCTCTCCTATATTTTTGTAAATAAATCACTAAAATCATTTTAGGAATTGGTATTCAGTTCCTTGGTGAACACACCTTTAAATATTAATATATCCAATCAAAAAAACCCTTTTCCCTCTTACAGGTTCAAATCCCATCTTTAAAATCCCTACTATATCTGTGACTTTAGGCAAATCATTTAAACTTCCTTACCTGTAAAATGAGGGGCCATGGATATCCCTTTCAGCTCTGGATCTATGATCCTATCTTTTCTCCTCCCCACAAGACTTTGCACAATGCTGCCTCACTTAAATCCAACTCACAGACAAGTGAAGACATCACTTTAGTGATGCCATTGGTTCTGTCCAAAAAAACAAACTCTTCTGCTTCAACACAGTCTTGCACATGGTGGCATTGTGTGATAGCAACCAAAAGCCTACAGAGAAATTACATTCTGTTTTCTCCAGGCAGCTTCAAAGGCATATAAGTCTCCTATTACAATCCATGGAGTGCTTCTAACAATCTATAGATGATCAACAAATCTTACATGTAATGTGAGTTACTCCTTATTCCTTGCAGCCAGACTTTCATCAGCAATTCTGCTGAATGTCTCAGTTTCATTAACTTGATCTATGGTTGCCTTGGTAAGAAAAATTCTCATCCAGGGGTCCATGAGGAATATTAGTTAATTCTATAGAGTCTTTGATGGATAAGTAGCATTACGTGAAGCACTCGGGGAAAACTCTTAGCAGCATTTTGCCTTTGGAATGGTCTCCAAGTCTCAGCACCAGTGCCATTTCCAGGTTTCCCAGAGGGCAAGATAAAAAGAGCCCTCCAACATTGCTTTTATTTTTGAATGTGGGTAGGAGATTGTTCACTCTTTGAGGGGAGGTACTATCTCATTTTTGCTGATTGCATCCCTAGATCTCAACATATTATATGTACTTAATAAATGTATGTTTCTGAATTGAATTTATATACTTGAATTCTGCTTTCAGAATTTACATTCCGGACAACCCAAAAACTGGCTCAGAGTAGACTAGGTCAGCTCATCTTTTAATCACCTGGGAAAGGAATTTTATTCAATTCAACTTTTAATAATAACTCACATGGATATAATATTTTAAGTTTGCAGGTTCTCATGAAAACTCTGTGAGATGAGGTAGAGGAAGTATTATTATCACCATCTTACAGAAAGAAAAAACTGAAGCTCCAAGAAATAAAGGGATTTGCTCATGCAGCTGGTGTCTGAGGTGGGTCTACCACTCTTGCCACATATAGTGTGGTATACACCGCTCAGAGAATTACCTACTTCAGTCCAAGATTGATTGAAAACAAGCCTCAAAGCCAGGAAGACCTAGACTCGAGTCCCATCTCTGCAATATACTGGACAACACTGAACTTTCCAATACTCTAAGCAACTCTCAGCTATAAGTTGCAGAGATGTCAACCTCTAATGGCTGGGGGAGTTTGTTTCCCATATAGTGAAATCATAGACTCAATAATGATGATTTCCTGCCCCTACTACATCCAAAACACTGGAGATAAAAGAGCAAATATAAGACATCTTGGCTAGGCAGTAGAAGCAGGAGAATACTGAATGAAATTTTCCTTTCATTATTATAGGGAAACTGACTACAGCTCAGTCAAAGATGGAATCATCTTGAAAATAACTGGAATCTCCCAGCAACTGGGTGGTTCAGTGGATAGAATACCAGGCCTAGAGATGGGAGGTCCTGGGTTCAAATCTGGCCTCAGACACTTCCTAGCAGTGTGACTCTGTGAAAGTTACTAAACCCCAATTTCCTACTAAGCTCTTACTGTCTTACTGGCTTACTGGTATCAATTCTAAGACCTAAGGTAGGAGTTTAAAAAAAAACTGGAATATTAAACTATGATACCTGGGCTGGGGGTGGGGGGTGGAAGAATCCTGTAGATTTTGCAAATAAATGAACTAATTACAGCAAGAGGTTTAGGATGCTTCCAAATCAACTGAAGTGAATAACCTTTGAAAGAAAGCTATTAGTAATGCAAATACTCTGTCTTCTGTTCTCATAAACAAAATAATGAACCCTGGAGAAGGGGCCTGAATAGTGTTGCTAATTCAGACAACTTCATTTTCATGACTTTGGAAGGCCAAAAAAGGAAGCAGCATCAGCTCCTATTTGGGCTGCAGGGATTCCTTTATTCTGCTTAGTTTTGGTGAGGGCCCATCTCGATTAGGAAATGGTTTTCATTGTCCTGAAAGGAATCTTTCATTTTGGAAAGGAAGGTGGGAGTACCTCTAGCTCCCAACAGCAAAGCCAATTTCTCTAAAATGCATGTGCTTTCAAATGAAAATAACTGCATTAAGTTGCATAGCTTTCCTGTGTGAAACCCTTTACCTTGGGGTCTGATGGATAATGCATGGACCCTACCTTGCTGATGGTGGAAAGGATGAAGGCTAAAATGTACAAAGCACTTAGCATAGTCCCAGACTTGCTGATTTGATCTGCATTTAAGAAAAATTCCTCCTGCAGCTGTGTGAAGGATGGATTGGAGTGGGGAGTGATGGGAAGCTGGGAGACCAATTTGGAGGCTCCTGCCACAGAATGAATGAGAGGCGATGAGGTCCTGTGTGTATGGAGAGAAGAGGATGTGAGCCAGATAGGTCCAGGAGTCAGGAATGAGGAGATCTGGCAACTGGGTGAGCCTGGAGGTTTCCAAGATGACACTGAGCTTGCAGGGCTGGGTGACAGAAGGATGGAGATGTCCTTGGTAATAATGGGGAAGTTTGGAAAGAGTCGTTGCTCTTCACTGGTGAAGAAAAGTTTTCCACACCAGGCATTCTCTCCACCAGTGAGATCATAGGCCTGGATCAAAAACCTGCTGAGGGCTGCCTGCCCATTTCTAGCCCTCTACAGGGCCTAATCTGGAACTTGCCCTGCCAGCAGTCCTTGGTCTGCAGCTGGGGCACCAGGCACTCCTTTGGATATTTATGTGCAATTCCAGCACACGCGAACTAAGAGATCCCAGCATCCCTGGGACAACCAGACCACACTCAGGAGATGGGAGGAAACAAGGCAGGGTCCTTCGATGGGAGGAAACAAGGCAGGGTCCTTCGTGCTGCTTCTTTCGGATCAGAGTTCCACTTGGGCTACTTCTGAGTCTGGGAGTCGAGGGGCCCGAGTTCTAGTACCTACCGGGCTACCTTCTACCTTTGGACAACCTTATTGAGCCTCAGTGTCCCCCTCCCTGTCTAATGAGGATGTGGGACGATATGATTCATAAGATCTCTTCTGGCTCCAAAATGCTTTCTCTGGCTTTCTGAACAGCAACCACAGTTTGTGGACAAGGACTCGATGGCTTCTTCCCAGCCCTCCCTGCGGGGCTTGATCCTGGGCGAATTAGACCTTCTATAGCTTTCCTGCCCAGCTCAATTCCCCTTCTGGTCCTCCTTGACCCGCTGTCACCCTGGGCCCACACTGAAGAAATGAGGTGATGTCAGAAAGAAATAAGGAGAATGCAGCTACCTTCTTAGGTGATTCAACAGAGAGAACATTGGATTGGGAGTCAATAAAATCTGGTTCAAATCCCACCTCAGACACTTACTAGCTCTATGACCCTGGGCAAGTGCCTTCATCTCTTTAGGACTATTTCCCCATTGATAAAATAAGGGTACTAACAAACTCTACCTCAAAGTATTGGAGTCAGGATCAAGCAAGATAACAGATGTAAAATGCTTTGCAGACCTTTAAAGAGTTAAAGTCTTAGATATGGGAGACTCATGGTAAATGCTAGCTCTATTATTATTGTCATTTATATACTGTCCTTAATCCAGAGGAGCACAGGGACTTTCCCAAACAGTATTCAATTATTCAGTCAATATCCATTTATTTAATATTTATTACACACGAGGCACTGTGCCAGGAGGCAGCTAGGGGAATCAATGGATAGAGAGCTGGGCCTGGAGTCAGGAAGACCTGAGTTAATATGACCTCAGATACTTAATAGCTGTGTGACCCTGGGCAAGTCACTTAACCCTGTTTGCCTCCATTTCCCCATCTGTATAATGAACTGGAGAAAAAAATGGCAAACCTCTCCAGTACTTTTGCCAAGAAAAGCTCATAGACAGTATTTGGTCCATGAGGAAAAGTTGGACATGACTCAGTGATGATAACAACAAAAATGAAAGAGTCCTTGCCTCAAGGAGACTCTCTTTTACTGAGAGAGACAACCTGTACCAGGTTCAAGAATTTTTTTGGGAGGGTGGGAGGATGGGTTGTTACTTTGATTATCAAAATATATACAAGGTGATTTGGATTGGAAGGCATTAGCAGTAGGTGAATCTGGAAAGGCTTCATGAAGAAGACTGGATTTGAATCTTGAAGACAACAAAGATTCTAAGAATCAGAGGTAAGGAGAGAGACATTTGTAATGGGTAAAAGGGGGGTTTGGGTCAAATATGTTAAAGATTGGTCACCAGGGGAAAAATCCCCAATGAAGGAATAACCTCAAGTCAAAATTAACTTTTATGGAAATTTATTTACAATTGAGAACAGTAAGAAGAAATAAGGAAATAAGAATCTAACACAGTAGGTAAATGACTACCATCCCCTAGTTAATCCAGGTAGATCTAATTAACCCAAGCCGAGAGTCAGAGAGCCAGAGAGCCAGAGAGCCAGAGAGCCAGAGGGCCGGGGGCTGGTTGGGGGGTGCGGGGGGCCAGAGGCGAATGAAGATAAAGCTTCAGTCACAGAGTCTCCATTAAAGGGAATTTCCTTAAGAGAAGTTCAGGAAGATTCAGTCTTTAAACTCACCACGTGGAATTCCAAAGGAAGATTTAAGAACAGTCTCACCAAGGTTTCAAGGATCCCAGCCAGCACTCCTCCACGAACCAGAAGAGCTCTTCCACCAGAAGACCTCCTGACTCACTCAACTCTCTCTTTTTAAAGGGGTCATTTATGCATCACTTCCTGTGCCTCCCTCCTAGTCTGTGTGTCCAATCACAACAGACGCTTCTCTTAGGACGTCTGGGGGCCGTCGATTCTGATTCATCACCCACTCTAGCACACGTGGATTACAGTCCTCCCAAAATTGGAGATGTTCTCACCTTTGGTGATTAAATCTAAAGATGGGCAGTGTAGTCTTAATCTAATTACCACACATTCTAGGACAAAAGCTTGGAAATGGGAAAAGGAATGTCAGTGAACAAACTGAGGCCCTCAGGCCAAATCCAATCCACTGACTGATTTTTATACAACTCACTAGCTAAGTATGGAACAAACCATGGATGAAGAACAGGTAGACCTCAATATGGACCTAGTAGGGAGAAGGGTGGTAGGGAGAGAGGGAGGAGAAAAGGAGAAAAGGAGAGAGGGAGGAGGAAAGTAGGGAGGGAGAGAAGAAAGGAAGGGAGAGAGGGAGGAGGAAAGAAGGGAGGGAAGAAGGGAGGAAGGAAGGGAGGGAGGGAGGAACCAAGGACTGAAAGGATTTTTAAAAGTGCTTACAATGTGTCAGGTGCTGTGCTCAACACTGGAGATACAAATACAAACAAAAAGGGAAACAGTGGAGGCCAGGAATATGTAAGAAGATATCAGAACCTCTCATGCCCACAAAGCTGGGTTGTGAAGGGTTTTAAATGACCAAGAAGTTTGAATTTGGTCCTAGAAGCATAATGGAGCTTATGACATTCCCACAAAAATAGCTTTGGCAGGCAGTAACTTGTAAAATCATACATTAGAGAATCAACAATCTTTTCTGATCTGTTCCTTTGTAACTAAAGAGTAGGATTTATTTTTTTCTTTTTACTGTTGAATGTTTCTTCTCATTTCAAAGCATTATTTGTGTGGACAGGAGATTACTTAGTATGACCAATTGTTTTGTTAAAGATATAAATAACAGAAACTGTCATATAAGTTACAGTCCAATACAGCTTTGTCTTGTTCGAGCCATTCAGAAAATTGAGTTACATAGTCATATGACAGGTTATTTCCTAAGACCATATCAATCAATCAACAAGTATACTATGCCATTCAATAAGCATTTATTAACTGACTACTGTATGCCTACCAGTGCTGGGAACATGGAGAAAAGCCAAATATAGCCTCTACTCTCAAGGTGCTCACAGTGTAATGGGGGGAGACCCCATACAAACAACCAGGTCCATCCAAGTTACCACCAGGATAAAATGGATGTCAACAACAGAGGGAAGATGCTAGAATTAAGAGGCACAAGGAGACTTCTCCTAGAACGTGGGATCTTAGCTGAGGCTGGAAGGAAGCCAGGAGGCAATGGTGAGAAGGGAGAATATTCCAGGCCAGTGAAAATGCCCAGAATCTGGAAAGGAACAGCAAAAAGACTGGCATCACTGGATCTCAGAGTGTGTGGATGGAAGAAAAGTAAAAGACTAGAAAGGGAAGAGAGGGATCAAAATCCCATGACTGTGCCTGCCCACAATGAGGGATTTTACAGTGAGGGGGAAGAAGAATTTATTAAGAGCCTACTATGTGCCAGGAGCTGGCCTGAGCACCTTACAGGTATTGTTTCATTTGATTTTCACAACGACCCTAGGAGGTAGGTACTATGGTGCCCTTTTTACAGTTGGGGAAACTGAGGCAAGAAGAGGTTAAGTGACTTGCCCAGAGACACATGCAGCTAGTAAGTGTCTAAGATCATATCTGAATTGAGGTCTTCCTGACTCCACTTAGGAGGAACATGTATATATGTATAGTATCTACAAACGATTTCAAATAAGCACAAGGTGGGAATGCAGAGGTGGCTATGTGTAGAGAGCCATTGGAGAAACAGGGTCAAAATTAGGGTCTGTTATCTGGATTCCCTACATGACCAATCCAGGCTGAGGCAGCCTTTGTGTTTGGTCCTGGTCACCTGAGCCCTGAAAAGCTCTGGTACCAGCAGGTAGGTTAATCCAAAAACAACTTGACCCCTCCAAGAGGCTATTAGGAGTCATTTAGAGAAATAGAGTCTCTAATAGATGTTTTATCTGGATCCCATTACAAAATCATCAGCAAGTAAAACTGTGTGTATGATTTTTTTGCACTGCATGTCAGATGCAGATAGAATGGGCCAGCTAAGGTAAAAATCTAAGGCTCCTCTTTTGACTCATTTTCAGATCCCCACCTTTTCTTAATATTCTTATTGGAAAGCTTTCAGTCCTTAGCAGACCAGCAGCTACTGAGTTCACCATTTTTCTCCTTGATAATTAAGAAGCCTGAACCCTAAAAAATATTACTTAGATAAGACTGGAGCCGGACAATCTAGTCCAGACTTTATCTGACCAGGTCCAATTCTGTAAATCAGGAAGACAGGACTCAATTAGTAAAAATCTCCATGAAATATATTTCTGCTCCCAGAATTAACCCCCTACTAATTGGTGGTTAGAATTTGGCCCTTGCCCTGGTACCCAACTCTCTACTTTTTAGACTTTAATGGGTTGTGTATGATTTGTAACCCCTTCACAGCTGTGACTCTTTCTTTGTGTTCTTTGTTTGAAACCAGTATAAAATAAACCCAAAACTCCATAGCGGTTAGATCAGCGATGGGCTAAACAATTAGTCTGGCTGTTCTCATTTTCTGTTTCCTGTCTTTTCAATCCAACACCATTAAACACCACTCGGGACCCCTACCATATAGAGCTGGCTCTCTATAGCTATGAAGATCAGAGAAGCCCTCCTGGAGAAGGTAGCACTGGAGCTGACTCTTAAATGCATCTAGGACCCTGAAAGATAGAGGTGAGAAACAAGAACAAAGGCAATTGATAAGAGTGTCATATTGGAGGAACAGCAAGGCTAATTTGGCTGGACCACACAGGAACATGGACTTAGAGTTCAAAAGTGACTTAGAGGTTGCTAGTTCAACCCTTCCATTTTACAGATGAGGAAACTGAGGCTCTATGGATTAAAAAAGTGATTTGCCCAGAGTCATATGAAGGGGTGGCCATTTAATTAGGCAGAAAAATAACTTGCAGTGAAGAAATCAAGGATTGTGTCACCTAAAGAAGTAGGAGAGTGAATGGTCACAGGAGAGAGGATGAAAGCAGATGCATAGGAATGTGAGTAGACACACTAGGACTTGGGGCAACTTCTGAGAATGGAAGATCAAGGTTTAAAACATTATAGGGCTGTAGTGGACTTTTACGGGTACCATGGCTTGTAGACAGAGGATCTGAGATGAAATCCCATCTCTGATGCTTGCTCCCTGGGCAACCTTAGCACTCACACGCCTGGACTCTTTTTCCCTTGCAAGTCGCCTGGTCATCCTGGAGAAATCTCTACCCTGAGACCCTCCTCTCCTGACTGGCGACTCCCCCTTTGGGACCACCATTTTAGGAAGGACTTCCAGCCATGACCTTGCTCACACTTGGACTCCCTTCTTCCTCCTCCAGTTGCATGACCCTCATGTAAGTACACTGTCATTCCTGCTCCTCTTTCTATGTTTGACTCCCCTCATAAGAACATAAGCTCCTTGAAGGTAGGGCTCATTTTCTTTAAAACTCTACCATGGGATTGTTGCTGGAGTTGTGAACTGATCCAACTCCGGCAATTTGAACTATGCCTTAACAGCTATAAAATTGTGCATGCCCTTTGACCCAGCAATATCACTACTGGGTCTGTATCCCAAAGAGATCAGAAACATGGAAAAGGATCTTTTTGTTAAAAATATTTATAGCTGCTCTTTTTGTGGTAGCAAGAATTGAAAATTGAGGGGATGCCCATCAGTTGCTGGAATGGCTAAACACCTTGTGGTAGATGATGGTGATGGAATATTAGGGTGCTATAAGGAATGGGGAGCAGGATGATTTCAGGAAAACCTGGAAAGACCTACATGACCGGATGCAAAGTAAATTGAGCAAAATCAGGAGAATGTTGTATATAGTAATAGCAATCCCGTATGATGATCAACTGTGAATAATTTAGTCATATTCAGCTATTCAATGATCCAAGACTTCTCCAAAGGACTCAATGAAAAATGCTATCTATTGCCAGAGAAAGAACTGATGGAATCTGAATGCAGATCAAAGTATATCATTTTGCGGGACAGAGCTCAGTGGATTGAGAGCAGAGCCTGGAAATGGGAGGTCCTGGGTACAAATCTGGCCTCAGACACTTCCTAGCTGTGCCACCCTGGGCAAGTCACTTGACCCCCATTGTCTAGCCCTTCTGCCTTCGAACCAATACGCAGTATTGATTCTAAGATGGAAGGTAAAGATACCATTTTTCACTTTATTTTCTTCTTTTTTTATATGTATCTTCTTTTACAATGTGACTAATATGGAAATACATTTTTCATGATTGTACATGTGTCAGTATCAAATTGTTTCCTGTCTTAGGAAGTGGGGAGGGAATTGAGGGAAGGTGAGAAAGAAAATTGAAACTCCAAATTTTAAAAAAATGTTAGAAATTGCTTTTACAAGTAATTGGGAAAAAAGAAAATGTTATTGAAGAAAACACCTCCCTGGCTTAGAACAATATCTGGTATACAGCAAGAATAAATGTTTTATCTAGGTATTCTTATTTTACAGATGAGGAAACTGAGCCATAAGGAGGTTAACTCTTCTGGCTTGGGCTAAACTTGGGCTTCAGGTTAAACATGGAGGTGACTTAGTTCTCAGAAATGCAGAATCTCCTTCCTCTAAGATGCTTTGTATGTCTGGTTTAGTACCTGCAGGACATATTCAGAAGGCCTGAACATTGCTGCTACTGGATTTCCAGTCTTAAAAAAATTTTTTTAAAATAACTTCTGTCTTAGAATTAATACTATATATTGGTTCTAAGTCAGAAGAGCAATAAGGGCTAGACAGTGGGGGTAAGTGACTTGCCCAGGGTCACACAGCTAGGAAGCATCTGAGGTCAGATTTGAACCTAAGACCTCCCATCTCTAGGTCAAGCTCTCAAACCATTGAGCCACCCAGCTGCCCCCAACTTCTAGTCTTTTAAAGATTTTTTCTCTATTTTTCCTAAACAAAATCAACTTAAAAAAAAAAACAACCAGTAACAACAACAACAACAACAAAACCCTCTGCTAATTTGGTAAAGATTAAACAATCTACACAGGAGTATGAAATGATTGACTAGCAAGATTCACAAAGCTCTTAGCAAGCATGATCTCATCAGATGCTTGCAACAAGTCTGTGATATAACCTTTGTCCTCCTCACTGTCTCCACCCAGATGATGTGGGAACTCAGTGTCTGAAACTCTCTCCCTCTCACCCAAGGGAAGTCACCAATACTCCTAACAAGCACACGGGCTCACAAGGTTTAAAATAGAAAAGTATTATTTATAAGGTACTGGAAACTGACTCCCACATGAACGTCCAGAAAGTAACAATCCCTTCCACTGAGCAAGCTTCCCCCACAAGCTCTGGGTAGTCACAACAGCACTTTATTGCTGCTTTGCTGAAGATTCCACTTGGGGGGGGCAGTCAGAATCCCCCCACCGTCCTCACTATGGCTTCTTTTAAGGCTGTTTTGTGTGAGACATGTTGCTTGCTTTTAGCAGCTCTTACCATCTGCTGCTCTCAGCAGGTGTTGGGGTCACTGCCCCTTCTCAGGGCTTCCATCTGCTTTCCTTCTTTATCTCCTAACACGTGGTGACTGTCTCCCTGCCAGTTCTGTCCTCAGCCCAGACTCCCTGCTGCTCAGATCTCATTGTCTCCTCTCCTCTGCACCCATCCCTGGCTGCTGCCCTCAGTAGGTCAGTGGGGTCTACTTCCCTTTAACAATTGCTGTTTCTTTCTGCAGAAACTATTCGGCTCTCCTTCTGCTTGATGCTCTCTAAGGTTCAGCTCTCCCTAAGCAGATGGCACTCATCTTCTCCCTGGCCATTTCTCTCCCTGAGACTCAATTCTTTCACCTGGTCTCTATGAAGACAGATCTTCATATTCTTCATAGCTCAAAATCCCCAACCATTGTTATTCTTAAACCTCCTTTATATATGGTTTCCATGCTGCAAAACATACCTAAAACCTTCCTTCTTGGCACAGGGCAGATCTCCAGTCCCCAAGCAGGTTTATGATGAGGCTAGTCTGCCTTTTCTATTCCTCTTGGGAGTCCTATGATGGGAATTCATCTCCTATGTGTTAGCTCTTTTCACTTGGTCCTGGGGTCAAGGGAAGCATTCTTATTGCCTGTTTTCCTAGGACACTCTTTAGATGACTTAAATCATACAGGGCTGCTTCAGAAAGGGAACAGGAGATCCCCAGAATGGGCCCCCAGAAAATACAAAGAAGGCAAGACTTATAGTCCTTGATAAGAAAAGGACATAGGATGGTCATGCAACAAGAGCGAGAGATAAGAGATGGCCAGCCCAAATATTGTACCAATACCTACAATGTTAAAATATCTAGAAGAAGCATCTCTATTACACTGGGAAGGCAGCTCCTTTATGGAGGATTTTTTGGAAATTGTGGAAAAAGAATTGAAGAGAATGAGAGAGGGTGGATAGGTTGTGATCCATACCAATAAAATCTTGTATGTACTTGAAGTACTCCATGGGAACCATGAAGAATAAAGTATTATGCAAGAAGATGTAAATTCAAATCACAGGAACAACATTTAGTAGCTATATGACCTTGGGCAAGTCTTGTAATCTCTTTGTTCCTTGTTTTCTTCATATGTTATATCAGTGATTACCAAAGTGGGCGCCACTGCCCCCTGGTGGGTGCTGCAGCGATCCCAAGAAAGTGCCCAAATTCCCACAGGTAACAAATTTCAGAGGTGGACTTTGAACCCAGATTCTCTAAATTCTTATTTTGCTAATAAGGAAATTCAATCCAGAGAAATTAAATGGTTTGCCCACAGGCACACATCTAGTCTGTGGTGAAATCAGGTTCTCATACAGGGTCTTCCAGTCTCCTTGGTCCAGGCCTTTTTTCACTAGACCACCCAAGCTGTTATTCTCTCTGGCCACTTCTGTAATGCCCCCAGAAAAATCTTTGCCAATGTGAATTCCTGAGTGCATGAGAAAGCATTCATTCTAATTACCCACTTCATGCTGCCCATGTTCTGAGTACTGCCAGAAGGAGCCAAATTAGTTGCCAACAGAGCTGGGAAACTCATTCACTGCTAATTCTAGGACAGCCTCCTGGAGAGCAGTGAAGATTGAAACCCACTCCAGGAAGGTGCTCACTGAGCTCCTGGGGAAGGATACTAGAAATCATCCGTGGCAGTGTACCTTCACACTTCTCACCTGGCTTCCTTTCTCCCCCTCCCTCCGCAAGCAAGGAGGTCATTTTCAGAGAACTGACAAGTTTCAGAAAGCCTAGCCAAGCCCAGCAGATGTTTGGGGTGGTTGGTGGGGGCCTAAATTCTGTTCCACAGCTGAGCTAGTTGGCATTTCAAATGAAATGCTTCACCAGCTCTTTCTGTCAGGGCTTTAAAAAAAAAGAAAAAGAAAAAAAAACAACTGTAGCTAATTTGTTTTTCTTTGATTCTAAACTAGTTTGAGAATTAATCACTAGATGGGAATGCTATTCATCTGTGCTGTTCAAGGCTTGAGGACCACAGGGGAAACGACTTGGTACCCAAGCTTAGGAGAATAGACTTATTTGTCTGCACCTGACCCTGATTCACCTTTTTCTTGGAACTTCCCAATCCTGTTTGGGATAGAGTTTGTGGAGGAGAGGGTTACCATATGTAAGAATGAAAACTGGCATTAGCAGGGGGTAGGATTCTATGTGCTGGAGGGTAGAGGTGACATCTTACCTAGAAGGTGAAATTTGAGAGGTACCAACAAGTCCCAACTGATCAAAAATACTTTCCATTTCCTATGTCTTGATAATTACTCAAATATTCATATAGATCTGTGATCTCATCAATGTGGATGTTCCTTCCAATGATGCAGAGCAGAACCCATCTATGGCAGCCCATCATGTGTGACTTGGCTCTTATTTTTATTTTATAGAGCTCTACCACAAGAAGACCACCCAATGTGGGCTATTTAGTCCTCTCACATTCTGACTACACTGACAAGGTACCACTGGAGCATTCTGGCTGTCCACTTGTCATCCCCTTCCATTGACACAAGACCAGTCCATCTTCTCTTCCGGACATAAATTTCCATATTGACATCTTTTATTGCTCCTTTCCTTTGGGTTCCTCAAATGTCAGATGTTGCAGCCTACTACCATTTTCTTTGTGCCTCTTCTTAGAAGACTGTCCTTTGTGTGATTTTTGTTTTCATTTTTTATAAGATTGTTGTGTTCCAAGTCTTTGAGTTCATATATCAAAATTAGTAGGATGTCGATATTTAAAAGTAGAGTCTTTCACCCTAATGCAAATATTAATAATATGGAAATATCATTGATCAATGACATATGCAAAACCCAGTGGAATTACTCCTTCGCTATAGGGAGGGAGGGCTGGGAGGGAGAAGGAGAGGGAAAGAACAAGAATCAGGTAACCATGGAAAAATATTCTAAAGCAATTAATTAAATAAAATCAAATAAACAAATAAAAATAAAAGTTGTGTCTTTGTTTCCAGAAGGAGATTGGGGGTCATTAAAGAAGGTTTTATTATTTTTTCCTGAAGGCAATCAAACTTGCTCTCTTCTTGTTCAATTCTGGGCCCCATTTGCCCATTTGTACTATATGGCATGGATACACACACTGATGGATAAATTTTATAGGTTGTCCATCCAAATAAATATTGTTTTCTGAACAAAAGACATTCTTCATCCACTTGTGTTTCCTGTGTAGATGGTCCAGCCAAATCCTTTTGAAATTTTACAGATCTCTTCCAGGAGGCTCTGTTTTCAGCACAATATCATCCATAAACAGGAGTATCTGGCAGAGTTTACCATCATTGAAACTTGGACTTTGTGCTGTTTCTTCTCTACAACATCTTTGGAAGGCATATATCCCTCTGGTTTACTCTGCACTTGGATGTTTATTATCAGAAGTTTATCAAGCAAGGTTATTTCTATTGTTGTAGCTTCCAAAGCCTCTAGAATGAATTTGATGGATCCCTTGTTGGAGGAGAGCTCTTAATGTGATATTTAGTTTCACCAAATCAAATTCTTTTTCATAATAAAAAAACAGTTGAAATCTTGTAATGGTACATAAATAGTAAAGATATGTTCTATTGTAGAATATTGTTGGAAAAGGCTGCTTGTTCCCTATCCCTACTGTCCCTGAGGATGCCCTCGATTTATGTGTAGATGATTCTCAAAAAGAGTTTGTATAGATGGGGAAATATTCATGGAAATGATTTTAGAAATTATCCCATCAATGTCCTTATTTGTTACATACTTTTTTTTGACTTTCCTTTTTAGTTGGAGAGGGAGGTAACAGGGAGAAAAATGCTTAATCATTGAAAAAAGTAGTTAAGAAATTAAAAAGAAAGAAATGATCTAGCCTAGCCCCCATATTTTGTACACTTGAGATAGGTAAGTCAGGGCTGATGGGTTTTTTGATAGATAAGAAACTTGATACTCAGAGGGAGGTACCCAGGGTCGCAGAGCTATCAATGACAGAGTTGAAACTCCATCCCAGATCTCCTGACTCCCAGTTCAGTGTTCTTTCCATTAATTACCACAATTGCATGTTCCCTCGTTTGGCTTAGGGCATTATCTCTTCTTAAACTTCAAATGTCTTGGGAAGGATTGCAAATCGAGTTCTTATAAGCCAGAAATACCTTAACAGGAAATGGTATAGATCCACTACTTAAGAATCAGTTTGGATAATAGAAAGGGAGGAAGGCCAGTCCCAGAACACAGGTAATTTCTGATCCAAAGAAGGCAAGCTTGAGGAGGTTTTGGTGTAAGGAGAGAGCAGATAGTTTGAGAGATACCGTGAGGACAGTAGATGTCTGGGGAATAGGGCCCCACAAGAGAGGAATAATGAAAAGGAAACAGGTTGGGTACTGCTAATAGACAAACTTCATTGGTCAAGGGCTAGCCTTGCACAGAGCCGTCCAAGACCAATACCAATAAGAAAAGTGATAAAAAGGTAGGTCCCGACCCTTAGATGGGGCCAGTCAGAATGTACAGTAACCATTACATGGGCACATTTGTCTGTTGAGACAGTGGAAAATTCCTCCTTCAACTGGGTTTGAAAGTTATTCTTTCTCTCCGGGCAAAACAGCTCCAAGTCCCAGGAGACCATGATAAGAATCTGCATTTAGTCTAGTTTCTTTTTTGTGCCCAGAGTCATGGTTCTTCTAATCAGTGAGGTTACTGGGATTCAAGACCTCCTAACAAAAGCTTGAAAAATAAAAGCCCTTCTGTATTCTTTGCTAAATGCATCAATGCTCCACCATTGTCTCCATTCTAACTCTCCTTTTCTCACCTCAAAGCAGAGGCTATTTAGGTAGAATTTATGGAGTAGGAGGACTTTTATACTCTCCCTATGCAGACTAGAACCCATGATCAGGTTGCCACAAGTAAGTGAGGGAGTGAGTGGGTACCATCTTAACATTTTGAAGGTTTAGCTGAATTGAACACTGTTGTGTAACATAGAGATTTAGAGATCTATGAAAACGCTGTCAGTATTCCTTGTTGTACCTGGCATTCCCCCAAGGATGACCACTAGCTCCTCTTATAAACACTGGAGCTCACAAAGCTTCAAAACATGACAGGCTTATTTACACAGTCAGGGTTACTGAAAGGCCAAATATTGGAGACCACAGAGAGTCAAGAAATGCCTTCCTCATGGTCCCACCCTCCCCTGGGACTCACTATCATCTCCAGGTCTTCCCATTTCTCCCCTGAATGGTGCCCCAACTTGGGAGGTGGCCAGGCAGGACCTGCTTCTCTTCATTGGTGTTCTGCATGGCAGTGGCCTTTGGATGAAGGTTTTCTTCTAGTTGCTGTTTCTTGATGCTTCTTTTCACTCTTGCCAGGGTTCAGTGCCCTCAGCTACTTTTGGTTCTCTGGTCAGCTGCTTTACATGACGATGATCCCCCAGCTCCTTCTCCTCCCCAAAGGGTCTCCAGGTGGCTTGGCTAACATTTTTTGTATTCTGATTGAAATAGGTTTCTGTTTTCTTTACTACCCTGTTTGACTCTTCTTTCCCTCAGAACCAGTTTGCGTCAGCATCTCCTGATGAATTTTTGGATTCATCAACACTCATGCTTTCTTTCCATTTTCTCTTTCAATCTCCCCACTTTCTTTATTTTTTATTATTTTATTCCATACCCCACCACTTTCTTTAGATGCAGCTAGGTGGCACACTGGATAGAGAGCCAGGCCTAAATCAGGAAGACTCAGTTTCATGAGTTCAAATATGGTCTCAGACACTTACTAGTTGTATGACCGTAGGCAAGTCACTTAACCCTGTTTGCCTCAGTTTCCTCATTTGTAAAATAAACTGGAGAATGAAATGCCAAACCACTCTATTATCTTTGCCAAGAAAACTCCAAATGGGGTCATGAAGAATCAGACATAACAACATTTTCTCTAGGGCAACTGGACCAGGCAGTTTGAATGACCTCAGGCTGCTTTTTGGAGCTCTCCAGAAGGGAGAGGGAAAGCTTAGCTGGTTTGGGAATAGGGGAGTAGGACTTGTGATTTGACCTACATGGACAACTCCTAGTATGGCAAATCCTTTCATCAATGTAAAAGGGCTTCTCAAGAGCTGATTATGGGCACTGAGGGTACTCATATGACTTGCCCATATTCACACAACTAGCGGATGTCAAAGACAACACTTGAAGCCAGATGTTTCTAACTGCAAAACTAGCTGTCTGTTTATCACACAATTCTCTATGTTAATTCCAAATTGTGGGCAATAGTCTGAAGTGGTCAGGGAGGAATTCATGAAAGAAGTGAGATCTGAGTGATGTCTTAAAGAAGAAACAGAATTCAGCTAGGCAGAGGGGTAAGAAGCATTATAGCTGAGGGAAATAGAGGCAGGAATAAATGTGATGTATTCTTGGGACCACAGATCTAGAAAGTGTTTAAACCCCGACTCTGGTGGCATTCGAATGTGGAGAGTTTCAAATGGAGCTTGATTTTACTTGGGGCCGGTGATCTCACAGCTCTTTCCCAGTGTTAGATTAGTTCCTTTGCATTAGAGGAGAGGTAAGGCTCACCCTGATAGAAGCATCATATTTCTTCCATGATTGAGCATTATTGATTATTCATTGTAACCTGAAAGCAATTAATTGATTGAGTGAATTAATTTAAGCAGCTCCTATTATCAGTCTCCTGGGGGAAATAGCCATCCTTCTGTTGGTGTTTATTTTATACGGTAATTTTAGTAATGTTATGACTGAAAATGGATTTATGGGAATTTCATTCCTGAATTATTGTCCAATTTAATGAGATGGGAACGAATTCTTTACGTGTGATAGAAACTAGGGCAGAGGAAGGGCTGGTATCAGCTGCTCCACAGCTGGGTGGGGGTGCCTGGAATAATATCCCAGACTTTTTGTCTGTCTACTCTTAGAGATTTTGGGAGGCAGGCAGTGTACTGTCAGGGGCTGCCCAGCTTTTCCTTTCTTCCTGAGGTATCTTCACCTGGATCAGATGCAGATGAAGGCTCTTTCCTGGTTTCCCTTCCCTGCCCATCTGTGGACCATCAGTGAACACCTGTTCTAGCCACCATAGAGAGGGGAGAGTGTTTCCTGACCTCTCCTGAGTCCTGATAAGTGGCCAGCATGAGCACAGGAAATGAAGAGGATGAAATTTGACCAACATCTTTGATCCTTCCTGCTGCCTAATTCCTAAATCCAGCCCCAGGATTCTTCTGTAATGAACGTCATGATTCTGGTTATGACTGATGACTTGTACTGTACTCTGTCCCCTGAAAAGGAGTCTTACAGACCACAAGAGGAGCCAAATTGAACCGACAACCAAAAGGGCTCCTACATGTTTCCTCCAAGGAGCTCAAAACTCATTTCTTGTCTTCCCTCTGAGCCTCTTATTATTCACCTGGGATAAGGAACATGTTCATTCCCTCCAAAACTATAAGGCACTGCCCTTGGAGTGAGGAAGACTTGGGTTCAAATCCCACTTCAGTAAGTAATAGGGCAAATCACTTAATTTCTCTGTGCCTCAGTTTCTTCATTAGTCAAGTGAATTTTTCTTGATAACTACCTCTAGACATATGATCTTAAGGAGAATTGCTTTGCCAAGGACCTCATTTGTTCACCCAAAGTCAAAAGAGAGCAGATTATGTACTGCCACTCACAGTCCATTCCACTTTCCATTGTTCTCATGAAGGTGGAGGGGTTGTTAACCTGGAAAAACACAACTACTAAAAACCAAGTCTTTAATCAGGAAAGGGATAGGTCCAATATTTCAGCCATGTCCAGAGCCCAGTGCCAAAAACTTTTACAGGGTCTACACTCTGGGAGAATCACCATGCGAGAGAGATGATAGGTCCAAAGTACCATAGAATTTGGGAAACTTATATACCTTTTGGGGAACTGAGGGACAGGGAAATATGATTGATTGACATTGTCATGACTACAAGAAAATGGCAGTGTTCAAACTACACTGACAGGCTTGGGAAAGGAACCATAGCCAGAGGCTAGGGCAGAAGGGAATGGACTATTTACAATGGACACTAAAAGGATGGTCCCTGCCCCGGTGTGGGTCTTCTTGGAAAGGGTCTCTGATACAATGGGGGAGACTACTAAGACAAAAAGAGTATTTAGGATTTGCTTAGCCCCACCTAACTGGGATTATCATTTACTTTCTAGTCTATTATTCAGTCTGAAACTGGCAGTCTGAGATTCCCTTGGAGGTGGATTCTCATAGGAACAGGGCAAACTTGGAGTTTCTAGCTTTCAAGCTGATTAAACTTGGGGTTGCTAGATCCCAAATAAACACAGACTTTGGGATCCCCCAGATTACAAGTTGATAGCATTCTACATTAGAACAGAGTTCAGCCCATTCCTGACTTCTTATTCTGTGCTATTTGTCCATCAATCTCCATTGAAGATCCTTCCTTCTAGTGTTTTCACTATTTCAGAGGATAGCACACAGACTAGCCATTATCCCAAGCTCTAGCTATAGGTACAACTGCTGGCCTACCAACTTTTCCAGGGTGCTCATCAATCAATTACTCAACAGGCATTTATTTAAGCACCTATTATGTGGCAGACCCTGTGCTAAGATCCAGTGACACAAAGGCAAAAACAAAAGCAAAGCCATCTTTAACCATGCTTTCTTTTTAAAATGTCATTCCCTATTGTCTTTGGTGGTGTGCTGCAGCTACCTTACACCCACCATGTGCCTTTCTATTGTCTTTCAGATCAGCCATCATTTTGATCCTCCTGAGACTGTGATGTTTGGTGACTCAGTCACAGAGCATCACTGGGAGCACTTTGGGGTTTCAAAGATGGGCTTTTGCAACAAGCACTGAACTAGTACTGAAGGTACTACAGGATCTCCCAAATGCATTCCAATGTTAGACTCTGGTCCATATGGTTCTGTGTCCAGTATGTTGCTCATCTAGCCTGCCTAAAAGATAATAATAATAATAATAACAATAATAATGATATATAGCATGAATATAACATTTTAATGTTTGCAAAGCGTCTTTTGGTATTATTTTATTTGAGTTTCACAGCAATTGAGGAAAGAGTTGTAGATATTATTCCCATCTTACAGATGGGGAAGATGAAAGATATCCATGATGAGACATTAAATCAACGGGTTGCCTGTCTGTCCATTTGCATGAAGTAACAGTTTAGTGCAGCAATGGGCAAACTATAGCCAGCTGGCCAGATAAGGCCCCCTGAAATGTTCTTGAACCACAGGACATTATTCCTAATCTGAAGAATACAATGAGTAGTATATAATACAATTAAACTTCAAAAGAGTTGCCTTAGAAACAGACTGACAGATGAGCATTTTCTTTCCTTTGGCCCCCTGTTTAAAAAGTTTGCCCATCACTGGTCTAGTCTATGATCTTTTCCATTCTTTTAGATTTTTTTCTAAGATAGATCTTACCATTCTTTCTCCCACTTTTAAAATTAACCCCTTAGTGCTTTTTAAATTATGTTGCTTCCTCCCACCTTCTAGCACAGTGATGGTAAACCTATGGCACAAGTGCCAAAGATGACACACAGTGCACTCTCTGCAGGCACTTGGCCACCCTCCCCCCCAATCCCTCTACTTAGAGTTTGTTATTAGAAAGGCAGAGAGACTCGGATAGAGCTGTTCCCTTCCCCTTCTCCAACATGCCTGATGACATTTTCGAATACCCCCACCCCTCTGCCCACAAGCCCAATGGGAGGGTGGGAAGGTGGGAAGTTTACAGGTGACAGAGCTGGAGGGGAGCAGAGCACTTGGGCCACTTTCTTCCTCCTCTCCACAAGTGCCTCTCATCACCCACCCCTCTGCCCAACAGCCCAATGGGAGTACTTCCTCCCTCCCCTGTCTGGGGTAAAGGGAGGGGCTGGCACAGCACTCAGTCTAGGGCATAGGGGTGGGACGGGGCCTGGCACTCTGTCTTCTTAATATATTGGGTCAGGTCTAGTAGGTTTTCCTGATGTTGTCTTCTTTAATCTCTTTGCTCCTTCCTTATATGTTAGAAACTTAACTGGTAGAGTCTAATATGTCCTGATTTCACTATCACTGTTGATAAGGATAGTTCACTGTATGATATCTGGCAGCTCTGTTCTATCTCACATTCCTTTGGTGTCCTTCTTTAGGTTTTAGCTTCACACATTCTCAGAATGATCTATTTTAGATGAGTCTTCAACTGAACTCTTCACAGGCTTTTCTCCCTGAAGAGATGCTACTCATAGTCTGCCATTTTTCTCTTCTTGGATACTCTGCAAACTTTTGTCTTCTATCTTAGCTAACATCAGTCAAATTCACATTTACAGGTGGTTGAAGAACTGTGCCAGTCTTAACACCGACTGTCCTCTTTTTTTTTGCTGCTTTATCAAGGTTTCCAAGGAAGTGGAGAGGGGCTGCAGATAGAGGCTGTTTTGTATTTTTACACGTTGCCATGACCATGACATTTAATACCTGGTGACTCACCTATTCGTGAAGTTTGTGGTTGAGCCCATTATTCAAAGGCTCTTCAGTGTGGTTGAATCTGCCAACACTTGTTCTCCAATTAATCAACCAACTAATAAAAAAAGGATTTATGAAGCACCTACTATATTCTAGTTACCAGTCTAGGTGCTGGGGATAAAAAGACGAAAAGATGTTCAGTGGCGTGTTGGGTTGTGGAACAAATGGAATAAGTCTTATATGTGATGGACATTCTCATACTTGAAGGTAGCTCTCATATCTCCCCTTGTGGCACTTAGGTGGAACAGTGGAGAGAGTGCTTGCCCCAAAGTCAGGGATACTGAATTCAAATGTAGCCTCAGATACTTATTAGCTATATGACCCTGGATAACAAACAGAGTACTGCTCTGATGCAGGGTATAGTCTGTTGGGGAAAGGCAACAGTTCATGTCTCTAGATATACATATATACATTACATATACTTTGTTGTTGTTCAGTTGTGTCTGACTCTTCATGATCTCATTTGGGGTTTTCATGGCAAAGATACTGGAGTGGTTTGCCATTTCCTACTCCAGCTCATTTTACAGATGAAGAAACACGCAAACAGGGTTAAGTGATTTGCCCAGGGTTGTAAGTGTCTACAACCAGATTTGAACTCAGAAAGATATGAGTTTTCCTGACTCTAGGCCTGGTACCACTTATCTGTCCACACTATATGTGTGTGTGTGTATACATAAATATACAAATACATATCCACACATTTATACATATAATCTTCAATTTTCATAGGGATAATATTCCTAGAAAGTGGAACAAAAGTAAAAAAATGTAAATGTTGATACATTAAACCTGTGGAGAAAGGAGATTAGGTTCCCTTGACCACCAAAAAACCTGTAATTTTTTGCTAGATTGCTGAAAATACACTTTTCTGCATACAATTCTTTATAACAAAACATTAATTCTGATCATATGTACTTTTCCTAACACAGTAACCATGAAATAACCTATAAAATGCAGTACACAAAATAAAATTGGTAACATGTGAAACATTTTTTTCTTCCTAGTAATTTCCTAAAATTCTGTGACTTCTTGTGCTAACATCTTAATTTTTTAAAAACCAGTGATTTCAGGCAATAATAATTTTTTTATAAAACTTGAAATCTGCAGCAACAGAATTTTTCTCCTTTTTGAAAACATAATGACAGATGATTCATTAACACCAAACTTGGGTTGACAGTCGCTGGAGGCATTTTGCAATACATAATTGGAGTTTTAAAGGCAAACAATGAAAATATGTAAAGACTACACAGGAAATTCTTTACAACAGTAGGATAAACATGCTATGAGATCAGTGAAGCACCTAGGAGGATAGCAGCCACTTCATAAACTTGTACTCATTGAATCTTGCATTTTTTTTCTCTACACCACATAGTGTGTTACCAACACAAAAGTGAAAATGAAGCTACTAATACAATCATAGAAATGCTTAAAGTCACAAAAATAAAATATGAGAATGTTGAGGATTAACTGTACTCTATATACACATTTTTTTTTTATCCTGGGACTCCATTCTAGGAGCATAGGGCCACAACCAGTAGGCAATGGGACACACAGTCACTCAGGGTCACCTAGCTGGGAAGTGTCTGAGCCCGGACTTGAACCTAGGACCTTTCGTCTCTAGGCCTGGCTCTCAATCCACTGAGCTAGCCCAGCTGCCCCTACTTTAGGTTGCAGTTTCTTTAGCAGATGTAGTTTTTACAGGGTGGGGTTGCTAGCCCCACGTCCAACCTTCCTCCTTTTTTCATCCGGGCTAGGGACCGTCCTTGGCCAAGGAGTGGTAAGGGTGGGCAGTAGGGGTCAAGTGACTTGCCCAAGGTCACACAGCTGGAAGTGTCCGAGGCTGGACTTGAACCTAGGACCTCCAGTCTCTGGGCCTGGCTCTCAATCCACTGAGCCACTCAGCTGCCCTATATACACATATAGACCCAGAAAACAAATATAAGGCAGTTTAGGTAGGACAAGCACAGGGGGAATCAGGAAAGAGTTCATATAGAAGTTAGGTAAGGAGTTCAGTTTTGAAGGGTGTAAAGGATTATGAGTGGTGAAAGTGGGCTGAGAGAGAATTCTAGGCATAGTCAAAGGCACAGAGATTGGAGATGGCAGCCATCCAGTGGGAAGGAGCAAAAAGACGAATTTGGCAAGACTGTAGAGTTTTTGTAAGGGGAATAAGATAGAAGGCTGAAAAAATAGATTTGAACCAAGTTGTGAAAGGTTTTCAAAGCCAATTTAAAAATGTTAAACAGTAGGCAATTAAGGAAGGACTTGTAAGTCCTTGAGTAAGGGTCTGACTACTATCACAACCTATGTGAATAAATGTGGGCATCCCTCCAAACAATAAGGAGGAACTATGTGGGACTCTTGTGATTAATGTTAAGGTCCTTCCTTTGATGTTGGGCCCATTTATTTATTTTCCTGCTTCCTCTACCTTTGCTTTTCCATTTCTTTTTTTACCTCTTTTTTATTTTCCTGATTGTTTTAATAATAATAATAATATTTGCTATATATTTTTAAAGTTCTTTAATCTCCTCCCTCTTCCCTCTATCCCTAAACTACATACATTTTTACAGATGAATAGACAGAGACCCAGAGTTTTGCAGTGGCTTCCTGTAGGTCATCATTGGACCCATCATTGGACTAGTGTCCATTTGTCATTGGGTTATAGGGTTTCTGAATGAGAAGGGGCTTTTTGGTGTGTGTCATAGACTCCTCTGATAGTCTAGGAAAGCCCATAGATTCCTTCTCAGAATAATGTTTTTAAATTCATAAAACAAAATACATGGGATTCAAAGAACACCAGTCACATTGAAATAAAGGGATTTATTTTTGTTTATTTTTCATTTTTCTCATCCACAGAACATAGATCCCAGGTTAAAATCTTAAACCCGCTTTCACAGTCAAGTGCTCTTGACAGGACCACACCAATTCTAACCCCAAATCAAGACCAATGGCTTGCAAATGTGTACATAAATACACATATAATATCCACTCACAATATATGCTTACACACTTGTATATACAATACCCATAATAAGTCACCTGTATATATATATATATATATCTTATATATATCTATGTATTTATATTTATATATGCATACACTCACTCCATTTTCTAAAGTAGCCCTCGTAATTCAGCAGCAGACTCTTCAACACATGGGCATAGTTATCTTCTTCAGATGTGCAGAATCAGCTAGGGAAGCCATAGAACTCAGATCATCCACAACTCTGGGAATCACTCTGGCATTAACACTCCCCCAGTCTGCTTTGTGGATTGTAGAAGAGATGGGTTAAAACTCTTCATTTTTGTCTTAATATTCAGTGGCCCCAAACCAAGGCTTAAGTGAACATGGATGGGGGCAGGAAGGATGGATGGTGGGAAGGAACATTTTCCTCAACAGCAAAATGTGATGTGATTAGATGATTTCTAAGGTCTCTTCTTAGCCCTAAATATTGTGATATGGTGATGCTCGCACCTTTTGGGGGCATCTTTCAATACATTCTACATCTGCTCTGTAACTGCCATTCTTTTCCTCTTTATATTATCTTCTTTCTTATTACTTGATTCTTTGCAATCCTAAAGGAAGGCAAGAGGAAAAAAAATTGAATGGTGGGTAGCAAAGACAGGGAGACAGAAAGATTGGGTTCTAATCATGGCACCATCATTGGCTGGCTTTAAGCAAGTCATTTTACTTGCTAAAACCTTCTGTGAAATAGGGATAATAATATAGGTTTTTCAGTGTAAAAATTAAAATTAATTTATAATAATAACTTCAAATATTATGTTTTTATAAGATTTATTAATAATCACTAGAAGTAAAGGAATAAAAAGATAACAAAATAAAACCATGTGCTAAGCTAATCTACCTGCTCAAAAGTCCTGCATTCACAGCTGCCCTCATTCCAAGAGAAGAAAGCTAGACACGGAAATCCACCAAATTTATCTCCTCTTTCATCAGCCTGTAAGGAGAGGAAGTCAATGGGCTCCTGGGTAATGTAGTTTTTTTTTTTTAACATTTATTAATATTCATTTTTAACATGGTTACATGATTCATGCTCCACCTTTCCCCTTCAACCCCCCCCCC